>NW_006399992.1:3752016-3785138 GCF_000299155.1 Elephantulus edwardii | reverse complement strand
CCCACAACTCATCTGGCCTTCGTTCATTAGTGTTCAAAGCCTCAAATCTGTTCCTGAGATGGTTCTGAAATTCAGGTGGGATAGACTCAAGGTCATACTTTGGTTGCCTCGGATTTGGTTTAATTTTCCTCAGCTTTAGCTTGAATTTGCTACTTATTTGTTTCTTGTTATAACGAAAATAGGTGGATATTCTTTACATTAGAATCTCACCTCTTAATAAGCATGAATAAGACATGAGTTATTTTAAAGAATAAGGGTACTGGCGTGGGCTCAAGGTAGCTGTTATTACGGCCTTCACACCTGGGTACAGCTCTCCAGGACCTGCATCTTAGAGCATTAAAAGCAGATGATGTTGGAAAGTTCCAGGGAGTGTAAGTCTATACCAGGATTAAAAAATCCAAAAAGTCAGCAACATGATTATCTTCTGGACAACTAAATATAAAATCTGTCACCTTCATAAGGCAAGTTTTCTACAATCGCAAATCACAAAATGAACCATTTATATGAAGCTAGCTTGGTGAAGGGCCAACATAGTCATATGGTTTCTGTGTTATTCAGAATAAATAACACTAAGACTTGTAGTTGGTTTGTGGGAAGAATTAAAAAAGACAACAAGTATAAGTCATCCAGTAGTATTTGTATCTTCAGATGCAGCTGAGAATACACTGAGCCTTTCACTATATCTCCCAAATCATTTAGCATCCTTTGAAAAACACCCCCATTTCCTCTTTCTGCTAGGTAAACAACTGGGGGCTGCCCTGATAAGGGACCAGACAGCTGCGCAGGCTAAGCTGGTGAATGGCCTTTGGAGTGACCCCCACTGTGCTTTTCTTGCCTCCCTGCAGTGTGTGTCTCTGGATGAAGCCTGTACCTCACTGGATGCCTCCATGATCTGGACCATGATGCAGAACAAGATGACCTTCATTAAGCCCCTTGTTGTGCTCCGTCACTCAGAAGAAGCTAAAGGTACTTTAGAAGATGCAGTCAGAGTGAGCAGGCACCCAGGGGTTTCACCATAAGAAAATCCAATGCCATAAATCAAAGTCCACTTTTATTCAAAAGATTAGTAAATGGCCAGGGAGAAACTTTAGTAGAAGATTCTTTGTGTGAGGAGTCTTTTATTAACTGACTGTCCTGCTGCCAGTTGTGGGTGTTTTGAGTGATACATTTGCAAATGATTTCCTTGTCTTCAAAAAAATGAGGTCAGAGTCATGAGCGTCCCTGCCATGATGGTACGCTTCCTTGAGCATGCAAGCAAAGGTTAGAATTACTTCTGGCATGCTGGGAGTTGCATAATCCACAACCCATGTTACCACACTGTAGCCCCTGGTGAGCGATACACTGAAAATGGCTGTGAGCCTGCAACTAGCAATTCTAGTGCTTTGTCGGAATCCGCAAATGCTTTTGGGAGACTATTATACATATGGGCATTATCCATCTTAGTATTACTGGAGAAAGAAGGTTGAAAGCAGTGTGTTACTTGAAGCCAAGGATGCTTGCCTTTGCAAACGCAGGAAATGTTAGTAAGCTACACTTTCTAGCAAAAGGGAAGAATGTGCCCTGAAAGTTTGGGGTCTGTGTCTGGGCGACAGGCAGGCAGAGCCCCGTCAGGCACAGGCCAGAGCTGACCAAACCAGCAGAGAGGCAGTTTTCTTTGCCTTATGGCAGTATTAGGAATGGACATGAGATCCTGTGGATTGTGTAAGAGTATCTGACGGAGTCCCATGCCACAACTCCAAGGGCGTGGAGGAGGGATAACACACTTGGTAGCTTTCAACATGTGATAGATAGTTAGAACCAATGTGGCATGTATAGTTACAGTTGGTATCTAAAAGTACCAAACTGAGAGAAGGCTGGGAGAGTGAGAATGGATTCCAAGTTTCTAGGGTTAGAAATTTCAGGGTTAAAGCTGCAAGCCACCTTCTAACTTCCAGAGGACAGAGAGGAACCTAGACACCCAGAGCCTTGACAAAAGCCGGAGTTCTGCTGCATGGTGCCAACACCAGCTGTAGGGTTTGGAATGCCTCTGGGGCAACATTTCTGATATTGAAAATTATTGGGCTGGGATTTGGCAAGATTGGCAGCAGAGATGACTGGGGGCAGGCAGGACCTGTCAGGACAGAGGCCTGTGGGTGCTGTTCAGTTTCCTGTTTGATTGAATGACCTTTGTGAAACTGGCAGTGCCATTCCAATGGTGGTGGCGGCAGCATTCATCTAGGAACATGTTCACTTCAATGAAGAGGGCACTCACTGGTTTAGGGGACGGGGACTGGGACACTGTCCTTGGCTTTCCCACTAACTGGCTGTGGGACCTTGGCCTTGAGTTTTATTCTCTTTATCTAGAAAAGGCAAGGGCTGGATCAGAGTACTTGATAAGACTTTTTGAGCTGTGACATTCAAATATACTATTTTGAGGAAGCAGCGTCACTTCTAATTCACTTTCCAGTCCTTCTGAAGCTGGTATGAAATGTTATGTACTCCATTTTTATTAGTTCCTCAGCAACATTTGTGTTTGTTTTACTTTTATTGGTTGGTTTTCAACAACTTGAAACAGTTACAGCAGCCACATTCTTGCTATAAATGGGGTATCCACCCAGCTTCATGTTTATGTTTAAGGGAAAGGGGGGAGAATAAATTAATTGTGTTACTAAGTATATTGTAATTGGACAACTGGCTATATTTTGTACTTTGAAAAGTTTAAAGATAGCAAGGGCTCCCTCATACTCCCATCTGTTATTCTTACCTATTTTGAGAGAGGTAATTCTTTTTGGTAATTGAAGGCAGCAGTTTGCCATTTCCCATGCCAGACAATAATTAGGCATTAATACTGCAGCGCTATAACTTCCAGTAATTCATTCATTTTCCTTTTAAGTCTGGTGGTATTTCTCTAAGTAATTTCTCTTGTAAATAAAGTAATTACTTTTATTTAAACATAGGGAAATTATCCTGATAGTATTTCAGAGTTTTCTTTACATAAAAAAGTTCAAGAGGAAAGTTTTACCATATATCAAAGTAATTTTATGAGATTTGCTAATTGAGGCTAGAGCTTAGAGGGAGGGTTTGTGAGTAAAGAACATTCATTGCTAAGGTTTGTTAAACAAATTGAGGAGACTAAATTGTAGGACGGCCTTCCTAGGGGCTAAACGATAATATACTCTGTGCCTTTATCCTCAGGGAGGTAAATTTCCTGGTAGTTTTCAACTCTGTGTGCCCCCTCTTGTCTTTTATGTTTATTTTCCTTTTTATTTGGATATCATTTCTTTTAGAATAGGACAATGGAGTCTCTACTTTGTTATTGAAATAACCACTTATAAAGGGAGTAAGATAATTTGTATTTAAAAAAAAAAACAAAACAAACGCAAAAGCAGTTAATGTTGAATCACTTCCAGCTCATGAAATCCTGTGTTTTACGTAATAGAACTACTCTAGAATTTTCTCTTGGATGCAATTGTGATGGAAGCAAATCAACAGGCCTGCCTTCTGCAGTGCGTTTGGTTAAGTTCTAGCCACCATTCTTTAGTCACAAAATCCCATTGTCATCAAGTTGATTCTGATTTTAACAGCCTTACAGAACAGTACAAGGGTGCTTTAATGGCTAGTTGTGGTGGTTTGATGCGGTCAAATATAACTCTTAGCAACTGTATTAACAACAGACCCGAACCCTGTCCCATCCTGTG
Organism: Elephantulus edwardii; assembly: GCF_000299155.1. NCBI lineage: Eukaryota > Metazoa > Chordata > Mammalia > Macroscelidea > Macroscelididae > Elephantulus > Elephantulus edwardii. Next base: position 3,781,461 of record NW_006399992.1, on the reverse strand, counting down.
CCATCCTCATCATCTCTGACACGCTCTAAACTCATCGCTGCAGTCACTGTCAGTCCATCTTATGGAAGGTCTTCCTCTCTTTCCCTGATGCTTCGCTTTTCCAAACATGATGTCCCTTTTCAAGGAATAGCCTCTCCTAGCCACAGGCACAACATATGAGAGACAAAGCTTTGCCGTCCTTACCTCCAAGAAGCTCTCTGGCTACATTTGCCCAAGACATGTCTGTCTGTCCTTTTGACTGTCTATGGGTATTCAGTACTCTTCACCACCACCACAGCTCAAAGGTATCAATTCTTCTTTTGTCATCTTTAGTTCATTTTCCAGCTTTCAGATACATAGCAGGAGTTTGAAAAGGCCATGGCGTGAATCAGGCACACCCTAGTCTTCAAACTTACATCATTGCTCCTAAGTGTTTTGGAGCGGTTCCTGGCTGTAGACTTTCCCAATACATCCCCAGATTTTCTAACTGCTGGTACGAGGAGTGTTGATTGTGCTGCCAAACTAAAGGCATGTGACTTGAATCTACCAGTTACTCTTTGGGAAAAACATGGGGAGTTCTGTCTCCTCCTCTGTGATATATTGCATCTGAAAACTTGCTGGAGGGACAGCTGTGAGTTGATTCTGACTCTATGGTACATAACAACAGTAAAACAAAAATGTACCATGCCGTTTCTAATGCTGCAAATCTTTCTAAAGCACACTGCCTCAACTTTCTCCTGTGGCTTGGAAGTCAGCCATTTTAACCAAATGCCACCAAAGCTCCATTTAGCTTAATAGACACAAATAAGCCATGTACAGCACCCAGGAACTTCATTTCTTTAGTGTTGCTGGTTAGGTGCCATCAGATGAACAGATAAAAATCCTGCCCGATCCTGGGCCAACCTCACAGTCTTCCCTGAGCCTTCCGCATTATTGCTGTCACTGCGTCTGTTTCTCTTGTTGAGGTTCTTTCTCTACTTCACTAACCTTCTTCTTTCCCAAGCATAATGGCTCTTTGGTTTATTTGCCTATTAACAGCATCAAAAATGGTGTTCTGATATACTTCCTTTTAGTGTAGAATGTGTGAGAGCATATGGATCTCTTACTGGGATCTAATTTGGACCATTTTATTTACTGACAGTTGTGTTTTATCAGATATCAAATAAAGTCTCTAGTTGGCATTTTAACGCTCAAACTCTCTGGCTGACCATGGCATGAACATGTTTCAGGAAGTATTTACCCCCCCCTCTGGCCAGGGAGCATAGTCCATCAAGGCTAAAATATGATTCTGAATCCTTCCTCTTGGCCTCTATCTGAATTTCTGCAGTAAATCTTTATAACATTTGATTTCTAAGTAACTGGGAAAGCAGCATTGGATAAGCATTCTACTCCTAACCCAGGCATTGCTTATATTTTCAATAGTAGCTATGAATGCTAGTGATGATTAAGATGACGATATTGGTTAATTATTAAGAATTTACTGAGGATTAGGTTAAGGCTGTGTGCTAAATACTAACAATGTAGATCATCATATTCAATCCTCATAGCACCTCTGAGAGATAGAAAGAGAAGCTAAGTAATTTGGTCAAGATCACATAATATAAAATGAACTTTGGGTTTAGATCTAGGTATTTTTATTCCAGTATCTGTACCCTTAAACTATGTCTTATCTTAGGGAGAGTTTGCTTTTAGTTTTTAATAAAAACTAAAATCAGCATAAGCATCTGTTTCCTCATACCCCTCTTCTCACTTCCCTTGCCTCTTTCTTATTGTATTGTATTGATATTTCAAGTTAATGTCCTTGTCATAGCATTATGAATGACAGATATTATGAGGGATTTGGGGTTAAGAGGCTCCCTCCAAAGTGTAAAATGTTTAAAAACTTATAAACTGTTCAGCAGAGTATTGACGTTAAGGAGGAGCTCTGTAACTATGGAGTGTAACTCACAAAAAGGCCCGGAAAACATAACTAGCTTATGCATAATATGGTACATGGCAGAACAATTAAAATAGTTGAGATGGTGCCATCCCAACCATATTTTCTGCAGTAGTTTGGATTATAGGCATTCTAGTGCTGTTTTCTTTGGACGCTGTGACTACTTTTTACAGTGTTTCAGAACACTTGGGCTTACTCAGGAAAATGGTTACGCCATATCATTGGTTTAAAAAATGGTGAAAGGGAGGAGCAATCATTTCCCTGAAACTTCACACACACATGTGAGCATAAAATATCGTTTCCAAATGTTCTTTGATTTAGATTCAGGGTGTGATTCTTAGTGAGTTATATGTATGAAATATTAAATTTTGTCATTATTCCCAGGATATAACTTGCAGAAATAACACTATTCTCAGCATGCTGCCTGACATACATGGGCATTCTGTAAATGTTTATTTCCTCCTCTTGCCCTTAACCTCTCAGCTAAGTAGTTTTTGTTGTTGTTTAGGGAGTAGGGGCAGAAGTAGGTGGTATAGAATGGAAAGTTATGACTATAAATTAGAAGTTAACCTAAGAGTGACATTACTTTTTGAACATACTTGGTCTTTCCAGAATAAAATACTTAGATGGGTATATCAGATTTTGTTGTTAGGCTGTAGCAAGACGGTAGAAATGTTTTATTGACAGAATTGTCTTTATCCAGGAGAGGAGAAGGGAATCATAGGATTTTTCTTTTATTGTGTGTGCTCTTTTATTTTTGTCATTAGAGGCTTTTGAGTCTCTTCTGACCCATAGCAACCCTATGTACAACAGAAGGAGTCATTTCCTGGTTTGGTGCCATCCTCACAATCACAGTTTTAAAAACATTTTTGCTGGAAAATGGCACATGCATTAAAAAAGTAGAGAAAACAGTAGAATGAATCCCCCTGAGCCCACTATCTGGTTTCAGCAATTATTTATTCATGGTCATTCTTACCTGAACAGAGGCCTAGCCCAGGATAGTGTGTGTGATTAAGTACTTGATGGCTAACTGAATAGTTGGAGGCTTGGACGCCTCACCCCAGCCTCTGAAGAAAGGCTGAATGATCTGTTTGGGGGAAATTGTTATGTGTCCTTAAGTCACTTGTGACCTGAAACCCTGTGGAACAACAGATCAAGTCTGACCCTGTCTTGTGCCTTCTTAACCAACTTCAATATACTTGCCCCTACTGTTACAGTCACCATGTCAATTATCATGTTGAGTCTTCTCTTATTTTGACCCTCCACCTTTCCAAGTATGATGTCATTCTCCAAAGATTGGCCCCTTCTAACAATATGCCTAAAGTCTGTGAGACAAAGCTTCATCATTCTTGCTTACAAGGAGAACCCCCACTTGCTTCAAAACATACTTGTTTATTCTTTTGGCAGCCCATGGGGTATTCATTACTCCAACACCACAACTCAAAGGCATTGATTCTTCTTTTGTCATCCTTAGTCACTTTTAAGATGCATAGGAAGTTATTAAAAAAGACCCTAACGTGGAACCAGGCTCATCTTAGTTTTTAAAGTAACATCCGTGCTATTCAACACCTTGGAGAGGTCCCTAAAAACTGACTCTCCCAATGAGAAATATCTTTTGATTTCTTGACCCCTGGCACCAAGGATGTTGTTTGTGGATCCAAGTAATAGAGATCACAGACAACTTTTCTCCAGCTATCATGAGGTTTCCCTTTGGTCCAGTGGTGAGTATTTTCATTTTCTTGATGCTGAGATGTAAGCCATACTGAAGGCTGAATTGGAAAAACTAGCCATTGAAAACTCTCAGGAGCATAGTTGTCTTCTACACATGGGCTCTCACCATTTTTCACTGTGAATTAGAATTGCCTTAGCAATTGGGTTTTATTCTTATTTATCACTGTCCATCTCACAGTGAATTATTTAGAAGGAAACCTACACATGTGATATTGTCCATACTCATCCCAGTAATCACTGCTGTCAAGTCAATTCCAACTCATAATGATCCTTCTCCATGTTTCCAAGGCTGTTAATCTTTATGGGAGGAGTCTGTTGATAGTTCTTAACTGTTAGAGGTAGTGCCTAACTACCTTAACCAAAAGGTTGGCAGTTTGAATCTGCCAGCCACTCTGAGGGACAAAGATAGGTGTATCTGTTAAGGCCATGTTATTCTCAATCACCTGCTACACATTGGAGAGCTGTATAGTAAATAAGGGTGATAGAAGAATTGATGCCTTTGAGGTGTGGTCCTGAATAGCCTATGGACTGCCAAAAGAACAAATAGATATGTCTTGGAGAAGATGGAGCCAGAGTGCCCCTTGGAGACCAAGACGATGAAGCTTCGTCCCATACTTCAGGCATGTAGTGAGGTGAGGCTGTTCATTGGAGAGGGACAATATGCTCAGAAAGAAGATGATGGGGTACGGGCAGAGAAGGAGAGGAAGACTCACAAAGAAATGGATTGACACAGTGACCTCAGCAGTGGGTTTAAGTGTTTCAGCAATGATGAAGATGGCACAGGATAGGGCAGAGTTCAGGTTGGCTGTTCATAAAGTTGCTATGAGTCAGCTTGATTTGACAGCATCTAACAAGATGATGGTACATGTGAGGAGTAAATTTCTCCTTCCACGCAAATGTGGCAACCCAGATTGTCTCCATATATCACCACATGCCCTCTGGGGCAAAATCACTCCAATTCAGAACCACTAATCTAATAGGATGATGATGCTAATAAGTTGCAGTAAATGCCATAAATGTTGAAAGAACCTAGAGAAAGAGTCCAATTGCAATGAATTCATCAACCATTCCACAGGACAAAGATGAGGCAGTCTGTTTCTATAAAGATTTACAGCCTTGGAAACCTGTGGAGCAGGTCTCTGTCCTTTCTAGTTGCTTAATTAAAATTGACTCACTGGCAACCATTTCATGGGGTTTTGTTTGTTTTGAAAGTAGTACGCATATCTACTAGTAAGATAAGCATATCGGAAACAGTCTTGCACGGAGTGTTCCTGAACTGCCTTGTCTTCAAGATGTTTCCCACTTGGCCGGTAAAGTGGGTACCAGTGAGACTCCTTGTTTTCCTGTGGACGTGCCCAGTCCTGCCATATTTCAGAACTGAGAGCTGGAGGCCAAATGCTGTGGTCAGTTACTCATGCATAACCCCAGAAATAGTCCATTTTGGAAATTTATACCTTGGAAGGAAATTTTGGTTCTAGAGGTAGACCAGCATTTGCTCAAGAATATATGAAAGTGTTTCATTCAGAATGATGATTATAGTGTGTTCTTTCTGTAAAGAAATTTTTATTGCTAAAATTCTCTCTCCTACAAAATTTAAGATTCCTTTCTTACAATCTTCTCCTTAAACCATAAGTAAATATTGTTCCATCGACTCTTTTCCTTTCAGCATGCCAACATGATTATAGGGTTTCACTGGAGAGCAAATGTACTTGTTCTTTTCAGGAGTTATTGGGGATTTTGGAACAAAAAGAGAATAAAAATCCCTTAACCTCAGTTCTGCAGCCTAGCATTGTTTATGCACAGAACTCATGAAGGAACTTCTCCTAGGGGAAATAAGAAACAACTGTTTCTGTTTAGCTCTGAGAGAAGGCCCCTATTTGAGATGGGGGTAGAAGATTAGCTCATAACACAAGGCCATTAAGAATTTTAAAACAATGCCATCTATTACACAGGCTTTGCTGTAAAACCTAAACTCTCACTTGTGGAGTTTACTTAGGGGAGAATCATTACTTTTAAAGCACTCAGGAATTCTGAGTGACAAAGCTTAACCAAGGGTGGTTGATTGGCTGGAATGCTTCCCAGAAGTGTGTATATTTTCTCGAATGATACACACTATGGAGACCTTTAAATGCCTTTGGACTTAGTTCATTGACTTAAACAACTACTATTTGAATGTAGGAGAATTTTGTAGTTAGATGCCCTCGCTTCATAGGTTTTGTAAGAGTTTAAAATGAGATAATGTAAGGAAAGGCTTATTTTTGAGCCATAAAACATTATATGAATATAAAGCATGGCTGTTATTCTCACTGCCAGTACAGCTGGGACCAAGTTCCCAAAAGACAGCCACTTATGTTGTGGCATTTTGTAGCGAGTGTGTGATCTGCATACTGAATTGCTGTGTCATTGTTAACTAGATTTTTGCCAAGGCCTGTGATCATCTCTGCTTTTAAATACATAAGTGTAACTTTTGCATTTGACCTCATCCCAGAGCCGCTGTAGTAGGCAGCATAACCACAAGGGACGTGCAGTCCACGGTAGTATCTCAGATTTGAAACGAGCACTCCTTCCCTAAGAGCCAGGGACTAGCGTGTGTTTACCTATTAAGAGCCAGATAGTAAATATTTTCGATTTGTAGGACACACAACCCTACCTAGTTGTTCACACCTGCCGTTGTAACCTAAGAGCAGCAATGTTGGTGTAGTTTAGTGCCATCAAGTCTATCCCAACCTATGGCAACCCTGGATACAAGAGAACAAAATATTTCCTGGTCCTGCAGCAATAGATATACATCAATAGGCATGACTGTGCTCAAATATAACTATTTATGGACACTAAAATGGGTACGCCACATAATTTTGATGTATAACAAACACATCATTGATTTTTCTTGTCATTTGTAAATATACAGTCAATCTTTAGCCTATGAGACATAAAAAGTTGGGGAGGTATGGTTTGCCATCTGCACTGTTGACGATAGTGAGTAGCTGGGCATAAAAGCACTGCCTTTAAATTCATTCCAACTCATGTTGACCCACTGCATTAGAGAGTAGAACTTCCTTGTAGGTTGTATTGGCTATAATATTTACAGAAGCCTTTCTTCAGAAGTGCTGCTGAGTGGATTTGAACCACCAACCTTTAGTAGTCAAGCACAAATTGCCTGTAACACCCAGGGGTCTTAAGCTGTGCACAAGTAGCTATTTAAATATATACTTACCCAGATAAGCAGAGTCAATTAAGCTGTGGACTAGGAATTGGAGTTTAACCCCTGCTCTGATGCTCTTGACACCAGCCTCAGACTACTTATTTATAAAATAGGGATAAAAACCTCTTCTGGCTCTCTCACAGTTTTGCTGTGACCCTCAAATGAAATCACAGCTCCACAGATCCGTTTATGTGCCTAAAATGTGACAGAAATACTTATATTTACTACCACTTTCATATAGTCTAATGCCTAACTACTAACCTAACAATCTCCCCAGTCAAGGGTGCCTTGTAAGAAAGACTTCTGTAAGATCGTTGTTGAAATGTGCCATTACATTGTCTCACAGTGCCCAAGTACCAGAGTAGAATTGTTCCTTAGGGTTTTCTAGCCTGTAATCTGTAAGTTGTATTCAATTCAGTGGCACATAACAACAACAGTCTTCATGGAATCATATTTCCATATGATTTCTTTTCTCAAATATTGTGCCTGGTGAATTTGAACTACTGACCTTCCAGTTCACAGCCAATCACTTAAGCAATGAACTCTAGAGGCTCCTCTCTGGAAGACTAGCCATTGCAACTTTCTGCTATACTGCCTTAAATAACTACTACGAGTTGTTTAGCACGGGTACAAGGCTCACTCCAGCAGGAAAAGTGGGAGGGAGAACTTTGTGTTTCTCAAAAGTTTGGATTTAAAAAAAAAAAAAAAAGACAATTTTAAGTTGAGGTTCTCCAGAGAATTGGTTCATGCAGTGATAGGGCCTATATGGCAGGCTGGAAATTCGAGTAAAAAGTTGATGTTGCTGTCTTGAGTCTGAAATCTGTAGAGCAGACCAGCTGCCTGGAAATGGGGCAGGATTTTGGTTTCTGTCTTGAGGAAGAATTCTTCTGTCCTTCCAAAACCTTGGGCTTGCTCTTAAGGTTTTCATTTGATGGAATGAAGACTGCCCACATTATGAAGGGTAATTTGCTTTACAGAAAATCAGCACACACACACACACACACACACACACACACACACACACACACACAACACAATACATTCATAACAATATAAAAATTAGAATTTGATCAAATAACTGGATATCCTAGCCTAGTCAAATTGCATGTCAGGGCAATACCATGATTAGCTTTGAGCTCTGAAACGTACTTTCTCGGGGCATGTGTGGAGAAGGAACTCTGACGCAGAGGTGTTGGCAGGAGATTGAAGACAAATGAGTAGACGTCTGTAACAGTGCAAACATCGGATGAAGAGACAATAGTTTGAGGATAAAAATAAGTGTACTTGATATTAAAAGGTATTATTCTGGATACACTGGAGAACCATCACATTTTACAGAATCCTTTTGTAAATAATTATAAATGACATACACATGTGAATGCGAATCGTCAGACTTAAATTCCTGCTTTAAGTGTAGGTATTTTCCTTCAAATGTTCTTCAGATTGAATACCATGTACAATGCATCGATGACAGATTTGAGTGATTTGTATTGGAGGCTTGATAACGAAAGAGGATAATTGACAGAGCTTTCACAAAGTATTAACAAATATAAGAACATTAGCCTTTGTGAAGATTTGTATGACCTTTTGCTTAAAATTTGATTTCTCAGTGGAATGCATTGTGATTGATGTTTTTGTTTCAGAAACAGGTCCAAGTCCTAAGGAACCGAATCAAATGCCTCCACGTAAGTCTTTATGCAACTATTTCGAAATGAAGCCTCCTGGGCTTCTCTAAGAATGAGTTGGCTAGTGAACTTTTGCCAAACTTTGAGTTTTGATAAGAAGACCTCTGTCCTCATTCTCCCTTCTCCCCACCCTGCATTTCTTCATTTTCCTCTTTATCGTTCCTGTTCTTGTATGGTTTTAATAGCATTGTAGTATATCACTTGATTTCAGAGAAGTTAATTATATGCATGTGAATATCTGTTGTGATTTGTTGTGTGAAGAAAGTCTTGACATACAGCAACGGGAGCTATTTGCTTTGAGGGCCATTAATATTCACCACGCTCAAAAAACCATTGCAAAGGAAAGTTGCTGTAGTATCTTTAGGACAGTCTAGTCCAACAGTCCTTGAAGCATTTGTGAAAGGCACATGAGAACTAGACATTCCAACCGCTATAGAATGATGAGCTGGAAATTATTCAGGCTAATTTCCTCTTCTGTGGAATTAGAAAATCTGTGTGGAATAATAATGTGTTAGGTGATTTTCCCCTGATTACAGTTGGAGCTTCAGGCAGGACTAGAATCAGGCCTTCCTGGCTGTATGTCAGGATGTTCTAGATATTTTCTTGTGAGGAAGATCTTTGCTACCAGGCTTGGTCTCCATGCTAATGCCATCCTACACAGGACGACTAGTCCAGAGTGTTCATTTATACTAAGCACTTTACTTAAGCAACTTTATTCAGTACTTAGCAGTATCAAAGAACTAGATATGAACTGGGGCGCTCTGGTGGCATAGTCCCAAGAAGCTGTGCTGCATTCGTGAAGGCATGTGATTTGAATCCACCGGCTGCTCCATGAGAGAAGGATGGGCAGTCTCCTCCTGTGTGATTAACTGCTCTGAAAACCCACTGGCAGGTCAGCCATAGGTCGGTTCTGACTGGACAGTACACACCACCACCACAAGACGTGAACTAGAAATAGGACCATATGAACACATTCTCTCATATGTGTATAGTTTGAGTATCATAAAGGACATCATCAATTTGGGGATTTTTTTAAACTTAGCAAAACGTTGTTGTTGTTGTTGTGTGTCATTGAGTCACCTGCAACTCATGGCGACCCTCTATACCTAAACCCTACTCTATCCTGTGCCAGTCTTATTGTCCCCAACACAACTATCCCATTTCCCCAGTCACTGAATCAGTCTATCTCATCGAGGGTCTTCCTCTCCTGCACTATCCCTCCACCCTCCCAAGCATGACATCGCTCTCCAAGAACTGGGCCCGCCTTGCAGCATGTCCAAAGTGTGTCAGACAAAGAAGTTTCAGAATCCTTGCCTCCAAGGAGCAGCCTGGCTTCATCCTCTCTAGGACAAACTGATTTGTTCTCCTAGCAGCCCATGGTATATTCAATACTCTTATCCAGCACTACAGCTCAAAGGCATCAATTCTCCTATTATCCCTTTCTGATGCATAGCAAGTAATTGCAAAGACCATGGCCTGTATCATGTGCACCTTAGTGTTCAGACAGACATCATTGCTCTTCAGTACTTTGGAGAGGTCTCTGACAGTCGATTTTCCCGATACAGTTCATCATTTAATTTCCTGGCTGCTGGTACCAATCTCTTGACCATCTATCACGATGCTGCCAATCAGCCCAGTGGTGACTTGTTTTGTTGATATTAAGCTTCAATCCATATTGAAGGCTTCAGTCCTTGACCATCAACAGCAAGTGGTCCTCCTCAGTTTCACCAAGCAGGGTTGTGTCATCTGTATAACATAGATTGTTGATGAGTCTACCTCCAATCCTGATGCCACATTCTTAAACTTAGAAAAACTAGTTTGTTGTTGTTATGTGTTGTGTGCTATTAAGTTATTTCTCCTCATAGAGTCTAGCCTTCTGTATAATCTGTTCCACATATAGAGTGAAAAGATATGGAGATAGGACACATCCTTGGCTCATACCCTTCTCAATTTTGAACCATGCATAGTTTCCTTTCTCTGTTCTGATGACTACCTCTTGGTCCAATTTTATTTCCAACAATAGTTTTAGAATTTAAGAATATTTTCATTAAAAACCTTAAAAGTCATGCCCCTTCTTTGCTCCTATAAGCATAAGAAGACAAGTTATCTTTTACTATCTGTCCCATAAACTAGATGAAATTAGGTTGGTGGCATGGTTATCTTAACTTCCAGAGAGTTCTCCCTAGTCTAGGGGATCCCATCACTTTTATAAAATTTTGTTTTATAAAACCTGGCTTCAACAGGTGAAAGGAGCTCTGGTGGTGTAGTCCATAAGGACTTGTGCTGCCAGCCCAAGGTGGTAGGAACCTCTGGTGAATCCACCAGCAGCTCCTCTGGGGAAAGATGAACAGTGTTCTCCTGTGCAAGTTACAGACTGAAAACCCCCAGAAGGGGGTCAGCTTTGAGTCTGTTCCATCTTGGTGCTAATAAGTTAGTTTATACCTTCATATTTGCATTAAAAAAAAACAAACAAAAAACAAAAAAAACCAAAAAACAGTTACCTCCCCAGGGTTTTATTCTGCTAAAACCCCTACTCCCTTGGAAACAGATTGTAACTTCTTTTATAAATGACTTAAAGAAGGTAGTTTTCTTAAAGGAAAGGAAATGTTCTATTTCTGTGGCCTGGAATTAATTTCAAATATAAAGTTCTTTGCCAAATTGAGGAACAATTGGTTCTATTTATGTGTTTTGCTGACCATAAAACTGACATCACACTGCACTGGAAAGTATTTCTGTTCTTCACATAGAAAGACCATAGTTGGAAAAGTGTTAAAACAAAAGATGTTTTCAATGACACAATACAGAGTTGTTAAAATTGAAAGTTTAATATGAGGATATCAGTGAAACACAAGTCTGTGGAATAGTATGTTCTGTAGTTTCTTCATTTTAGCCCCCTTTCTTCCTGTCTTTCATGCTTCTAACTGTTCACAAAAATGTTTGTGAAGTGTTGTGTTTTCTGTGAAATGCCTCATGTGCTGTGTTGGTTTCCAGGGAAATATTCGTTCCCTTATATGTATTTGCTTATGCCTTATCATTGATGTCAATAAGAAACAGTCCTTGTAAACAGGGAGTTTACCTTACTTTCCAAAGCACTCTAGTCTCTGAATTTTCATAGTAGGTCCTCAGGCTGACATAATAAACATAAGGTTTCAGAGTTTACAAATCTGACTTCTTTAACAAGTTCACTGCTCAAAATAAACTTCAAATGGAAGATCCTGGAAACCTGAGAATGCCCTTTTCCTTCCAGAAACGTTTGCAAGTTGTAAATATACGGTAGTTTGTAGAGATCTTCAGTACTTTCTCAAATTTTGTGAATCCTTGCTCCGGTGACAGGGTTTGTGAAATAGATGCAAAGTTGCCATCAATATAAAAGACACACCAAATTAAAGTATGTCTTTGGTTTCTCTCCTGTCTAGAGATTTTCCATGGTCTGGACACCCTGACTGTGATGGGCATTGCATTTGCAGCATTTGTGATTGGAGCTCTCCTGACAGGAGCCTTGTGGTACATCTATTCTCACACAGGTGAGTGGGACTGTTGGGCCCAACTCTTTTTTTCACTTATTTTGATTCTCATAGTCTTTCACCTCTCAATATTTTAATTATGCATAATTACATATACTTGCTTATACTTTATTGCAGATACTGAAACTCACCTCTGTGGAGTCAGAACTCATAGCTGACTCTCCATCATGTTTCCAAGACTGTAAATCACAATCCTGTGATTGCCCAGCTTTCTCCATCAGAGCTTCTGCTGGATTCAGACCACCAGAGACATACATAGCCTTTGGTTTAGCGCACAATTCCTCATGGACTGTGCCGAAAACTTCTTGTGTTAGGTGATGAACTGATACCCCATATTACGTACACAATTCCCAGAATTTTTACCTAGCTACAAACCTCAGAGGTCCCCAAATAGTGCCTGATTTGAAGCAGATTATTTGTTGGTGGCTCATGAGTAGGGCCTGCCACATGACAGATGCTTAGTGTTGTGTCGGAGAAATGAATCAATCAAAATAGTGGATGAAGGAGAAAGTTTGTTCCCACTATTTCCACATAGAGATATTTTTGCATAAGTAAGGTTTTACAAAAATATAATCTGCTCAATGCAATGTTAGAAAAGAATGTTTGGATACTTACTTATGTTAATTGGAGTTGAGATGTTGGTGAAGTTTCCTTTCCGATTAAGCTATTTTGTGGTTAGAGTTGAATTTAAAAGTTAATGTTGAAAAACTGGAAATATAAGCATTCCCACAAAGCTAAAGACTTCAGAATTGACATATAAATGGGCAGGAAGTGAGAAAAATGAAGCCAAGATTTTATTACCACATCTGCTAGGGTGCTAAACACTGACCACCAGGTTCTCTAATCTATGACTTAAACCCAATTTTTTCAATCTTTTTTTTAACCTATGCCATGCTTTTCTTCTTCAATATTTCATTGTAGTTTAGGTGAAAGTTTACAGAGCAATTTAGGTACAGATCGTTCCATGACCTTAGTTACAGTCATCCTGATGTCAGCACTCTCGCCACTTCCACCCCTCCAGTTTCCTTCCTTCTCATCGGTGCTTTTGTTTAAGTGTTGATTGTTCAATCTTGCATAGCCTAGCCTTTTTTTTTTTTTTTTACTGAAAGGTTACCTCTGAGTGTGGCATCAGTTCCAGGGTAAAAAGGTACTTTAGGGTAATAAACTCAGGGGTTCCCCTCATCTCTTATCAGTACTGTAAGTCTGATTTTTTTTTTATGAATTTGTGTCCAGTCTGTATTTTTCCTACCATTTTTAAGCAGGACCTTCTAAGGACACGTGTCAGAATGATGAGTGCTGGTAGCCAGGCACCATCTTCTTCTAAAGTTCACACACTGTAATAGAATATGCCCTATTTTCCTTTAATGACATAAAACTCTCATACCTTTCTATAAAAGTATTTAAAGATATCATTAAGAATTGAGAACAAAGATAAGCGATCTAACACAGTGCTTTGTTTTCAAGCTATGTTCCCTAATCCCCCGAAATTCTTATGTCCCCCACCTCCCAAGCCTAATGTTTACTGGTGTGAATGGAGAACTCATTCTCCATGGAGCAGTAGATCATTAGAGCAATAAGGACAGAACAGATGCCCCACTCCTTTATTGCTTCGTCCTTAGCTTCCTTGTAATTTTGAAGAGGAAAGACATGCATCTCCTTCATTTTTGAACATAGGTAACTGTGCTGGATCAACCAGAGGCTAATGGCAGGCCTAGCCTCTCTGTTTAGAATTTTGTTACTTTTCCATTGAACCAGTGAAGGCCATGATCTCTGACCTCACTCTAGGCCACACAGCTAGTGAAGTTGCAAGAATAACAGATAAAGTGAAGAGAAGCATTGAACATTTGGGGGGAATCCAATCTTAATCCTTTTGATTGCTAGACAAAACCTGAAACTGGTGAGAATAAAAAGCATGATCCTCTGTTACCCTTTATCCTTATTTAGTAAAGGGTTGGCAAAAAGAGAAGGACCCTCAAGGCAATAAATTGACACCGGAGCTGCAAAAGTGAGCTTACATATGGCGACGATTGTGAGGGTGATGCGGAATGGGCAGTGTTTCAGGCTTTTGTACGTGGGGTCACTATGAGCTGTAATTGATCTACTGACACCTGACAGCAAAATGAGGAGGAACTGATTCCTCTACTGATTCACAGACTTCTATAATCTTCAGAATCATTACACTTAACAATCTGATTTTTTTTTTCCTCACATAAAATATGTTGTTATTATGAACTAGCTCATCCCTGACCTTCCAGCGGGTTTTCAGAGGCAGTAAGTCCTATCTTAATCCTGCACCATCCTTATGATATCTTTCATTCTCAAGTTCATTGTTATGGTTACTTTCTTAGTCTGTGGCCTTGAGGGACTTCCTCTCTTTCACTGACCCTTTACTTTTCCCAGTATGTCTCTCGCCTTGAACTGGTTCCTCCTGAAAATATGCCCCAAATAATTGAGACCCAATTTTTATCATGCTTGCCTCTAAGGAGCACTCTGGTTGCACTGCCTTTAAGATAGATTTTTTTTAAGGTAAAAGTAAATATAGATTTATTAGAAAGTTACATATCAAAGGTATGGCCTTACTCCTTAAAAGGAAATTGGAGGAGAGGCAGAGGGCTAGTAAGACAGATTTGTTTGTTCTTTTGGCAGTCAATATCCTTTGCCAAAGCCACAATTCAAAAGCATCTATTCTTTGCTGATCAATATTCATAGTTCAACTTCAAGATGCAGAAGAAGAATTTGAAAATACGATAGCTTGGGTCAGGTATACCTTATTCTTTTAACTGACATCTTTGCTCTTAAGCACTTTGGAGAGGTCCTTGACAGCAAATTTCCCCAATGCAACACATCTTTTGACTTCTTGACAGCTGTTGTCATAGATTGATTGTGGATCCGAGTAAAAGAAATCCTAAACAACTTGAAGCTTTTCTCCATCCACCATGATTTTGCTTATTGGTCTAATGATGAGGCCTTTGGGGGTTTTTTATGTTGAGATATAATCCATATTGAGCCTTGTAGTCTTTGATCTGCTGCGGTTAGTGTTCGTTGTCATTGTCACTTTCAGCAAGCAAGATTGTGTCATATGCATAAGGCAGGTTGTTGATGAATCTCCCTCTAATCTTGATGCCACACTATTCTTCATAGAGTCCAGGTTCTCTAAGGATTCGCTCAGCATACAGATCAGATAGGGGTATGGAGAGAAGATACAACTCTGATAACCATTTTTGCTGACTTAATACCATGTAGCAATTGCTTGTTCTGTTCAGCCCACTGCTTCTTGGCCTATGTGGAAGTTTTACGTGAACAGCTCTTCGGAAACAACTTTTAAAATGACCAGAATGGACAGCTTTTAGCAGAGCAGCATTTTTAAATTAGTATTTTGGTCACAGGAATACTGACTTGTTTAAATCTGAAAATTCTTTGCACCTTTTTCTACCCTGCATAGCTGTGGGGTTCTAGGGCTATTGGCAGCCTCTGCTGTGTATTGAGAGTGAATTTGATACTCCTCTCAAGAAAACCATAAACATGAGGGTTTTGTACAGATGAGGCACCTGCAAGGGTTCCACATGTACCTACTAAGCCACAGACGGACCTTTGTCAGAAGGCTGCACCTTAACTTTCAAAGCTGACCTGTTGCCAACATGTGTTAGAAGAATTAAGACTCTCTCTTGCGGAGTATACCCCCATTGACAACCCCTTGGTCACCACACACTTTCATCCACAATCCTGACAAAAAGCAAAGCTCCGTTTAAGGTGTTTATTGCTGCTCATTGAATTTGGAGTTTTGTTGTTACTACTTCCTTCCCCCTAACACCACAGGCTTAGGAGGCATTTCTAAGTTTTGTTAAATATAGAAATAGTTTTGTCAGTAGTCAAACAAATCAAAAAAACCTTTGTGTGGTGCTTTCTAGCAAAATAAATTGTGCTGGTTCAGAAGGCTTAAAGCTCTACAAACATTGTCGTTTGGGCTATAAATCTGTTAGCATTACATACACTACAGGTTCAGAATTCCTTTATGTTAAAAACTATAGCTTCTGGTTCTCCTGGGAATATTTTATATGAACAAATTTAACTTTTATGCAAACCTGAGGAAGTCTTCAAATATGAAGATGACCCAATGGTAGAGGTTTCGGTCTGGAAGTCCCTTATTTCATTTTTTCTGTGATGAGCTATAGCAAGTTTAGATGAAGAGGGAGTGTTCTAATACAACCCAGCCAGTGGGCAGAAGTGAGGGTTCAAACCCTGCCTCAGTCCAGTTTTCACAATAAATTAAGCTGTAGAACTCAGACTTTACATGTTCTTTGTGGGGTTCAGGTAGTGTCTGCATCTATATAAAAAAACAGCCCTTAATGTGGATGACTTACACTTTAGGTGTGCTTCCCATTCATTTAGCTGCACAGAGCACCAAACCAGTTCACACGTTTGAATTATGTATGTCTACTTACATACCCAGAATGCAAGTGAGTCTAAGAAAGTTTGGTCCCCACTTTATCATGTGACAACACTGGGCATAAGGAGTTGTCAGATGATAAAATATTTTAATAAAGCTAGTATTAACTGCTTGGGAAAACTCCATATCTAAAACTACGGGGTCTCCTAACAGAGGGAAGGCAATAAATGGTGGAAATGGAGCAAAAATGTAATCAGAGACCCTTTCTGCACCTTGGAGAGTCCAGCTAATTCAGAGGTCCCCAGAACTCCTGTGTTGTTGTATGCGGTCAAGGCAATGAAGGTCCCTAAAATCATGTGCAAAACTATCTGTCCCTTTTCTGCATAGGTGTAAAAAATTGTTTTTTCATTAAAAAGTTTTGACTTTACCAGTGTAGTTGCAGGTAGTCGAAAAGCTGAAATAGTTCTACAAGACTCTGCACAAAAAAATGACAGCCCTATATTGCCCTTAACCCTGTGTCCTCCTCCCTAAAACGATGACTTTTGACTCTTTGCTGGTTCCCCCTTTGTCTCAACTATTACCAGCTTTTTGAGTGAATGTTAAGTCCCACAGAAAACCAAAGGTCAAGTGCAAACAGAATGGCCATCTTAAAGGAAGATGAAGGGCAGGAAACCGTGAAAGCCCTTAATTCCTATTTTGGAATACACTTGCTTTCCCCCATAATCTATAGGAATAACCAACCTACTTTTCTCTTGGAGAATTCCTTCTGTAAACGGTGGTGTTTTCACAAAGAGAATCAGAAAGCCCAGCTTTTGAAAATGTTTAGACATATTTAAATCTAAATACCTTTCAGGCATACGTTTGTCAGTCTTATATTTAAATATCACCTGAGAAAGAAATTCCATAAATTCCCTTTATAACTGACCAGTCTCCATAATCAGCAAGTTCTTTTCTATCTGACCCAAATCCCAGTGGCCGTGATTTCAACTCATTTCCTCATGTCCTGCCTTGAGGGAGATAGGGATGGTTGTCTGCTCCTCTAGAATAATCCTCTGTGGGCAGTTCTTGCAAGCAGCTTCCTTTGGGCTAAATAATTGGGATTCCTTTCATCTTTCTTTCAAACTCTTGTTATTGTTGTTTCTCCTTAAACCCTCTCTGTGTTACATCTTTCTTAGATAAAGTTTATTTCCTTAGTACCCAAAGCAAGACCTGTCTTGGTGAAAGATTTAGCTACAAAAAATGCAGTGGAAAGGCGATGGCAGGAAATTAGAACTGGATAGCTCTATGCCAAACTAAAGAAACAAATACATTTAGTAAAATATCTCCTAAGAAATACCTTTTTCTGTTTTTAAAAGCTCCTGGCACTATCTAGGCCCAGCCCCAGGCTGACATGTGAAATGAGTAGACTTCATCCTGTGTGCCCTTGTTGTCAGTACGCCTCTCTCCTCCTCTAAGAGCAGACACATTTCATCTGATGGTCAACTGTGATACTTAATGAGGAATCTTTGAACCTCCAGTCACTAAGTGGATCTTTTCTGCTTGGCTCATCCCTCCTCATCTCCTTCAGAAGTGGCATAATTGTGGGTTGGTTTTTTTTTTTTCTTTCACACCAAGGAATATTTTAGGAAAAATTCAGTGGGTTTTCCTCCTCCAGTGTCATGGAGCAAAGTCCCAGGAAATCATCTCAGAAAACACAAGGACTCCACCCTCCTTAGAGCAGGAACATCTATACATTCAACTTTTGTTTGGTGGATTTTTCTGCAGTGAGTAAGAAAGCCTGCTTAAATTTGTTAGAAAGTAAAATGCTATTATAAGTTTTATTATAAGCTAAAATCTTCATATCTTAACATGCAAAAATAGCCACAGAGGTAGAAGGGATAGTCTGAAGGAGGGGTTAGCGTAACATTTCCAAGTAGATTATGAAAGATCACCTGGCAGGTTATTGGACCAGAATCAAAAGGTCATGCAGTTAAATTGTCTAGTCCATCTTGATGAAAGGCATCCTACAATCTTGTACTGGGGGCAGCTGCTCTTTTGTTTTGGGTTTTATTTTGAACGGTGTTTTGAATTAAACAGGTTAAGAGTTTCCAAAGCCCTCAAAGTTAAAAGATATTTTTAATGAGTACTGATTAAAATAAACTGACATGGCAACAAATTATATTTGGCAAATAGACATCGGAAAGCAAATATTCCGACTTCCTGGGCAGGGAGTAGCACTGGCACTTTTCCTGAATGTGAATAATCAAACACATGTTAAATTCTGTAGAAAAGAAAATTGTTCACTGTTAATGGTTGAGGTAGGGCCATCTTGCAAGTGAACTTGAACTAAGCCAAAAAGGAAAGGAGTATGGCTGTTGACTCACCTCCTACTTGCTGATGCATCCTTTATTTGAAGGGACGTGGGGAGGTTTTTATAATGTGGTTCTTAAGCAGCCACATTACACCTAATTGCTAACATGAGGATCCAGCTGGTGTGTGGACCAACATGTAGGTTATAAGGGGGCTGCTGAACACTTAAAGTGTATTGAGATTTGTTCAAGTCTCTGGAGTATTTTTTGTGAACATCAGAATTTCTGGGAAATTTGATTCTCTTGTAGAAATAAAGGTCCCACTCAGAAAGAAGGGAATTTTTGGCAGAAAGTTGGTGCCATGCAGGCACACTTCTCCACCCATAATTACTTCCATGCATGAAGGGTAGGGGGAAATTCTGAGGAGGGTAAAAAAAAAAAGAGAAAGTGAAAGAACTGCAGTGCCCATCAGGGATACTGAGTGTGCTTCCCCTGCCTCAGCCCACCAGTTCTGGAGGCAGATGTATTCAGAGGAAACACAGCAAGCGTCAGATATACAACAAGCATATAAACACTGAGTCTGAAGCAAAAATGCATGGTGTTGTGTGTTTCGTCAAATGGGTGACAGAGAAAGCCATAACTAGACACAAGGGCATGAGCTGGTGCTATGCTTTGCAGGACTGCTTTCTTGGCAGAGGCTGTGAGAGGCCCTAGAAAGGGAGTGGAAGTAGTGGGCTCAGGTTCCCGTCCTCTGAGGGCAGAGCCTTTGCTGTTATTTTATTTTAAGGAAGTAGCCAGGAGGGTTGCTTATCTCTGGCTGATAGATGTGTGTTTCAGCATGACAGGAAAGAAGAGCCTCATTCATAAACAGACCCAGCCCTTTGGGGCTTCCCACATTTGAGGAAAGACTGCTTACAAGAAGTTTGTTGATGCTCTGACTTTTAAAGAAAACAGTGTTTTTCACTGGAGAGCCCTGATCACTTTTCCTCACCTAGAGTCCTTTTTTGAGGACTTCCCTGAGGCCAGTTTTGCTTAAAAAAAAAAAAGCTAACTCTAGGACCTTTTGTAATATTGAATGCAAACCATGTGTGTGACCTGAGATTTCCTCCCTCTCCAACACAGTGCACCATTGGCACAAAGAATAAATTTAACTGAAATACAGTAGAGTGTGTGTTAAAAAGTGAGTTCTTTCGTGTGATGGGAGATACCGTGGCCTCCCCAGTGAACCCCAGGATAGAAGTAGGTGTGCTTCCTGGCAACAGCCTTCCCCATGTGCAAAGCCTCTTTCTTTCCTCAGGTTTTTCACACAGCAGTCTCACCACTTCCTGCCCCATTGCTAAGGTAGGTTATCTGCTTAGTGCACAAGGCACTCTCTACTCGTAGTGGTGCTCACTTCTGGCCACCACATGCACAACAGAACAAAATATTGCTAGGTCCTGTGCAATCCCCACTATTGGCTACAGATTGGACAGTTGTGCTCTATACAGTTTTCATTGGCTGCTTTTTAGTCACAGATTGCCAGGTCTTTCTTCGTAGTCTTATTCTGAAAGTCCTTCTGTTCAAGTCATAGCAGCATGTGCACCTCCACAGACAGATGGGTGGTTGACTTTGTATGAGGAGCACCAGCCAGGAATCTGAGTCTATGAGGAAAGATGAAAACTCCCATTAAACCATCATTGAACCTCTTTTATATCTGCCAGGGTACCAAGTGCCCCTTAGAGTTCAAAAGTCTCACTTGGCATACTCTGCAGTAATTATGAGAATTGATGGGTCACAGTTATTGAAGACAAATGCTTATCACTTGGGGTGCATAGAACAGATGTTGGGCCCCCAAATCTGGGGAACTTTGTATCAGCTGTCAAGGTTCTTGGCCACTGTGTTAACTGTTATTTGAATTCATAATGATCTTCCCTTCTGCATTCAGGAGGCCTTGCAAGCAAAACAACCAGTAACAAAAACAAACAGGAAAACCTGTCAAGGTCTAACATCCAAGGCCTAGTCCAGCTACTTCTGCACTAAAATGCCAAAGTGGAAGTGTTTGGGTTTTTTTGTTTTTTTTTCAGGAATGTACCTGCCTAATATGCACCTCTCTTAACTTCTCTATTAACTGCAGGGACAACAGCAGGAAGGCAGCCAGTCCCTACCACCCCACCTGCCTCGGAGAACAGTAGCGCAGCCCACAGCATCGGCAGCACACAGAGCACACCTTGCTCCAGCAGCAGCACTGCCTAGCTGGGCTGATGCCCCCAAGGGCTAGGCCTGGCAGCTGGTGCCACGTGCCCAAACGTGGAAGGCTTCTGTTTGGATTCCTTGTAAAGAGTGAATTTCAATATAAAGTCACCTGATATATTTACCCCCTCTACCCAGGGCTAAGATAACCTGCCCCCTGGACTTCTAACTTCCATGCTAGAATTTCTGTAAGAAAGCAAAGATGGTGGCCCTTTTCACCGGCCCCTCACAGGCTTGGGGGTTCTCAATGTGAAACATATGCCAGTTTTTAAAATGCTGCTTCATCCAGGTAAGAACGTCAATATTTGGAGCCCTGAATTTTAGACAGACTCAAGGAATTGGTAAGAGATTTCTAGCCAGAGGGTAGAACCAGTAAGATGTGGCCAAAGATCCTTTTGTGTCTGAAGGGAGACATATAATGAAAGAAATGCTTTAAGACTTTGTAAACATCCTCCAGGTCTCATTTGCACCTTTCTTGGGATGCATCCTTCTTGATCTTACTGCCATATGCTGTGAGGTCTGAAGTGTCGCTTGATGGGTGCTGCCCTGGGGACTGCATCCTGACACACATCAAGGCAACATTCCTTCCTTGTGCCCTGGGCCAAAGCCAGTGCTGATTCCCTTTGTAGCATGCTGTGTCTCTATACACTTGCACACCAACTATAAAAATGTCTTAATGCTCATTTTCCCCATTTTTATAGACATATCAAAATTGAAAAATATCTAAATTCTGGGACTAACAATTTGTGCCCATGTATGACATTTTGCTCAGAGAGACGAACAGATATTTTGGGGAAGAATTCAGTTGTAGAGTGAAGAGGAATTTCTTTGGCTCTGCGTGCATGCACGCAAGTACAGGTATAGGATACCTATCAGTTGGCACATTAATTTTTTAAGTTAGAGAATATTCATTTTCCATGTGAAAATGCTCTGTACTTTCAGGGGTTGGAAATTCTTTTTAAGTACATCTGGCGGAACCTTTTTAATAGACCCTTTGTAAAAGCCACGCTCTTGTAGTTGCAAATGCATGGCCGGTCATGTTAGCCTCCATCCATTTATTTATCTGGGCAATGTCAATAGTTCTGCCAAGAAAGTATTGAGATAAGGAAAAGGGCACTCATTTCATTCTTTTGCCTTAATATAGCCCAAACACAAAAAAGAATTTGAGGGGAGTTCCTTTAAATAGAATAATAAGATGCCACTTTGCAGCTACAATAAGCTCAACTGATACCTCTATGTTAAGAGAGAATGCCAGAGGAAAATTTCCATGCCAGATCATTTACTGAGGAGGATCGCTGCATTGTTAATGAAATATTATTCTTTTTCCATAATTCTTCTCAAATGACTCAGAAGTCCACAAGCACAACAGGCTGGATTCTACTCCCAAAATATTCACAAGTATATCTCGCTGCCTTAAAAATAAAAAAGCTGTGCCTGGTTCTTTGCGATTGGAACCCGGAGAAGGAAATGAGGCTCAACACCTGAAGCCAGTGTCCCCAGGACAAGTTGGTGGAGATTGTTAGCCGTCGTTAACCAATCTCTGAGGAATACTGATTGATTTTCTAGGCGTAAGCATTCACTCAGGATCATTTTAACAAAAAAAGATTGAAAACTTTGCAAATTTCCACAGGCAAGTAATCAAGATGTGAGATTAGAGAACATTTTTCTCAGTTCATTTTTTTTAACATAAGGGTATCAGAATGGAAGACCTAAATTACTCTACCTGTGATTGAAAATAATGCGCTTTGCCTAACCTTCAGCAGAATGTATTGTTTTAGCATATTCTATGTATTAAAAAAGTTTAAAGATGTCTTCAAAGAAGACTAGAGTCTTTAAGTCACTTATAGCTATATTTTACTACCAAAAAATTGTGTATAAAGATATATTTAAGAGTTTTAGATAAATTTAAGTTACTCCATATGAAATGTTTAATTTCAGTTACTGTGAATTCTTTTTGATTAGTTTTTTGCTTTATAAACAAAATAAAAACAGTCCTTTTCCATCTTGTCTAAAAAAAGAGAAATTAGGAGGTATTAAAAGATCCATGTCATAGGTGGGCAGGGTGGCCCTTTGTAATATATTTAAATGTATATTTTTGAAAGAGATGCTACATTACCAATTATTTTATAAATAACTCTAATTCACAGATTTCTAGTTGCAAATCAAACATTTTTTTAAAAGGGAAAAATCATCTTAGATTTGAGCAAATTTATTTTAGTCTGTTTGTCAGAAGTATTACTTAAATTACAGTATCAGTGTCAGTGAAACTTTGATCCCATGTTTATTGGTGAGTGAATGACATTAACTACTTCTGAAGTGTTTCTTAACAATGAATGTTAAAGAATAGGGGTTTTTCTCCCTAGCTTTCTGTTACAGCATTTCTGATTACTCCATATTTCACAGTTAATACAAAGTACAAGTTCTACTTTTATAACTTGTTAACTGTTTTGAAAGCTTTAAAACTGTTGTCATATTCCAATCAAACTTTTCTTTCTGCAAGATACTTTGTTATATCTGCTGGCTAAACCATTCACAGAGGCCATTTTGTTGGTTTAATGCTAAAGCTGTCTTGAAATGCTTTTGAACTCTATGACAAACATTAACACTCTATAGCCCTTTCACAATGTGGTGTTTACCAGCTGTTACTCTGTATTTTAAAGAGATAGTCCATATAAGCTGTTTGTATAGCATTTTCAAGACAAAAAAAAAAAAGAAAAAAGTTTTTCCTTGTCCTGTAATGAGATTGTAAACCCATTTCCTGCATGATTGTGTGTTTGTGTGTGTGTGTGTGTGTGTGTGTGTGTGTGGTGCACACACCTGCCAGCTATCTTGTAATGTAACTACCTCATGGTTTGAATGGTGACTGTACTGCTGGTTGTGTCAACAGAGCACATTTTGTTAGGTGAGTCGTGGATGTGGCTTTTCCTCTTTGTTTTATCTTTGGTTTGTTCATAAAACTGACAGATTTTTTTCCTAAAGTGGACTATTACCAGTTTCCAAATTCAATACTTCTCTCTTCTGGATTTGTTTGTTGTTTTTTTCCCGAATGAGCCTGATTATATTGCTGTCCTTCACCAAATACAGGGGTAAAAAGAGTACCCTTGGAAAACCTGTGGCCAGTGTGAACACCCCTATTGTATTCCTTTTCTCTGTTCAGTGTCTCAGAAACTTTGTGAACATGCTTAGATGTATACTTTTGATAACCACAGTTTTAAGTATTTTATCTGTGCATAATAAAGAGATATATATCAATTATTAAAATGTGTATTGTTTGGTCATCTTTACCACCAGACACAGAGCTTTCCTCATTGTGACTTTATCTTCTACTCCAATTGTATGGATGAGGAGGGGAGGGAGAAGACTAAGCCCTTTCTTACATTTCTGCCCCTTTCTGGGACAGAGGGATAGAATGCAAGAACACAGCAGCAGTAGTTACCTCATTTCCTGAAAAATGGACAGGAAACTTGGAAATAGGGATGGACTTGTAACTCATTCCTGAGCCGTCTACCTGAGCCACCAAGGCCAGAAAAGGGAAATGATACCTATTTGTTGCTAATTGCCATAGAGATGCTCTCCAACAGGCCAGCTCCACAAACAACAAAGTACTGCCCAGTCCTGCATTATCCCCACAATCTGGTACCATTGTGACCCATAGGACTTCCATTGGCCAATTTTCAGAAGTTGATCACCAGGCCTCTCTTCCTGATCCATCTTAATCTGGAAGCTTCTCTGAAACCTTTCAACATCTTGTCTTTCACTGACAGATGAGTGGAAGCTCTGTGAAGTGGCATTCTGGCCTCCTGTGTGAAGATGAGAATTCTACCACTGAACCTCCATGGCTCTGCTGTTTTCATTCTCCTCAGATACGACAATGCTGCTTTTCTTCCAGCATCTTCCAGTTGCCCAAACCCAAAATCGGAATCTTCCTTAGTTTCTGCTTGGCTCCTGAAATCTCACATTAATAAGTCCAAATGCTGTCCTACCTTTAACTCTCCAGACTGCTGACTTATTTCACCTCTCACTTCTATCAACCAGTGACCAAGCCCCCATTAACTCTCAAGCTAAATTTCTGTAACAGCCTCCTAACCAGGATGCCCACTCTCCCTGTTTGCTTCTTTCCAATGCTGTCTCCAACGTGCAGTCCCAGTAATCCCAAAGAGACTAAATTTGCCACTCCCCACTTTATCACTCACTCATTGTTGTTGAGCCAGAAATGACACACAGCTGACCCTCTTGCTCATCTGTCTCCTGAAGAGCAGGTGGTAGATGTGAACCATCTGGTTTTGGGTTGGCAGTGCAACCAACTCATTACCCACTAGGCCACTGGAGCCCCAATCTATAGACTTTGCCTTCAGGATTAAATTGAAACTACATGTTATGTGTAGTCAAGTTGCCTGTGACCCATAGCGACCCTATGTATAGCAGCTCTGAAGCCTGCCCTGTCCTGAGCCAGTTTCACTAATACTGACATACCAATAACCCCCATTGCCCCATTTACTGTATCAATCCATCTCATCTGGGGTCTTGTGGCATCCCTCCATCATTCCAAGCATGATTTTCTTCTCAAAGGACCACTTTGCAGGCCACATGCCCAAAGTATGTGAGACAGAACTTAAAATCCTACCCACCAAGGATAAACATGGTTTCACCTTCTCCAAGACAGACATAATTGTTTTCTTGGTGGTCCATGGTATATTCAGTACTCTTCTCCAGCACCACAACTGAAAGGCATTGATTCTTCTATCATCCTTAGTCATTGTCCAACTCTCTGAAGCATAACAAGTAATTGAGAACACCATGTTCTGAATTAGGTACACCTTAGTCTCTAGACTGACATTGTTGCTTTTCAGCACTCTGGAGAGGTCCCTGACAGCAGATTTTTTCCCAATGCAATTTGTTTTTTTATTTCCTGACTGCTGGTGTTAAGAGTGTTGATTGTGGAGTTGAGCAAGCCGTAATTGTTAACAACCTACACAGGATTTCAAAGAAGAATGGCTATCATTCTGGCTAGTTCTTTCTCCTCTCTGGAGTGCCCTAGCTGTTCTGAACATCTCCATTTCCTCCTATGGTTTGGTGTGCTGAGGGACAGAGTGCCCAGTTAAGCATGGATAAGCATGAGCTTACTTGTGTTTACTAATTAGCAAATCATCTATATTTGATATAGAAAAAAAAATATGTAAAACTGTCCACTACAAATCAGTAAGCAAGCAAAAATAAATCTATGCTTATGTAGCTTTTTAGGTCTCCTGTTCCTATTATGGTTGTTATGTGCCGTCAAGTCACTTGCGACTCATAGTGACCCTTTGTACAGTATCCCTAAACCCTGCTCTATCCTGTGCCAACCCCACTGTCTCCAACACACCTACTCCCATTGCCCCAATCACTGAATCAATCCATCTCATAAAGGGTCTTCCTCTCTTGCACTATTCCTCCACCCTCCCAAACATGATGTCCCTCTCCATGGACTGGTCCTTCCTTGCAACATGCCCAAAATATGTCAGACAAAGTTTTAGAATCCTTGCCTTTAAGGAGCAGCCCAGTTCCATCCTCTCCAAGACAAACCTGTCTGTTCTGCTAGCAGTCCATGGTAAAATTAAGAAGATGCCTTGATTGTGCAGGTGAACTATGTAATCGGGAGGGATAGAGAGAGATGCCATTCATACTTCAGTACAAAATCTTTGATATATTGAAAAATATGAGATTGTTCACTATAATTCAGTAAATAAGCACAAGTAAGTAAACCCAAGTAATTTAATACTGAGTTTATTAAATGCTTTCTTACTTTCATTTAAGCCTATTTTGCAATAGACATGTTTGTATTGTGGAAACAATCATTCTTCTGTTACTATTAAAAGTTAAATTATATAACATTGAAAATGTTTTTACAGGTCACTTTGTCTTATTCATAACTTTTCTCATTTTAAAATTAGTGATTCATATGGTTTGGAACATACTCACAAATGTATCACAAGACCTCATATAGTATTATTGGGTAGGTGCCCACACAATAGGAAAAATTGCTAAGTGCCATCAAGTCAACTACAACTCATAGCGACTCAATGAACAACAAATCTGAACTTTATCTGGCCTTATATCCTGCCCCACCCTCACATCTCAGATATGTTCCAGCCCATTGCTACAGTCACATGTCAATCCATCTTTTTAAGGGTTTTCCACACTTAGATCCTGTACTTTCCCCAGCATGATGCCTTTTTCCAAAGATGAGCCCCTCTTAATAACATACCCAAAATCTGCAGACCAAGTTTCTCCTCCTTGTATCTCGAGAGCACCCTGGTTCTACTACCTCCAAAACTTCACTTTTTTTTTTTTTGCTGTTGTTCCTTTCACAATCCATGAGACATCCAGTACTCGTCCCCAATATCACACATCAAAGACATCAATTCTGTCATTCACTGTCAACTTTCGGATGCATAGGAAACAACTGAAAATACTGTGGCTTGGATCAGGCAAACCTCAGTCTTCAAATGAACCTCTTTGCTCTTTAGCACTTTGAAGAGGTCCTTGATTACAGATTTTCCCAATTTAACATGTCTTTATTACGTGACTGCTGCTACCATGGGTGTTGATTGTGGAACCACGTAAAATTATATCATTGACAATCTATCATGATGTTGTCTGTTAGTCTGGTGGTTTTTTGATATTGAGATGTCTTCCATATTGAAGTGTTTGATCTTCAACAGCAAGTGTTTCAAGTCCTCTTCACTTTAAACAAACTAAGCTGTATCATCTACATAAACAGGTTATGGGTGAATTATCCTCCAATACTGATGCCACGTTCTTCATAAAGTCCACCTTCTCAAATTATTTTCTCAGAAATACAGATTGAATAGGTATGGAGAAAGGATACAACCCTGATGCACACTTTTTCTGATTTTAAAGAATGCAGTGTTCCTTTATTCTGTGTGGACAACTCCTTGAGTCTATAGGTTTCACAAGAGCACAATAAGTGTTCTGGGATTCCCATTATTTTCAGTGTCATCTGTTATCTTTTATGTTCCACACAGTCAAATATATTTGCATAGTTAATAAAACATGGACCTTTCTGGTATTATTTACATGCAGTCAATATTTATTTGACATCAGTAGTAATACTCTTGGTACCATGGCCTTTTCTGAATCCAACTTTAATATCCAGCAGTTCCCTTTTGATATACTGTTCCAGTAATTTTTTAATAATCTTCAGTAACCATTTACTTGCAGATGATACTGACACTGTTCAAAATACCCACATTCTATTGGATCATGTTTTGGGGGAATGTGCACAAATACAGATATCTTCCAATCTGTTGGCTCGGTAGCTGTCTTTCAAATTTCTTGGCATACATTAGTGAGCACATCCAGGATTGCATCTGATTGTTGAAACATGTGAACTGTATTCAATCAATTCCTGATCTTTTCCCCCAGTATCTTCAGCGTACTTTGAGCATCTTCCTTAATTACCACTGGTTCTTGATCATATGCTACTTCCTATAATGGTTAATGTCAACCAATTCTTTTTGGTACAGAGACCCCGAGGCTTCCTGCATAGTTCATGATTTTGTGCATAATATTCTTCAGTATTCCAAATCAAGGCTTGAGAAATTTTGTGTTCTAACTTAAGTTCTTCACATATTTTGTTCTAATACTTAGTCTTCCAAGCTGCACTTTGAAATCTTCTGTTCATTACTATTACCTCAGCATTTCTTCCCATCGTTCTGGCCTCTCTATATTCTAGTGCAATTTTCAGAGTTTTATCAGATGTTCACTTTGGTCTTTTCCCATCTGTAATGACCTTTTCTTGGGTGATATCCTCAATACCATACTACAACTTACCTATTCTTCAACCATTAGTGTTCAGTGGATCAAATATATACTTGAGATGGCTTTTAAATTTATTTGGGATGTAGTTATGGTCATATTTTTCTTCTTGTGAACTTGTTCTACTTTTATTCAACTTCAATCTGAACTTGCACATGAATAATTGATGATCTGTTTCAGTCTGCCCCTGGCTTTGTTTTGACTGCTGATATTGAGCTTTTCCATCCATTCTTTCCATAGATCTAGTTAATCTGATTCTTGTGTAGTCTATCAGGTGAAGTCTATGTGTATTGTCTGGGGTGGGGCTTTTTGTTTTATTTTTTTAAGGTATTTGCAATGGATATATCATTGTACAAAATTATTTCATTCAATTTCAGTCTCATTTCTATCAGCAAGGCCCTCTTTTCCAATTACCCATCCTTGTTTCTGACTTTGTGTTATAATCAATTATAATTAATGTACTCTGTTGCATGTAGAAGGCCTCAGTTTTTCCATCGTTAGTGTGTGTATTTAAATAATAATAGTGTTGAGAGGCTTTCCTTGGATGCATATGGATAGTATTCAGTTACTCACAGTATTGTATTATAGAATAGATCTTGAAATGATGTGGAGTGGACTTAAGGGGAGGGATTGTATTACAATGAAAGAATATTTTACTTTTCAAAG
>NW_006399992.1:3750652-3751872 GCF_000299155.1 Elephantulus edwardii | reverse complement strand
AAAAAAGAAATTATCTTTTTTATTATGAATGCAACATCATTCTTCCTCACTTTCTCATTCCTTGCATAGTAGATTATATGATTATTTGGTAGGAGAGGTTTAAGTAGCATCTCACTCTAGAGTCCTTAGGCGGAGTCTTGCTATTATTTAGAACTAAGACAGCCTCCTGGAACCAAGTTCAGCATTGTTGAGTTGATTCTAACTCACAATGACTCTCTCTATAGATTCTGACATTTTTAAGGGAGGAAACTGCCCATCTTTCTTCCTCAGAGATACTGGTGGATTTGAACTGCTAATCTTTGGGAGCCCAACATATTAGTTGCTACACCACTAAGGTTTCTTTCCCTCAGAAGACACAAGGGATAAAAAGGATATGTTAATTTCTATGTCATTGGATTCTCCTGGAGAAGAAACGAGGTCTATAGATGGATTTCAAAGGCACTACGTTGATTGGTTGTAAATCATGACAACACCGTATGTGAGGGCAGCACTCTGCTCTGTAGCATTTCTTACAAGTTCAGTCTGGATGGGTTCTTAACAGTCAAGCATTTCACCATTTGTGCTATGAATCACCTGAAAGTGTATGTAAAATTTTGTGTAGATGTATTTGGGCACTTTTAATATGCACAAGATGGTTTGGTGATTTGGGGGTTGTTGTTTTTGGTTGCTCCTGTTGTATACTTGTTGAGTTAGAACCAGCTCATAACTGACCCTTGCAGAGCAGCTGGGGGATTCAAATGAAATGCCTTAGGGTTAACAGCACAACTTACCACTAGGCCACTAGAGCTCCCCTAGTTTTATAATTTATCTTATGCAATTAACATGGAAGAACAAAGTATATATAGAGAGATAGTATTGTTGTTGTTCGTTATATGCCACCGAGTCTCTTGCGACTCATAGCCACCCTATGTACCAGCGCCCTAAACGCCATTCTATCTTGTGCCAACCTCGCCATCTCATACATACTCATTCTCATCACTCCAATCACAGCATCGATCGATAGTCTTCCTCTCCTTCGTCATCCTTCCACTCTCCCAAACATGATGTCCCTCTCCAAGGACCAGTCCCTCCTTGCAACATGCCCAAAGTATGTCAGATGAAGCTTCAGAATCCTTGACTCTACGAAGCAGCCCAGCTTCACTCTCTCTAGGACAAACCTGTTTGTTCTCTTAGAGGTCCATGGTATATTCAACACTCTTCTCCAGCACTACAGCTCAAAG
>NW_006399992.1:3747878-3750552 GCF_000299155.1 Elephantulus edwardii | reverse complement strand
CTTGCAACATGCCCAAAGTATGTCAGATGAAGCTTCAGAATCCTTGACTCCAGGGAACATTCTGGCTTCACCCTCTCCAGGACAAACATGTTTGTCCTCCTAGTAGTCCATGGTATATTCAACACTCTTGTCCAGCACCACAGCTCAAAGGCATCAATTCTCTTTCTGTCATCCCTATTCACTGTCCAACTCTCTGATTCATAACACGTAATTGCGAAGACTGTATCCCGGTTCGGGCACACCTTAGTCTCCAGCCTGACGTTATTGCTCTTCAGTACTCTTGAGAGGTCCCTCACAGCTGACTTTCCCAATGCAATTAGTCTCTTGATTTCCTGGCTGCTGTTACTGAGAGTGTTGACTGTGGAGCCAGGTAAACTGAAACTGTTAACTATCTCAATCTCTTCACCATCCATACTGATGCTGCCAATTGGCTCAGTGGTGAGAATTTTTGTTTTCTTGATGTTGAGCTTCAATCTATATTGGAGGCTGCAGTCCTTGACCTTCTGCAGCAAGTGCTTCAGATCCTCCTCAGTTTCAGCAAGCAGGGTTTTGTCATCTACATAAAGCAGGTTGTTGATGACTCTTCTACCAATCCTAATGCCACATTCCTCCTTGTACAGCCCAGCATATTGGATGATCTGTTCTGCATACAGATTGTAAAGGTATGGAGACAGAATACATTCCTGACAGACCCCCTTCTTGATTTTGAACCATGTAGTGTCTCCTTGGAAGGAGGAGTGGCATCCACTTCTGTAATAGCGTGCCTCCGGAAACCCTATGAACCTGGAGACAGGAAGACAGGCACTCCAAGCTTCGAGGACTCTCCTTCATAGGGTCGCTATGAGTCACCTGCAACTTGACGGCACTTAACAACAACAACAACAGTGTCTCCTTGCTCTGTTCTGACGACTGCCTCTTGGTCCAAGTATAGGTTTCGCATTAACACAATCAAATGTTCTGTGATTCCCATTCTTCTCAGAGTCAGCCACAGCTGCTTGTGATCCACACCGTCAAAAGCCTTTTCATAGTCAATGAAGCACAGATATTTTTCTGGTATTCTCTGCTTTCTGTCAAGATTCATCTATAGATAGTGTATATATGTATGTATGTGTGTGTGTGTATATATATATATATACACACACACACACAAAAGGCCTGAAGTCCATCCACAACTATCAACATTTTTCAAAGCCCATAGAGTTTCTGGAGGCATGTTATTTAGGAAGTGGATACCACTCCTGCTATATAGCAGTAGAAAGCCCCATAATCCTCCCACTTAAAGAAGACTGACTTGATATTTATCTGGGGCAATGGGGATATGTGTGTCAGAGTCAATGAGACTGGCTCAGGACAGGGGAGGCTTCAGATCTTCTGTACATAGGATCGACTCGATATGCAGGTGACTCAACATGTTACTATACCATGATCATACATTTGTGGCTGGTGATTTTCATATAATATCTCTCTACAAGACTTTCTAAAATCAATGCTTGGTGTCACTTATTATTAGGAGTCGTTGAGTCAATCTTGACTCAGACTAAGCTCATGCAACAGAGAGGAGTAGTTCACCACGAGTTCCTCTGACTCAAAAGCTGCATGTCTCTGATGGTTTGAATCCACCAGCATTTCTAAGTGAAAAAGATAGACAGTCACCTCTTGCTGCAATTCATACCATGGAAAGTTGATGGAGGGTTGCTATGTGTCAGAACTGACTTGATGGTAGTAAGCTGTGTGTTTAGCATTGAGCAAATTGCCTTTGTCTACAGATAATTTAGTAGATTCAAACCAATAAACTTTCAGTCAGCAACCAAGTGCTTAATTTTTGGGCTCAGGTCATCTGACCCAAAGGAAGTTGTGCTGACAACCCAACAGCAACACCTCTCTGTAAGTTCAAATCTACCAGAGACTGAAGAAGCTAGATCAGCACCCTCCCACTATGTGATTTACAGCTTAAAAAAACCCACTGGAGAGTCAGCCATAAGTTGTTTCCAACTTAATGGCATTATACTTGAGGTTTCTTTAAAAAAAATAGACCATAAGAGAATTCTCAACACATTCATGGAATTAATCATACTGGTCAAATTCTCCACTTTTCCAGTCACTTCTTTCTACTGGAGGAGGTTTAAAAATTAGTAACAAAAGGGTAACTTTAAAATGTTTAGTATTTTAAAACATCTCTAATAATGAGTGTCTGAAGAAGAAATCACAATGTAAATTAGAAAATGCATGGACCTTGACTCAGTGATTCCACTCGGTATATACCCTGAAAAAATGAGAAATGAGGCATAAACAGAGACTTGTACACCAATGTTCATAGCAACATTATTCGCCATAAAAAACAAAAACATGGAAACAGTGCAAATGCCCAACCACAATCGAAT
Source organism: Elephantulus edwardii (assembly GCF_000299155.1). Classification (NCBI taxonomy): domain Eukaryota; kingdom Metazoa; phylum Chordata; class Mammalia; order Macroscelidea; family Macroscelididae; genus Elephantulus; species Elephantulus edwardii. The sequence continues at coordinate 3,748,171 of NW_006399992.1, read as the reverse complement.
GGATTGAGAAATTATGGTACATTCACACAGTACTATGAAGCACACAGGAGCAATGATTTTGTAAATAACTACCTAACATGGGAGGGACTTGAGAGCATTATGTTAAGTGAACTAACACAGTCTCATAAAGACAAATACTCTATGTTGTTGTTGTTGTTGTTATGTGCCATCGAGTCGTTTCCGACTCATAGCGATCCTATGCACAACAGCTCTAAACCTTGCTCTATCCTGCACCAACCACACTGCCTCTGACACACCCATCCCGATTACCCCAGTCACCGAATCAATCCATC
>NW_006399992.1:3733628-3745120 GCF_000299155.1 Elephantulus edwardii | reverse complement strand
CAGAGGCCTGCTATTTCAGAAGTGGGTGGCCAATCCTTCTTCCTAGTCTGTCTTAATCTGAATGTTCAGATTTAGAGGAGTATCTGACAGACAGCAAAAGAAAAAAGAAAGAAAACGCATAGACTTGAGCAATGAAATATATTATTTTGAAACATACAGGTAATCCAGTTATTCCAAGAATTAAATAGCTTTAAAATGCTTGCAGTACAGAAGAAGAAAGGATAAAAATAAAGAGTAGCCAGTGAAGGAATTTTTCTTTTACTTTTCATAAAGAGGAGTGAACTTGAGGGGAGGAGTGAGTGGTGAGAAAAGTGCAACAATGAATGAATGGAAATCCAAAATCTCTGTAAAATATTCATTAAAATTAATAAAATAAAATTTAAAAATATGAAGAGTATCAAACATAGCAAATTAGGGGAATAGAGAAAGTTAAAACTAATTCTCAACCAGTGAACACCACTGAGAACCAGTGACCACCAAGTTAGTTTTGATTCATGGTGACCACATGCGTGTGAGAGAAGAATTGTGCTCCGTAAGGCTTTTGGTAGATGGTCTTTGAACGTAGATCATCAGGCCTTTCTTCCAAGGCACCTCTGAGTAGACCCAGATCTCCAACCTTTCAGTTAGAGGTGAAGCACATTAACTACCATCCAGGGAATCCAAAATAAGGACATATTTTCAAATACATTTTAATAATGTAAAATACATTTCAAATGTATCTCAGTACATTTGAAATGTAGACAACCAGAGTCCTGTTGAGTAAACAAGAAATCACACAGTATTTGAACGGACAGTATGAGGACTGGCTTTCCAGGTATTGGAGGACTGAAAAGGTGAAATGTTACTGAAAAAATCAAGTTAATACATGTAGGAAATAGTAACATTCTTAGAGTCGTCAGGTGTCAGAATTATGGAGCAGTTCTGCTCTCCATGCAGGGAAGAGTTGCACAGAGTCAGAATTGACTCGAAGGCACCTGGTTCCCTTTTGGGGTTTGGGGTGTATGTGGGGGGAGGTTTGTTTTTGTCTCTTCTAGATGAATTCTAAAAGGCCACCTACAGATGACAGGAAAAACTGTGATTTGCAGAGTCTCAACGCCAGAGTCACAACATCAAAAGATGAAGAGGAATATTATAAACAGAAAGACCAAACCATAGTAACTGGCACAAATTATTCCTGGAAAAATAACTCAAGAAACAAGTTGTTGTTGTTGTTGTTGTTGTTGTTGTTGTTGTTGTGTGCTGTAGAGTTGGTACTGATTCATAGCCTACTCTCTGGAGGATTTTATGAATGTGTAAATCTACAAAGGAGGAGATTGTCCATCTTTCTCTTACAGAATAGCTAGTGAATTTGAACTGCATACCTTTGTATTGGTAACACAATTCCTTACCACTAGGCCACCAGATTGCCCTTAAGAAAAACCTAACACTTTCAATCACTGGAAACAAGAAAAACCCAACTACCCAGTGCTTTAAATATCTCACAATAAAATAATTGAAAAAACCAAAATAGTAAAACACATTCAAACAGGGTTTTCAGGTAAGTTCAGCTAAGTAGTCAAAGACTTGGCAATGTCATTGCCATGGTGGTTCTTTTGTTTCTGAGATAGTTGGTCAAAGTTTGTAAAAATATTTTTAAATATTACTGTGTTTTGTCACATTAATATCTTTAACATTTGAACAAACTACACTGGTAACCATAAGGTGATGAGAGTGTCTGTTTCCTGGACTCATCAGCATTGGGAATATTGAAAAAGAGCCTGAGTTCTGGGCATCAGACTGCTTAGATTTGAATCTTGGTTCTACCTTTTGTTAGCTATGTCCATGGTGAGCTGCTTTTAAAATGTTATTTAAAAAGTAAATAATTTATGGTTGTCATAATTGTCACATGCTACCCATATGAAGTCATACATTAATATCACATGCAAGTAAAAATCTTGCTGAAGATAATTTACAAATGGCTACAGTAGTACATACATAAGACATTCACAGAAATTCAAACTGGATTCAGAAGAGGCTGTGGAATAAGGTGTATCATTGTTAATATCAGATGAATCTTGGATAAAAGCAGAGAACACCAGAAAGATGTCTACTTGTGGTTTATTGACTATATGTAGGTGTTTGACTATGTAAATAAGTTATAATAACATTAGGAAGAATGGAAATCCTAGAACACTTAAACTATGTTCATTTGGAACCTGTCCATGAACCAAGAGCCATACAGTATTCCTTTGTTCAAACAGAAGAAAACCCAGGAAAGATATACAGAGTTGTGTCCTTTCACAAAGCCAATTCCATTTATGTTGAGCAGATAATCCTAAAAGGTAGACTATATGAAGAAGAATGTGGCATCAGGGTTAGAGAAAGATTCAAAAAGAGCAAGGGCCACATAAATACAGCCATGGCCTTTACCAACTTCACAGGGGGGAAATGTTTCTGCCCACAGAATCAATAACATAAAACCAGTTATCACGATGCCAGACACATTCCCCACATCTCATCCCTCCTCCTAAATCCCACTGCTTTTCTGGGTCCAAAATCCGATGTGATCACTTAGAGGCCATTCAGAACCATACTGGGGGAGTAAGAAAGTTACAAATCCCTAGGGATTTTAAACGTTTCTTCATGTGCTTGTTAGCCATCTGAATGTCTTCTTTGGTGAAGTTTCTGTTCATATCCTGTGCCTATTTTTCGATTGGATTATTTGCCTTTATCTTGTTGTGGTGCTCAAGTATTTTATAAATTCTAGATATAAGTCCCTTATCTGACATGTCATTACCAAATATTTGTTCCCAGTCTGTGGCTTCCCTTTTTACCTTGTTGGAGAAGTTTTTGGATGTGCATAGGGATTTGATTCTTAGAAGGTCTGATTGTATATCAATGAAGGAGTTTTACTTTTGCTTTTAAAGAAGAGGGAACTGGGGGTGGGGGTGGGGTGGGCTGGGAGAAAAGTACAACAATGAATAAATGGAAATTTAAAAAGTTATAAATCCACATTAACAGAATACAGTCAAGACAGCTCCAGAAATGTGCACACAGATACATCAACTTCAAGCCTCATGGCTCCAGTGTACCAAAGTTCTCAGTCTTGCCAGTATTTGCTCTCCACTCCAATGGTCCAACAAAGTCCTCAGTCCTGCCAATATTGGCTTTCCCCTACCCCTAACGTCCCATCTCACATCATTTCTCCAATTCAGCCATAGCTGCAGCCGCCATCCTGAGGTGTGTCCTACCATTTTCCTGCCTCCTCTTTACTGGGATAGGAAAGGTCTCTTTCTTCTTCTCTGGCTGGGGAAGATTCTGTCTCTGCAACTGTTATTGTTGTGCATGAGTTGGAACTGACCCATAGCTGATCATCTGGGGGGTTTTCAGAAGCTCTTAATGGTACTGGAAGAGATTGTCCATCCTTCTCTCATAGAGCACTTGTGGCCCCAAATTGTGTGAATTCAGGATTGCAGCACAGCTTCTTGCCACAATGCCACCAGAGCTCCTTATCTCTGCAACTAGAGCTGCTCAATTTATTGGTGAGACTAGCCAACTCACCTATAGATTGTTGAGACTAGCTGATCTCCTTGTGGAATGGTAGACAACCAGTCCCTTTGTGGATAAGCCAACATGCCCTCTAGCATAGTCCTTCCCATTCTCACAGTCATCCGTGCTAGAAAGACAAACTCCATACTCAACAATCTACAGTATACAACTAACAGAGCTTTGCTGCTGAAAATGAAAAGAACCTGAAAACTTACAGAATATTGAAGACTATAGCCTTCAATATGGATTACATCTGAACATCAAGAAAACAAAAAATCCTTACATTGGACCAATAGGCAACATCATGACAGAGAAAAGATTCAAGTTATTGCCTCTGGGATTTCAGATTTTTAAAGGCAGCCCTTGAAGCCAGCCCTCTGAAGTCCAGTCTAGCAACCTTGACACCTTTCTCCGGAGGTCTGACGCACAGGCCTGGAACTTACCAGGCTCTAGAAGTCTGTGAAGCAATTTCTTGAAACAAATCTATGCATATGTGCGCTGTGGTGGTGGTGGTGTATACCATCGAGTCGGAACTGACCAATAGCTAACACTCTAGCAGGTTTTCAGAGGCAGTTAATTGAATAGGAATACATTGCCCGTTCTTAAACACATATGTAAGTTGAACGCTGGTGGCATTCATAGTCTCTAGTCCTTAGGGAGCTGTGCTTCCAACCCAAAGGCAGCATCTCTCTGGTAGTTTGTATCAGCCAGTGGATCTGCAGGAGAAAGATGGGCCACCTATTCCTATGTGATTTATAGCTTCTGAAAACCCGGTGGAGGATCAGCTATGAGTCAGTTCTGCAGTGAGAAATGATGAAATAGAGAAGTAGTGAGAGAGATAATGCAGAGATAGAAAGAGAAGGGGTGGGGCAGGGAGAGAGAGAAGGGGTGGGGCAGGGAGAGGAAGTGGGGGAGACTGTTATATATCACCGCTGACCGTCCAGTATGTTTTCAGAGATGGTAAATTGCACAGATGGAGATGGCCCATTTTTCTCCCATGGAGCACCTAGTGGTTTCAAACTGTCTGCTTTTGGGTTGGCATGTTTTTATTGTGTACTGTAGAGTCAGAACTGGCCCATAGCTGGCCCTCCAGTGGGTTTTCAGGGGCAGTTAATCACATGTGAGAAGATTACCCATCAGCTCCTTATCCAAGCAGGCCACCAGAGCTCTCTGTAGATATAGACATTTTATTGATTTTTATTTCCTAGAGAATCCATCCTAAAATAACCTTTATGAAGTCATAGATTGTCTGTTTTTCATGGTTTCATGAGTTCATTTCATGATTTTAACCCCTCTTGTTAAAATAAAGCAATGAACTTTAGAGGAAAATGAAAATGTGGTAAGTGTTGTTGTCAATGCAACTCCTTACCACTAGGGCCACTAGAATTCCCTAAAGAAAATATAAACATCTTTATAGTTCCAAAGGAAGTTAAACCTATATTGCTTTTCTCTAAAACAGCATATTTATTTTTATGATGTTATTTGTTTCACTGATAATCTACAATTTGTGTTTTGGTACATTTGCTACTTTTATGTATGAACCTCAATCTCAGCTTTTTTAGAGGGACTACGGGCCAACAGTCTATGTAGATTTGCTCTCTTTTTTTTTTTTTAAAGTCATATAGCATCGATGGTCGCCTCTTGTTTGGAAGGTCACAACTTGAACTAATTTTAAGATACTTTTTTCATTTATTGCCTCTGGGATTTTATTTTTTTTAGAAGACACTCTAAATGTAGAACAAGACCCAAGTGCACTCTATTCTAAACAGAAACAAAAAACTCTTCAAAAATATTAGGATTTGGTTGTACATTCACACATATGTCATTTTTTTCCTCTTCATTACTAACATGTCCTCAGTATTTTCTTTTTGCCCAAAAGTCCAAGACCTGATGTTACTTTTATAGACTGGCCCACACCACCAATGGAGGTGAACACTACTTTTTCACAGTTTTACAACTTGCTTCCTTCTAATTGACCAAAGACCCAGAACTGAATGTCTTCATAAGTGATTTGGGTGGAGCAGCCCTTACAGGTCTGTTACTTGCTCATAAACTGCCTATGACATAGTTCCTGCAGAGAACACAGTGTCCTTGACAAGAGTGTTGAAATAATGCCGAGTCTTCAAAGAGGAAAAACACAAGAACTGCATTGATGGTATAACAATCCGACCCAGGTAATACCCATCAGCCACCAAACTGGAAAACAAAAATATCCAATGCCTTCATCAGAAATGCTAAATCATGAGGAATCAGTCTTCAAGGTAATTGTATCTGTTGAGGACTTCTCTGAAGAGTTAGTTCTCAAATTTTTTCTGTGAAGTGAAGGAAGAAAGAAAATTAGGAAAAAAATGACACAAAAACCAACAAACAAACACCACAAAAAAACACAAACCAAACAAAACCGCCCCACCACCAATTAGCCTTAAAAGTAGAAGCATCTGTTACAGTGTCTAATCCACTCGGGGCAAGCCCACAGTTTTTTGCCGTTCCATTACAGTGAGTGATCCCAGAGAAGGCCATTCTGTGATTATGCCAGAGAAGGAAAAAGTGACAAGGCTTTCACCCAGCCAGACGGTCCCCAAGTTGACTGGTTAATTTTTCCCTTTTAGTATATTCTCAGAGTGCCAATGTGTGTGTGATAGAAACGCTTCAGTGGCTGCAAGGAAAATGGTCACAGGAAGTGTAGGAAGCAGTTAAAAGAAGTATGTAATGGGAAATGGAGGGCTTGGTTTCAAGTCCCTTCCCACTCTCAGACCTAGGTTGAGCAGAGAAGCTAAAGCAACCATGAAAGAAGAGATTCAACCAACCCACAGGCAGAGCCCTCCTCTCTCGCCAGCTCCTTATAGGCTCCATCTGCAATACCGCTTGCCCTCAAGCCCTGTGGCCTTTGGAAGCTCTGTTGTGCTTTATGAACTCCTCCTCTCCCCTCACTCAACTCACTGATTGCCAACTCACTGCTGACCCTTCACTGGGTTTCCAAGGCTGTAAAATGCATGAGAGGAGACTTTCCATGTTCCTCCAAGGAGCCGCTGGTAGATTTGGACTATGAGAGAGGGGAAGTCTTTGAGTTAGCAGTAGACTCCCAATGTATTAGGGCACTTGAATGCTAGAAACGCCCTGGAGGATCTCTATGAATCAGAACAATCTCATTGGCAGTGAGATGAGTTAGTATCCTTCAGGCCTCTGCTGACACACACCTTCTTGCCGAAGCCATATGGACTCCTCCAGCCATAACTTAGTTTACCCCCCAACCCCTGCATTTAGCAGCATCTTCATCCACTCTATTGTGCCAGGCACAAACCTCCTATTCACTCTTCCCTACCAGAATCCCAGAACACTTGATCGTTCTAATGCAAAACTTATACTTGGACCAGGAGGCAGTCATCAGAACAGAGCAAGGGAACACTGTATGGTTCAAAATTGGGAAGGGCGTATGCCAGGGATGCATCCTATCTCCATACCTTTTCAACCTATATGCAGAACAGATTATCCGGGAGGCTGGGCTCTATGAGGAGAAATGTGGGGTCAAGATTGGTGGACGATTTATCAACAATCTGCGTTATGCAGATGACACAACCCTGCTTGCTGAAACTGAAGAGGACCTGAAGTGCCTGCTGCAGAGTGTCAAGGACTGCAGCCTCCAATATGGATTGAGGCTCAATGTCAAGAAGACAAAGATTCTCACCACTGGACCAATTGGCAGCATCAGGATGAATGGTAAAGAGATTGAGATTGTACACAGCTTTAGTTTGCTTGGGTCCATAGTCAATAGTCTTGGCACCAGCAGCCAGGAAATTAAAAGGCGCATTGCAATGGGAAAGTCTGCTGTTAGGGACCTCTCCAAAGTACTGAAGAGCAATGGTGTCTCTCTGGAGACTAAGGTGCGTCTGATACAGGCTATGGTCTTCGCAATCACTTGTTATGCATTAGAGAGTTGGACAATGACCGAGGAGGATAGAAGGAGAATTGATGCCTTTGAGCTGTGGTGCTGGAGAAGAGTATTGAGGGTACCAAGGACTGCTAGGAAAACAGATTTGTCCTGGAAAGGGTTAAACCGGGTGGCTCCTTGGAGGCAAGGATTCTGAAGCTCCGTCTAACATACTTTGGACATGTTGTGAGGAGAGACTGGTCCTTGGAGAGGGACATCATGCTTGGGAGGGTGGAGGGACAGCGCAGGAGAGGAAGGCCCTCTATGAGGTGGATTGATTCAGTGACTGGGATAATTGGGATGGGAGTGTCAGAGACAGTGCGATTGGCACAGGACAGAGCGGAGTTTAGGGCTGTTGTACATAGGGTTGCTATGAGTCGCAAGCGACTCGATGGCACATAACAACAACAACAACAACCAGAGTCCTGTTGACTTTACCTCCAAAATGCATTCCAAATTCACCCTTTGTATCTGCTGTGCCACTACCCTCACCAAGTGCCCCTCACCCTGTACCTCTTACAGGACAGGTGCCCTGCCTCCTCCAGGGCTCAGCAACTTATTCTCTGATCAGCTCCTAGTCTCCTCACTGTAACGTAAGTTAGATCTTTTCAAGCATCTACTTAAAAATCAAATGTGGTATAAATTACAATTTGCTGATTAAGATCTTGATTTGTTTTAGCCCAGCTGGTGGTGGTGGTGGTTGTTATATGCTGTCGAATTTCCTGTGACTCATAGTGACTCTATGTACAACAGCCCTAAACCCTGCTCTACCTTCTTGCCAATCTATTGTCTCCGACATACCTATCCCCATTACCCCAGCTGGTAAATTTTTGTTTATTAGTTTTGGGGTTTGATTTTCTTACGTTCTCATTTACACAATTCAGAAATGTTTAATGATACAAGAAGTATACATTAAGTCTTGTTCCTACTCTGGTGTCTGCCCACCCTCTTCTCCCAGTACGTGACCACTTCCTCTATTATGTCTTACTTTTTTCAAACAAATATTTTTATCTTTTTATTCTCCCTTTTATTTTATGATAGGTGCATGCACACTTCACTCGTTATTCTGCATAGTTTTATTGTAGTGAGGGTTTTTTTCTGTATCAGAATACAAAGTGGTTTTATATTCCCTTTTTATGATGATATAGGATTCTACTGTGAAGTTATACCACAATTAATTTCACCTACTCCTCTTGAATGAAGTTGATTGAGTGAATCTGAATTAAGTTATTAATAACTTTATTTGCTTGGACCTACAATCAACACCGATGGCAATAATTGTTGTGTACCATTGAGTCGGAACCAACCCATAGCTGACCCTTTGACAGGTTATCAGAGGCATTTAATGGCATGGAAGGAGATTGCATATCCTTTCCCCCCCAGAGCAGCTGCTGGACTCAAACAACGTGCCTTCAGGATTGCAGTGCAGCTATCTTGCCACTACAGCACTACAGCTACCATAGCAGCAGCAGCAGCAGCAGTAGTAGTTGCTGAAGGAAGAGGACGAGGAGGAGGAGGAGGAGGAGTCGCCACATAGTAGCAGCTGTAGTAGTCAAGAAATTAAAAGATATGTTGTACTTGGAAAATCTCTTGTGTAAGTGAAAACCCACAGGGTTGCTCAACTTGGTGGGTGGAGGGAGGAGATAAAGAAAATTGAGAAAGATCTGGTAGGGACTTGAAAAGATTGGCCAATGGTGGGCATAGTCCATTGGTGATTAATTTTATAAAACACAATATATGGGAATGATTGTGTGAAATATAATGTTAATGAAGGAAAGTATGGGAGGAAAAAATCTGCATAATAAAGTCGTCAATGATTTTTTAAAAAATAACAATAATCACAATCCTGTCTGATGTCTGAAAACAATTACAAATCTAATAGATTTGTTTCCACTTCTAGAGTTATTTACAATGGAAAGACTAATTTGGTACCACAAAAGATAGAAATGGAAGTTTTCTCCTTAAGAGTTTTTAAGTCGCGTAAGAACTATTTGTCCCCAAACTAAATAGTGTAAGATTGCTACGTATTATTTTCTTTTCCCTGGAAAGGAATATGATTTGTGAATCTCAAAGAAACTCAGAAGGTACAACAAAGTAGATGTAAGAACTAAGTTCATAATATATCTCAGTAAATTGTAGAGTCTCAGGATTAAACAAAATAATGGCTAACAGCATGTGCCAGTAACTGGGACTGAAGTGGGATTTGATAAATACAATCCTCTTTCATGAAGACTTGAAGCCAAGTCCTATTTTAAATTCATTTGGTGAACTGGTTATTTAAAGGATTCCTGTGGTGAATCCTTTTCCAAAGCAAAGGATCCTTTTGTGAGATGAAGAAACACTTCCTAATCTTTTTGTAAATACGATTGTTATATATTTTGGTTGACTTGGGGTGCTGTGTGGCAAAGTTGTTTGCTAAGGCTAAGTGTGGGTGTGGAGGTGGATGTGTGTTTGGGAAATGGGTGAGGAAGAAGGCGTTTGGTTGTGCCTTGTTATAAACCTTGGTCTGGGTGGAAGCCATGAAACTTAATTTTCTATTTTGAATGAGATAAGACAAATACAAAATACTGGATAGGAATCTTTAGATTAGGGGACGGGAGTGGAATTAAAAAAAAAGAAAATAGCCATTTAAATTTCAGCAATTACCTGCTGTCCCTTAGCATTCACAGAACATTTTCCAGGAATCTGAAAAGAAAGTTATCTTGTTTATTCATTTATTCATCAAATCAGTAAATGTGCAGCAAACACTCATTCCAGGTACTGTTCTCCCTTGAGCCCATTGTTACAGTCACTGTGTCAAGTCTATCTCATTAGGGGTCTTCCTCCACTTTTTCCAAGCATGATGTCCCTTTCCAAGGACTGGCTTCTTTTTACCACATGCCCAAAGTGTGTAAGATGGAGTTTCACCATCCTTGCCTCTAAGAAGCACCCTGTTTCACTTTCTCCAAAACAGACTTTTTTGTTCTCTTGGAACAAGAGATATAGGATATTCAATACTCATATCATGATCTTTTCAGTTGCTTGCTATGCATCTGAAATCTGAGCAATGTCTAAGGATAATAGAAGAATTGATGCATTTGGGTTGTAACATTGGGGAAGTGTATTGAATATCTTGTATTCTCTGCTTTCAACCAAGATCCATCTGACACCAGCAATGATATCCCTGGTGCCACAGCCACTTCTAAATCCAACTTTTATTTCTGGCAGTTCTCTGTCAAGGTACTGTTCTGTGTTTGGATAACTTTCAGCATCATTTTGCTTGCATTTGATATTAATGATATTATTTTGATAATTTCACATTCTATTTATTTACTTTTTGGGGAAATGAGAATAAATATGGATCTCTTTTGGTCAGTTTCCCAGGTAGCTCTCCTTCAGATTTATTGGCATAACCTCATGAGGACAGGGCTGTACTTGTTTGTTGGAATATGTCAATAGATATTCCATCAATTACTGAAGTCTTACTTTTTGCCAGTTCCTTCAGGGCAGCTTGAACATATTCCTTTATTATCGTTGGTTCTTGATCATATGCTACGTCCTGAAATGGCTTCCTATCAGCCAATTGTTTTTAGGTACTTTATGTATTCCTTCCATCTTCTTTTTATGTATCCGGGATCATTCAGGATTTTGCTCATAGCATCTTTCAGTATTACAACGGAGGATTGAATTTGTTCTTTAGTTTTCTTAGTTTGAGAAATGCCAAGCTTTTCTAGGTCTTCAAAATGTATTTCACTATAATGCTTTGCTTTGTCTTCTCAAGCGACCCTTTGAAATCTTCTGTTCAACTCTTCTTATTCATCCTTTCCCTCCTTTGTTTTTCCATTCCAGCATCCTAGTGCAAAAGAAGACTCTAGAGCAGTCTCGCTGGTAATCCACTTTGGTCTTTTCTTCCTCCGCTCCCTTTGTAATGACCCTTTGCTTTCTTTGTGAATGGTATCCTTGATATCTTGATATCCCACAGGTCATGTGGCCCTCGTTTGTGTTTTTGAGATGGTTTTTAAATTCAGGTGGAGTAGACTCAAGATTGTATTTTTGT
>NW_006399992.1:3720055-3733473 GCF_000299155.1 Elephantulus edwardii | reverse complement strand
TGTGTGTGTGTGTGTGTGTGTGTGTGTATATATATATTCTTAAACTTCAATTTGAATTGGCACTTGAGTCATTGATGATCTTTTCCACAGTCAGCCCTGGCCTGGTTTTCAGATAGTGATCTCCTCCAACAATTCTTTCTACAGATGTAGTTAATTTGATTCCTATGTAGTTCATCGGGTGAAATCCTTCTATAGAGCGTAAAGATGGTATTTAGGGCCATCAGGATGAAATTTCCTAGTGAGTTACTCCCGTAGTTAGGGGTAAGAAAATGGACATGTAACTGTTACTATAGGAAGATTGACAATCTGTGTTACTCATCATTTATAAATATGGGGTAACAAGACTCACTTCAAAGTTGGTGTGATTATTAGGTGAGATATCATTGCATTTTGTGTTGTGCTGCTACCTGAAAGGCCAGTGATTCAAATCAACCAGTCAATCCAAAGGAGAAAAGTAGACAGTCTCCTCTCATAAAAATTTACAGCTTCAGAATCTAATGAAAGGTCCCCATCAAATGGAATTGACTTGCTGCACTAGGATTTTGGCTTATAGATGAGGATAAAGGAGGGTTTTTTGGTCTTTTCCCAGTGACTTCTTCCTTCTTGTTTGTTTCTACGCTGAACATAGGGGGATCACAGGAATTTATTTCTCAAGAGCCTTCAGAATTACAAAAATTAGTTTGAGTCCCTTGGGACCTTTTATCTTCCTAGAGCCTGGGAAGAACTCTGGTCTGATTTCATAAGGCTTCCAATAGATCTGTCTTGAAGGTGAGAGAGGCTAGTGTCTGTGAAATGGTTAAAGAAGGCTAGGATGGCATGGAAATGAGGACCACTAGGAAAATGTTGCATGTTGGAATGTGCCATCCAGAGATGGATGATATTATAGTGGAAACATTCATCCTCAAGCTGCTAGGAATATTGTAAATAGCTGCTATCATTAAATCCTCCCTGCCCAAGGTACGACTGCCCTTTCTGGGAGCAGCCAACAATCAACAATTGTATTGGGTAGAGATATTGAGACCTAGACACTGCTTCGAGACAAAACAACTCTGAAATTTGGGTACCATATTTTGCTGAAGAAGCAGCTGGAACCTTACTTTCAACTGCATTACAATTCAACGTGTCCCTTTGCTCAATCCTGCTTCTCCAGCCCTTCACAGATGACTGTCTTGAGACTGCATCCTAATAAATCTGAACATGGATACCTCTGTATGCCTAGTCTACAACAATTTCTATGGACGTGGCTTTGGCCACTGAAAATCTCTACCTCTGAAATTGAAATTGTAAACTAGATCACTCACTGGAAAAATCTCATCATTGGTATAGGTGGAGTATTCTGGACCTGAAAAATTTAACAGCATAATTGTTAACTTTCACCTACGAAGAACTGGGATGAGAAAGAAAACAATGTGATAGCGGGGTTCAATCAATATCTCAGGCCTTTGAGTAGCTAATGACAAAAGGTAATTATAGGATAATGGAATTGAATGACTGTTGTTGAAGACCACTGGTATAATGAAGAAAGACAATGAAAGAATGAGAAGTATTTATCATCAATATAAATAAAGCAAAGAGTGAGATCTGGGACCTAGATGGCACCTCTTATAATCATATAAATGGATCCCTCCCCACTCCTTCTAATCAATGGATTGAAGCATCTGAGGACCAGGACCTAACTTGTAACGGTAGCAGAGTTTCACAAAAGGGGTATATCTGCTATACCAAGGTCAACATCCTGATTAGAAAGAAATATGACTTCAAAATTGGAAAACGGACTCTGGCAAAAAGGCGGTGTAACCAAATCCTCATTCCAATTCTCTCCAACACATACAACAAGGAAACAATGCTTTGCTTTAAGGAACTAAGAATTGGGGAGAAGAGGAAAGCAGTGGGGAACTGCAGGCAGGCAAAAAATCAACTAATAAAGAATGAGTTCCATATGGTAGGAAAATCACGTTACTAATTCCATTCTGTTGGCTTCAGAGCTGTAAGTCAACTCTGAATTGCTACTGAAGATACCCTACAACAGAATTTTATTCCCCTGAAAATCCTATAACTCAGGCTTTTGAAACTAACCAGGATAGACCTCTCAGAGATTCAGTTAGAGTCTGACTGCTGCCCATTCTGGTTGACACTGAGGACTGCTAAGTAGGTCTGCTATCTACTAGGAAACAAGCATCTTGAATGGAGGTTAACTCATAGCCATACTCATAGCTAATGAGGTGGGAGGTGTCTGAGAGCAAAAAGACAGACTTCCCTGAAGGTCCATTTCACCACCTGGGCACTATTAGTTATAAATCCTACTGTGAGTTGTTATAGAACGCCTATAAAGTGGAGTTTGTTTCCCCAGTAAACACTCTACAAGCGCCCCAGTGCATCACATAGCTCAGGGCTCTGAAACCAGGAAAATCCTCCAGAAGAGTCAGTGTGGGTCTGTTTGCTCCTTGATCTGGCTGGGGCTGAGGACTTGTGTCCTAAGAAGCAAACTACACTGCACCAAATATACTACTAAGAGGACTCTGGTAGTCTCCGTCCATTTTGAGCATGGCAGCTACTTCCTCAAGACACTGTCACCCACAAACAAGCTAGAAATTGCTATGAAAAGGGCCTGAAGTAGAATTTGCTCTCATAGTTCACACTTTAGCTCCTTCTTGCATAATTCATTAACTATGTCTCCTGGCCTGTTAGGATTAGTCTCCTCTTACTTCTAGTTGGCACTGAGGTTAGTGTGTTAGGAAGCTGAAGTCTTCAGTGGAGGGTATATTTATAGTGAACAATCTACTAGAGAGACTCTGATAGCAATAAGGCACAGCTCCGTGGGGGGTCTAACCAGAGCATAACCACCCTTCCCTCTACCTGGTAATTGTTTGTCACAATATTGAATGTTACATACAGAATGTTCCTGTTGTGGAATCTGTTCTCATAGATTCTCTACCTGACTCTTTGTGTACCCTGTAGATGACTCTTCAGTAACTGACTAGATGAAACTTCCTAGGGATCAGTCTGTATCTGTTGTTTTCTGCTTATTGTTGGCACTAAAGACTTGACTTTAGGACAAGGTAGTCTTTGAACATCCTTTGTTTTACTTTGTGGAGTGTTCAACTATAGATCCAAAAGAGAACCTACCCAGAGGACAGCCTGCATGTTTAGAATCTTTATGGTCTAAATGGTTAGATTATGAGGAGCCAGTGTACTTTGAAAATCTTTATTATTCCTGGAAGCATACATTTGCATGCAGACAATATTCAATGTACAGATCATATGAAAAATCTTTTCCATTTCTAAGTAAATTATGGGTTACAGAGGAATCCTATAACTGACCTCCCTGGATCTGAATAATCCTTTTTCATGTGTCCTATGGTAAGAAGCTACACTGCAATCCCAAAGGCAAGCAGTTCGAGTCCATGAGCTATTTCATAGTAGAAGAATAGGCACTCCTTCCCATATGATTTACTGCTTGTAAAAACCTACTGAAAGGTCAGCTATGAGTCATTTCCAACTCAATAGCATACAATAACAACGACAATATACCATGATTAGAAAAAGCTATGTCTTGGAAAGAAACATCATGCTTGGAAAGATGGAATGTCAGTGAGAAAGGGGAAGACCCTCATCAACAAGTTGGATTGACACAGAGACTATAGCAATCGGCTCAAGTGTGTCAGAGATGAGGATGGCACAGAACAAGACATGGTTCAGATTTGTTCATAGGGTTGCTATAAGCCATACTTGACTCAACAACACCTAAAAACAACAACAACACACCATAGTTAGAGAGCTCTGATAGGCTACTCATAAGGAGCTACGCTACTAATCCAACGGCATGCTGTTCAAATCCACCTGGACAGCCAGCTATGAGTCAGTTATTACTTGACATATGTAACAACAACAAGAACAACAACATACCATCTTTAGGACACTCTGGTGGCCTAGGGAGTAAGAAACTGTGCTGCCAACAGAAAGGCAGATGGTTTGAATCCATCAGCTGCTCCATGGAAGAAAGATGTGCAATTTCCTCCCATACAATTTACAGCCTCTGGAGTGGACCTGAGGGGGGAGGGATTGTAAAACAATAAAAGAATTTTTCTTTTACTTTTCAAAGAGAAGAATGTACTAGGGGGGAGGGGGGAGCAGGGAGAAAAGTGCAATAATGAATGAATGGAAATCCAAAGTCTCTGTGAATTTTCATTAAAATTAATAATAATGAATTTTTTAAAAATATTTACCTCCAGAAGAGAATAAAGAGATTGACTTGTTTAAAAAAAACAACCAACCAACCAAAAAACCAATTTACAGTCTCTGAAATCCTATTGGATGTTCAGTGATGGGTCCATTTTGATTCAATGACAATGAAAAGATGATATTGTAATCCATAGAGGATTGTGTTGCTAATCCAAAATCCAAACCTCTCTGATGGTTCAAATCCACTGGTGGTTCTTCAGAAGAAAGATGAGCAATTTCCTCCTCTATGATTTACAGCCTCACAAACCCACAGGAGAGTTAGCTATATAATGATTACAACTCAACAGCAATGACTGAGAGTTACTTACAGTTTGTCAGGCACAATACCACATATTATTAACTAACAATGTGGCCAATAGAACGGTACACAACGAAAATATTTAAAATCCTTAAAAATCAAACACAAATCCCACTACTGGCAAGTCAACTCCAATTTATGATGACCCTCCATGAGGTTTCTGAGGCTATAACTCTTTATAGGAGAATATTATCTATCTTTCTCTGTGGAGAAGCTACTGAATTTGAACTGTGGAGACACACAGACTTCTGGTTAGCAGCACATGGTACAGACTACACTACTAGAGTTCTGCAACAAAGATAATACTAGATAATAGTCTTAAGTTTCTGTTTAGTGCAGCAAAAAACCAAAATTAAGACATCACTAGTGAGTTGTAGTGCTAGAGAAGAGTATTGAATATACCATGGACTGTTAGAAGAACAAATAGTTTCACCCAGAGAGGGTGAAGCCAGGCTGCTTCTTGGAGGCAAGAATTTTGAAGCTCTGTCTGGTATACTTTGGGCATGTTGCAAGGGGGGAGAAGTCCTTGGAGAGGGACATAATACTTAGAAGGAGGAAGGGAAAGCACAAGAGAGGAAGACTCTGGATGACATGGATCGACTCAGTGGCTTGAGTAATGGGGGTTAGTGTGTCAGAGACAATGAGGTTGGCTCAGGATACAGCAGGGTTCAGAACTGTTGTACACAGGGTCACTATGAGTCACAAATGACTTGATGGCACAGAACAATAACACCAACACCTCCTATTGGAGTTTTAAAAAATTTTTTATTAACACACTGGAGAAGTTAACTAGAGTATTGTTAAGATTCACCAAAAAGCTTTATAGTTATTAAATTCTATACTCAGCCTTCAGGAGAAAGATGGAAAAATCTCTTATTGTGTTGTTTATAGACACTTAAAACCTGCTGGAGGGTCAGCTATGAGTCAGTTCTGACTTGATGTCACATAAAAGCAACATCATTCTTTTAGAATATCTTCTGGCGACTACCTAATAGTAGAGGTTTTTAGTCAAGTAGCTGTTGCAATCCAGGTTTCTTACACAGATAATAATGATATTTATTTTTATAATGTCAAACTACGCTATAAAACACATACCATCATAATGGATGGTGAAGAGATTGAGATTATTTACAGTTTTGGTTTGCTTGGTTCCACAGTCAACTCTTGGGACCAGAAGCCAGGAAATTAAAAGACATTTTGCGATGGGAAAGTCTGCAGTTAGAGACTTCTCTAAAGTACTGAAGTGCAACGATGTCAGTTTGGAGACTACGGTGTACCTGATACATGCCACAGTCTTTGCAATCACTTGCTATGAGAGAGCTGGACAATGACTAGGGATGATAGAAGTAGAATTGATGCCTTTGAGCTGTGGTGTTGGAGAAGAGTATTGAATATACTGTGGACTGTTAAGAAAACGAACAGGTTTGTCCTGGTGAGGGTGAAGCCGGGCTGCTCCTTGGAGGTAAGAATTCTGCAGCTTCATCTGACATACTTTGGACATGTTGCAAGGAGGGACCACTCCTTGGAAAGGGACGTCATACTTGGGAGGGTGGAGGGACAGTGTAGGAGAGGAAGACTCTCGATGAGATGGATTGATTCAGTGACTGGGGTAATGAGAGTAGGCGTGTCAGAGATAGTGAGATTGGCACAGCATAGGGCAGAGTTTAAGGCTATTATACATTGGGTCGCTGTGAGTCTCAGGTGACTCGATGGCACATAACAACAACAACAATAACAACCATGGGAACAAATAACTGTTCTTCATCTTATGCTCAGTAAATTGCATATATTAACACTGCAATTGGGCATCTCAAAGTGGAGAAGCCTCATGACTTAAATTGGTCATCTGAAAATAGGTTTATTATTCCCTACAACCAGTATAACCAATGTGGTTATATTCATATATACTATATTCATCCCCCATACTGAGGATGCTGAAGAATGATATTCAGCTTTGGTGGTCCCTGTTTTAGTTATCTAGTGTTTCTATAATAAGCTCCCCACAATTGAATGATTTTAACAAATACAAATGTATTCTTTCACAGCTTAGGAGGTTAGAAGTCCAAAGTTAGGTGCTGGTTCTAGGAGAAAGCTTTTTCCCTGTTTCAGTTTGTGAAGCAAATTGCTGTTTCTTTTCAACCAACGTCTGTGAGCCTCCTTGGGCTTCCTGTGGATGACTTTCCCAGTGCAGGGATCTTGGCTCAAAGGGCACACTCTGCTCCTGGCTCTTCTATCCCAGCAGTAGCGAGATCCCTCGTTTATGCTCATTTATCCCTCTTTTAATGCCTTATTAAGACAAAAGGTGGTACAGGCCACACTTCAGGGAAACTACCCTCATATCAGATCAGGTCCTGACCTTATTATTTAGCCCCTTTAGAACTGATTGGCTGATTACATTTCAAATAACATCCTGGTGAATGCATTGTTACATAATTGCCTCTAATCTTACCTTATTAACAGTGTCATAGAGGTTAGAATATATAATATATACGATAACTACATAACATTTGTGGCTTATAGCCACAAATTATTGCTTAGCCAAGTTAGCAAATATTTGGAGAAAACTAATTCAATCCACGAACATTTCCAACTATAGATAAAAAGGATTTCACATGAGAAACAATAAATTTATCAACTATAAAAGTTTAACCACCACCTAAGAACATAATACTGTTAAACCCATACAGAAGTATGAATGCTCATAGTGTGATCAAAGGATGTTCTTTGAAGTCTCTAATCTAAAGGAAGGAATGAAATGGGAAATAAAATTTTAAAAAGACATCTTTCCCAAATAAAAATGGCTAAAGTAACAATAAAAGTCTCTGTAACTTTCCCCCCACAGTCAGATCTTGTTTAGGAATCAGCTCTATTATTTGTCTTACATAGAAAGAAAATAATTTCTTGTGGTCAAAATAAGATTGTGAGTCTGCACCCAAATCTTAACAGAATTTCTTTGTGTTAGAACTCCTCTTGAAGTTGTATGATATGGGAAATGTAATGTATATCAACCTATTCTCAACAATAACTGTTACACGGAGATTTACGACTGATCATAAGACCCTCTCCATGTAACCAGTATATCCCAACTATATTATTATAACCAATAATGTTAACACTCTTGCTTTGCTTGATCTAACTTTAATAGATTTCAGTAGCATCACACAAATAAAATATTATGCTATTAATTCTAAGTCTGACAACTTAGGAATTGTCTCTATGCCTGCAACACCTTGGAATATATAATAAATAGTAAAATAGTTCCCTCACTGCATCTGTTTTTGTTCCTTTCATAAAGCTATTTAATTTTCAGTCTGGCTTTATGATTTTGCTCCATGTAGGTCTCTTTTGTTTTCATTGTTTCTCAATAAAGTAAAATCCTCTTCTTCATAAAAGCCCTTAATTTCATGTTACATTGGTCTTCCTCCTCCACTTCCTCCTTGTCTTCCTCTTCCTCCTTCTTCTTTTTCTGTGTCATCGAGTCAAGTATGACTAATAGCAACCTTATAAATAAGATATCAAAATCCTCTTCTATCCTGTGCCAACCTCACAATCTCTGACACACTGAAGCCCATTGCTGCAGTCAATCCATCTGGTTGAGGGTTTTCCTCTCCTTCACCATCCTTCCACCTTTCCAACCACCACAGCTCAAAGGCATCAATTTTTCTTCTGTTATCCTTATTCATTGTCTAGTTCTCAGATGCATAGCAGATAACTGAAAAGACTATGGTCTGAATCAGACACACCTTAGTCCTCAAAGTAACATCATTGCTCCTCAGTAACTTGGAGGGATCCACGACTGCAGACTTACCCAGTGCAGTGTGTCTCCTGAACTGCCAAGTGAATTTATTGTGGATTTAAGTAAGATGAAGTCATTGAGTTTCAATCTCTTCTCCATTTATCATGATGTCATCATTAATTCTTGGGTATGCTATATGTTATTGTTGCTGCTAACATTGTAAGGGAGCTCTGATGGTCAAATGGGTAAAGAGTTGTGCTGCTAACCCAAAGTCAAGTAGTTTGAATCCCCAGCTGTTCCGAAGAACAATGATAGGCAATCTCCTCCTGTGTAATTTACTGCCTCTGAAAACCCAATGGAGGGTCAGCTATCAGTTCTAACTTGACAGCACACAATAACAACAATGGTTTTCCATTTTATTTTAGTCCTAGTGATCTTGAACATTTGGGAAGAAAACAAATATACTGCTTTTCAGTATAAGAATATTGTAACTTAGAGCTTAGCTTTTGTCTCAACTCTAGCAGACTTTTACTACATTGTTTTTTATCCAGTCCTTTTCAACATGAGAGACACAAAATGATATTGCATTGTTTTAATTGTGTTTTTAGACATCTATTGGGAAATGAACATATTTTCAGGTATTTATTGGGCATTTTTTCCTTTAATAATCATATACTTCACCACTTTTTCTGTTTAGATATTCTTGATATGATGAAACTTTCTCCCACCTCCTTTTTTCTAATTTTAAAATGAACATATCTTTAATATTCTGCTAAGAAGAAAAGAGATATCAAATGTCAAAAGTAAATGTTTCAGGTCAGCCTTCTAGAAAGGTTGAGAATTGCTTCTTGTGATGACCTTCCTACAAATTGACTTTTCATCTATTGATCCTTAAACCTAATGGAAGCTGTGGGATAGGTGACAAGCAAAACGCGTGCCATGCCCAGAGTTGGGAAGGGAACATTACAAATCCTCACTAGTGCTGTGGTTGCCCCTCCCAGAAGCCTCACCCACTGGGCTCATACCAGACCTCCTCACTCCCTCCATGCTGGGTGGTCTCCTTGCCAAGTCTAAAGGGATTATCTGGGATCAATATTTTAAATAGTTTTATTTTTTTCCCCCTTCCATGGAGTTAAGTTTATAAGCTTTCTTTTCCTTTCTTTTTTTTTTTTTCTTTTAACCACCAAACACCAGAAATAAAAAATCTGGAGGACAGCCAGCTTGGCTTGGAGCCTGTACACTTCCTCATAGCTGGGGAGCTTGCCCTTCATCCCAGTTGTTTTTCCCCCTGGTTACTGACACTTCCTCTCAAAAGCTGCTGAAATGATTCCTCCACTTCTCAAATTCTTCATTTGAGTGATCCAGGTCCCAAAGGATTCCTAGAGAGCCTGCCCTCAAAGGTCAGCCCCCCAGCTCACAGCCCAGCCCCTGACACCTGAGCTGTGAGTTGGGGCCCAGCCCTCATATTCTGAGCAGCTCTGGCTCTGGGGCATTTGCTGGGGGAGCATTAACTGCCAATGCTTCAAAATGCAGACTGAGGCCCTGGTTTGGGAGAAGGGAACAAGGGCACCTCAAAGCCAGTCTTAATCCCTAACTAAGAACTGGAATAATAAAATCATAACCTTTGTACAATTTATCACCTAAGAGGCAAATAGTGACACCAGCCATGTACCAGACACTCTTAGAAACTAGTGAAAAACATGAACCTGGGCCTCGCCCTGATGAAATGTACTGTCCAGTGGAAGGCGCAGACACAGCACAAATGTATTTAAGTAGCATCCCAACCATCATTCTTTAATTATTGCTTGTCTTAAAATAATGAATACTACCAATAGAAGAGATGATATATTGCTGTTACAAATCATTTCTGGATTATAAACTGTTCATCAGGGAGAAATGGCTATTTATGCAAAAAAAAAAACCCCACAAAAAAATCCACCCCACTCCTGTTTTAGTCCTAGTGAGTCCATTTAATATCATGATTAATCATGAGGCTGTGAAATTCACAGTAATATGGTTCTCCATGAATGCGTTTACCCAGCCTGCTTTGCTTCACTGCATGAGTGAAACTGATGGTTCAATATCAGAAGTATGGTTAACAGTTCTGTGGTCACATGATGTGCATATAGATAGCTACAGTGTAACAATTAACACAATTTTGTGCTAAGGAGAAAAAAAAATCCGTGTAACTGTAAAACATTGAATGAAACTATTTTACCTGAACTAGATTTTATCTGAAAGTAGGTAGAATTTTTGCTATGCTGTAACTTGTTGTATATTATGGTATTTGAGGTGAGATGGCTGCTCTTTTATTAATGAGACATGAATCGTGTCTCAACAGAAACTAAATGAACATTTCAGAATAAATTATTGCTGTATGTAAACTATTACTGAAATTGGTATTTGCTTGAAGGTTCTTATTTCACATTTGTATTAATAATTGTTAAAAGGGCCTCTTTTGAAAACTTATATAAATTTGTTCTTCAAAGTCTATGCATTAAGAGTTTAATTCCTCTTACTGTAATAATAAACAATTGAAGAAGAAAAAAAAAATAATTCCACATCATATATTCAAAACAAGCACAGGAAGTCTTTCTTGCGGTTGCTGTTGTTATTTGTTGTTGTATATCTTAGAGTTAGAACCAATTCATACATGATCCTTTGCAAGTTTTCACAGGCTGTAAATCACACAGAAGGAGACTGCCCATCATTCTCCTGCAGAGCAACTTGTGAATTCAAACTTCATGCCTTTGGGTTGGCAGCACAGCTCCTTACCACTGGGCTACTGGCTCCTTGTCTTTGAAAGAATTAAGAGGGGCTGCAATCAAGAGGCAGTCGTCAGAACAGAGCAAGGAAACACTGCATGGTTCAAAATTGGGAAAGGCATACGCCAGGAATGTGTCCTATCTCCATACCTTTTCAACCTGTATGCAGAACAGATTATCCGGGGTGGCTGGGCTCTATGAGGAGAAGTGTGGTGTCAGGATGGGTGGAAGATCTATTAACAATCTGTGTTATGCAGATGACACAACCCTGCTTGCTGAAACTGAGGAGGACCTGAAATACTTGCTGCTGAGGGTCAAGGACTGCAGCCTTCTCTATGGATTGAAGCTCAATGTCAAGAAGACAAAGATTCTCACCACTGGACCAATTGGCAGCATCAGGATGTATGGTCAAGAGATTGAGATTGTTAACAACTTTAGTCTGCTTGGCTCCACAGTCAACACTCTTAGCACCAGTAGCCAGGAAATCAAAAAAGGTATTGCCATGGGAAAGTCTGCGGTTAGGGACCTCTCCAGGGTACTGAAGAGTAATGGTGTCACTCTGGAGACTAAGGTGCATCTGATACAGGCTATAGTCTTTGCAATCACTTGTTAATGCATCAGAGAGTTGGACAATGACTAGGGAGGATAGAAGGAGAATTGATGCCTTTGAGCTGTGGTGCTGGAGAAGAGTATCGAATGTACCCTGGACTGCCAAGAAAATAGATTCATCCTGGAGAGGGTTAAATCAGGCTGTTCTTTGGAGGCAAGGATTCTGAGGCTTCGTCTGACATACTTTGGACATGTTGTATGGAGGGACAGGTCCTTGGAGAGGGACATCATGCTTGGGAGGGTGGAGGGATGGTGCAGAAGGGGAAGACCCTCTATAAGGTGGATTGTTTCAGTGATTGGAGTAATTGGGATGGTGTGCTGGAGGCCGTCCGATTGTCACAGGAAAGAGCAGGGTGTAGGGCTGTTGTACATAGGGTCACTATGAGTCTCAAGCAACTTGACGGCACATAACAACAACATAACAAGCAATGGTCAGACCCAGGGATTTTTGGTAGCAGTCTCTTTTTTCCACAGACAACCCTGCCATGAGGACAGAGACATAGGAGGGTGTGGGAGAAGCCAGTGGTGACACTGACACTGCTCTTCCCTTCCAACTGGTCTGGAGTTCAGCCTTGCAGCTCTCATGACCTCTCACAGCACTTAGGGACGGGCCTGGGATTTGGCTGGATCATCTGGGCGGTCTTGGAAGCCATCTCTGAGTCAGTGCTCACTGACCTTCACATTTAGGGCTCCTCCTCTGGTCTCTGCTTTTTCATGTTCAGAACTCATGTTCCAGATGGACTCAGCTGGCAAGTGTTTGAGACATGTCTCAGCATCTTGTGATGTGTTCTTGAACCTCTGGGCCCCCATGTGGGCTGAGTCACTGACTCTTCCTTGATACCAGCTGCAAGTGGACCCCGTCTTCCTGGGTCCTTGTCAACCAAGCTCCATTATCTGTGTGCAGACCACCAAGATAGGAAAGGGGGTTGCTCTCCAAAAAGCTACTGCCAGCTGACTCTAGTTTTCAGGGACTCTTCCCTTCCTGCCTTTTACTCCGTAATGTGTCGCTTTTCAGAAATTTCTAGTTTGTCCAGTATCACTCTGCTCCTCTCCTTCCAAGCTCTTCTCATCTAACTTCTGGTATACTTGGACTATGAGACTGAACATAGGAGGGAATTCTACCAAGTCTGGATGATTACAGTTCTATACAAAAGGGAAAATTTTATTTCTAGACTTTTGGGAGTTGTGCTACTAGCTCAAAGGTCATGCCTCTCTGATGGTTCACCAGCATCTCTAAGTGAGAAATATGGGCAAGCTCCTCCTCTGAAACTCAAAGCCTTGGAAAACCAGTGGAAAGTTAACTACGAGTTAGTTCTGACTCACGTAAGAGAGAGAGAAGACACAAGATGATATAATGAGACCAGGAAATGGGAGGAGAAGGGGCAGAATTTGGCTTGTATGGTTAACAGCATGGACTTTCAATTCAGACTACCTAGATTCAAGTGGCACATAATAGGGCAGGGTTGCCATCTGTTGTTCATAGGGTCACTAAGAGACGTATTTGACTGGAAAGCACCTAACAATGGACTCAAGTGCTGCCACTGTCACATAGTAGCTGAATGATCTTGGGCAAATATTTAGTTTACTCATCTGAGAAATTAAGCACCAATTCATAAGGCAGTTGTCAAGATAAAATGAATTAAAACACATACAGATTTTAATAAAATCTGCTGAAACTGAGGAGGACCTCATGCACTTGCTGCGAAGGGTCAAGGACTGCAGCCTTCAGTATGGACTGAGGCTCAATGTCAAGAAGACAAAGATTCTC
>NW_006399992.1:3718343-3719550 GCF_000299155.1 Elephantulus edwardii | reverse complement strand
GGGGAAGACTCTGTATGAGATGGATTGATTCAGTGACTGGGGTAATTGGGATGGGTGTGTCAGAGGTGGTGAGGTTGGTGCAGGATAGAGCAGGGTTTAGGGCTGTTGTGCATAGGGTCGCTATGAGTCTCAAACCACATAACAACAACAATACTTAAGAGTTAGTAGAATTACTTCTTAATCTTAAGGAGGTTGGGTTTGGGTGGGTTTGTTTGTTGGTTTCTTTTTTTGGGGTTTTTTGGGGTTTTTTTTGGCAATTTCATGCTGGTGATGATAATTCCTGTACATGTTTCTCTTTATTTTCTGTTCTGAATCAGTGCTCCAAATAGTGACTCTGGCTTCTGGCCTTCCATTTTCTATTAACCCAAATCAATAGCACTTGGCTACTGTTTCTTCCTCCACCCCTTTAAGCTTCTGGTTCACCAAAATTTGGGTAAGGGCTGGACAGGAGACATTAATTCATAACTGGGACTCTTCTTCCCCCCCGCCTCTGCCACCCCAAGTCTGAAGTCTTCAATTAAGAAAGCAAGCAAGCCAGGTAGCCATCTTAACATCTAATGAAAATTACCAAGAAGTAATTCTCATTTACGGGCAAAGAGTTGTTGTTGTTTTCATTGTGCATATTTTTTTTTAAATTTACTTATTTTTTACTTTTCCCACTCTGGCTTCTCAACTCTGTGAAACCTTCAAGACTGATTCTGTGTGTAAATCACTTGATTTCTTATATTAGTGATAGCCATAATGGTTCTTTTATGATTTATGCCATGTAGCATAATTTGTTCTAGTTTCATCCATTCATGCTGTATGATATTTCCTTAAATCTTGATCATTTTTTAGTGATGCATACTATACCATTATGTGAATGTACCATAGTTTTTTAATCATTTGCCCATTGATGGCAACTCTGCTATGATAAGTAGGGCTGCAATAAATATGGATGTGAATATATCTGTTCATGTTGTAGCTCTTATTTCTTTGCTCTATGTATCATGTGGCTCTGCCATTGGGAGTATAAATATTATAGTCAAAATGTTTTCTATGATTATTTTCTTTGATTGTTGTTGTTGTTGTTATGTGCCGTCGAGTCGTTTCCGACTCATAGCAACCTTATGCACAACAGCCCTAAACCCTGCTCTATCCTGCGCCAACCTCACCGCCTCTGACACACCCATCCCGATTACCCCAGTCACCGAATCAATCCATCTCA
>NW_006399992.1:3716000-3717143 GCF_000299155.1 Elephantulus edwardii | reverse complement strand
CTCTATGAGGAGAATTGTGGCATCAGGATTGGTGGAAGATCTATTAACAATCTGCGTTATGCAGATACTTGAAGGGTGGAAGGGCCGAAACAAGAGAGAAAGACCCTGGATGAAAATGGATTGATTCAGTGACTGGGGTAATGAGGGTGGGTGTGTCAGAGATGATGAAAATGGCTCAAAAAAGGCCAGGGTTCAGAGCTATTGTACAGTGTTGCTATGAGTCAGAGTCAACTTGACAATACATAACAACAGACTATCTAAACATGATGTTTGTCTTCTGTGTGTATTTGTCTATTTTGAAATTAATTATCAAAACAAATAAAACATTATTTCCACATGTATTTTTATTGTTGTTAGATTCTGTCGAGTCAAGTACAACCCATAGTGACCCCATGAACCACAGATCTGAACTCTGTCCTATCCTGTACTGTCTTCACACTTCTTGACACACTAAAGCCCATTTTGGCAGTCACCATGTCAATCCACCTGGCTGAGGATTTTCCTCTCCTTCCAAGAGAAGGATCCTCTACCTTTCCAAGCATCATGCCCCTTTCCAAGGAATAGCCCGTCCTATTTCACGTACCTCAAATATGTGAGGGTGAAGCTTCATTTTTGCCTCTAAAGAGCACTCAGCTGCAACCCTCTCTAAGACAAGGTTGTTTGCCCATGGGATGTTAAGCTCTCTTCTCCAACGCCATAGTTCAATTCTTTTTTCTGTCATCCTTACTCATTGTCCAGCTCTCAAACGCATAGCAAATGATTGGGAAGACCATGATCTGAATCAGACACACCTTAGTCTTCAAACTAACATAATTACTCCTCAATAATTTGGAGAGGTTCCTAAGTGTAGATTTTCCCAGTACAATATATGTCCTGATTTGATGACTGTTGGTACCAAGGGTGTTGATTGTGGATCCAAGTAAGATGAAATTGTTGACAGTTTCAATCTCTTCTCCTTCAATCACAATGCTGCCTATTGGTCCCGTGGTAAGAATCTCTGTTTTCTTGATACTGAGATGCAATCCATACTGAAAACTGTATTCTTTGATCTTCAGCAACAAGTGCTTCTAAGTTCTTCTCACTTTCAGCACACAAAGTTTTTTTTCAAGACAGATTTATTTTTAAAAATTATTAAGTTTTATT
>NW_006399992.1:3685667-3714879 GCF_000299155.1 Elephantulus edwardii | reverse complement strand
CTTTTCCCTATCTATATATTCTCTAGCCATTTTTTAATGATTGTCAGCAGTACTTTGCTTGCTGTTCTTGTAATTTGCCACCGAGTCACCTGTGACTAACAGCAACCCTATGTACAACTACTGTGAACCCTGCCCTATCGTAAGCCAGTGTCACTTGACTTTGACACACCTAATGCCGTTTCTCAGTTATTGTATCAATCCATCTCATCCAGCCTCTTCCTCTCCTGTGCATTCCCTCTATCCTTCCAAGGATTGGTCCCTCCTGGACACATGCCCAAAGTATGTGAGATAGAGCTTCAAAATCCTAGTCTCCAAGGAGAAATTTGGTTTCACCCTCTCCGGGACAGACTTATTGTTCTCCTGGTATCTGTGGTATGTTCAATATTCTTCTCCACTACCACAGGTGAAAAGGCATCAATTTTTCTTCAGTCTCCTTAGTCATTGTACAGCTCTCAGCATGTAATTGTGAAGACCACGGCCTGGCTCAAGTACACCTTAGTTTCTAGACAGACATCATTCCTTTCAACACTCTGTCACTGACAGCAGACTTCCCCAGTGAAATTTGTCCTTTGATTTCCTGACTGCTGGTTCCAAGAATGTTGACTGTGGAGCTGAAAAGTGGAAACTATTAACAACCTCAATATATTTTCCATCTATTATGGTGCTGCCAATCAATTGATCTCGTAGTGAAAATCATTGTCTTCTTGATGTTGAAATTCTGAAAACAACAGTTCTTGACCTTCTGCAGCAAATGCTTTAGTTCTTGTCAGTTTCAGCAAGCAAGGTTGTATAATCTGCGTAGTGCAGGTTGTTAATGAATCTTCCTCCAATCCTGATGCCACGTTCCTCCTCATAAAGTCCAGGCTCTTAAATGATCTATTCCGCACATAGATTGGAAAGATATGGGCACTGTTTGTGGGATCATAAAATGGTATAACCACTCTGGAAAGCAATTTAGCATTTCCTCAAAAAAAAAAAAAAGAACACAGAAACTTCATATGACCCCGGTATTTTACTGCTAGGAATACACCCCCGGGAAATTAGAACTGAGACACAAACAGATTTCTATACCACTGTTCGTAGCAGTGTTATTCACCATTGCAAGAGCATAATAGCCCAAATGTCTAACCATAAGTAAATGGATTGAGAAATTGTGGTCCATTCAAATAATTAAATACTATGCAGCACTCAGGAGCACTGATTTAAAATACTACGTAATTTGGGAGAGGGTAAGACAAATATTGCATAAGATCTTTATTGTAAGACTAGAAAAATAACTAGTAAAATATGTATGGGGACCCAAGGGGGAAAGGAATGGGAGCAGAGGGGTGAGGACGGGTAGGGGCAAATTCATAGGGTTGTAGAATTTGGTGGGTGGAGGGGGGTAAAGGAAAGTGGAAAGATCTGATGGGGATCTGAAAATACAGGGTAATGATGGGCTTGATCCAGTGGTGACTAATTTTATAAAACATAAGGAGCCAAACCTGCTTAACATTTCTTAAGTTGAAGGAACTGAAGAACAAATTCAAGCCTCAAGTTGCAATACTTAAGGATGCTTTGGGCAGAATATTAAATGATCCACAAAGCAATAAAAGATGGAACGAGTATACAGAGTCATTGTACCAAAAAGAATTGGCGGATATAGAAAAATTTCATAAAGCAACATATGAGCAAGGGCTTGTGGTGATGAAGAAAGAAGTTCAAGCTGCTCTGAAAGAATAAGGCAAAAAACAAGGTTCCAGGAATTTACAGCATACCAACTGACATAGTTGAACAAACAGACGCTGCCTTTAATGGGCTCACTAAGTTGTGCCAAGAAATCCGGAGAACAACCACCTGGCCAACTGACTAGAAGAGATCTATATTTTCTCCTGTTTCAAAGAAAGGTGGCCTGACAGAGTGCAGAAATTATTGAACAATAGCATTAATATCATACACAAGCAAGATTCTGCTGAAAATTATCCAAAAACAACTGAAACAACACATCAACAGAGAACTACCAGAAGTGCAGGCTGGGTTTAGAAGAGGCCGTGGTCCAAGGGATATTATAGCTAATGTTATATGGATCTTGGCAGAAAGCAGAGAATACCAGAGGAATGTCTATCTGTGTTTTATTGACTATTCAAAGGCATTTGACTGTGTAGATTACAACAAACTGTGGCCGACTCTGAGAAGAATGGGAATCCCAGAACACTTGATAGTGATTATGTGAAACCTATACTTGGACTGGGAGGCAGTTATGAGAACAGAACAAGGAAACACTGTATGGTTCAAAATTGGGAAGGATGTACACCAGGGATGAGTCCTATCTCCATACCTTTTCAATCTATATGCAGAACAGATTATCTGGGAGGCTATGCTATGTGAAGGGAAATGTGGCATCAGGTTTGGAGAAAACCTCATCAACAATCTGCCTTACGCAGATGACACAACCCTGCTTGCTGAAACTGAGGAGGACCTGAAGTGCTTGCTGTAGAAGAAGGTCAAGGACTGCAGCCTTCAATATGGCTTGAAGCTCAACATCAAGAAAACAAAGATTCTTATCACTGGGCTGATTAGAAGCATCATGAAAGACAATGAAGAGATTGAGACTGTTAACAACTTCAGTTTGCTTTGCTCCACAATCAACACTTTTAGCACCAGCAACAAGGAAATTAAAAGACGAATTGCACTGCTGTCAAAGACCTCTCCAAAGCACCAATATACAATAATGTCAATCTGGAGACTAAAGTGTGCCTGATTCAGGCCATGATCTTTGCAATTACTTGCTATGTATCAGAAAGCTGGACAATGACTAGGAATGCTAGAAGGAGAATTGATGCCTTTGAGTTGTGGTGCTGAAGAAGATTATTGAATATACCATGGATGACTAGGAGAACAAACAGGCTTATCCTAGAGAGGGTGAAACCAGACTTCTCCTTGGAGGCAAGGATTCTTGAAGCTTTATCTGACATACTTTGGACATGCTGCAAGGAGGAATCAGTTCTTGGAGAGGGATGTCGTTTTTGGGAGGGTTGAGGGACACTACAAGAGAGGAAGACCCTCGATGAGATGGATTAATTCAGTGACTGGGGAAATGGGGGACGGTGTGTGGGAAACAATAAGATTAGCACAGGATAGAGCAGGGTACAGGACTGTTGTACACAGGGTCACTATGAGTCACAAGCTACTTGATGGCACATAACAACAATGCATGGAATGATTGTATGAAATAGGAGAATGAAGATTAGTGTGGACACAATGTATATGGACTTTGTAAGCATAATAATAAAATAAAAAAAATTTTTAAAAGAAAAAACAGATATGGTGACAGGACACTTCCCTGATGCACTCCTTTTCTAATTTTGAACCATGCAATGCTTCCTTGCTCTAGTCAGATGACTGCTTCCTGGTCCAAATACAGGTTTTGAATAAGCACAATCAAGTGTTCTGGGATTCCCATTTTTCCCAAGGTTAGTCACATTTTGTTGTGATCTACATAATCAAATACCTTTGTGTAGTCAATGGAGCATAGATAAATATTCCTCCGGTACTCTTTTTTTTTTTTTTTTTTACAAAATCCACCTAACATTGATAATGTCTCTATTGCCACCATCTCTTCTAAATCCAACTTATATTTCTGGCAGTTCTCTGTTAATGTATTGTTCTAGTCATTGTTGGATAGTCATCAGCAGGATTTTGCTTTTGTGTGATAGTAATGATATTGTTCAATAATTTTCACACTGTCAGATTACCTTTTTGGGGGGTGATAGGAATAAATATGGATCTCTTCCAGTCAGTTGGCCAGGTAGTTGTCTTTCACATTTCTTGGCACAACCTGGTGAGCACATCCAAGGCAGCACGTGTTTGCTGAAATATGTCAGTTGGTATTCCATCAATTCCTGGGCCCTTGTTTTTTGCAAATTCCTTCAGAAAATCTTGAATCTCCCCTTCATCACCATTGTGTCTTGATCATATGTTGTTCCATGAAATTCTTCCCTGTCAGCCAATTCTTTTGGTACAGTGACTCTGTATACTCCTTCAATCTTCCTTTAATACTTCCTGAATCATTTGATATTCTGCCCATAGCATCCTTAGTATTACAAGGCTTGTATCTATTCTTCAGTTTCTTCAACTTAAGAAATGCCAAGCAAGTTCAGCCCTTTTGATTTTCTGACTCCAACTCTTTGCACATTTCATTATAATACTTTGCTTTTTCTTCCTGTACTGCCTTTTGAAAAGGTCATTACAAAGACAAAGGAGGGGAAAAAACTCCTGAGATAGACATCAGAAGGGACACCAAATATTGCACTAGAGCACGGAGAAGCCAAAGTAAAGGGGAAAAAAAATCAAGAAGTTAAGGAGCCGAACAGAAGATTTCAAAGGGCAGCGCAGGGAGACAAAGCATTTTGCTTGCATATGATTTAATGATATTGTCCGATAGTTTCTACACTCTGTTAGATCTGATTTATTCATTGCAAATACCAAATATAATTAATTCTACAGATGTGCTGCGGTTTTTTTTTTAAGTGCTGTTCAGTCAATTCTAACTCAGAAACAACAAAATGACACCATACCCAATCTTGTGCCATCCTCACAATCTCCGCAGTGTTATTAAGTTCATTTATTGTAGTCATATGTCAATCCACCTCATTTGCTGACACTATACTGTTTCAAACACCTCCTTCTCCCATGACTAGCCCCTTCTGTTAAAATGCCTGAAATATGTGAGGCAAGGTCTCTTTATCCTTGTGTCTAAGAACTCAGGCTGTCCTCCTTCAAAGACTGGTTTGCTTGATCTTTCGACAGTCCATAGTACATTCAATACTCTTGCCAGCACCACAATTCAAAGACATAAATCCTTCTTTGGTCTTATTTATTATCTGACTTTCACAAGCTCTTGAAAATACCATGGTCAGTCAGTCCACTCTAGTCTTTAAAGTATCATTCTTGCATTTAACACTTTGGACAGTTCCTTGCTAGCACATATTTTCACTTTTAATATGTCCCTGATTCTCCCCAAGTAAAGTTAAATACATAACAATTCCAATTTTTCTCCATTTATGTTTCTTACTGAACTAGTTATGAAGGTTTTTATTTTCTTTATTGTGAGAATTAAAATTGAAAGTTACCATGTTTGATCTTCATCAGAAAGTGTTCTAATTCTTCATTTTCTGCAAGCACAGTTGTAGAAATGTAATTAACATAAGTTCTTAATAAGTATCCCTCCTATCCTGGTGCCATATTCTTTTACATATAGTCTATTCATTCAGGTTATTTGTTCAGCATATAGATTGAATCAGTATGTTGGATGAAGACAGCTGTGATGCATGCCTTTCCTGATTTTAAATCATGAAATATCCCTTTGATTTTGACCTATGTAAATGACTGTTTCTTAATTTATGTACATGTTCCACATGAATGCTCTGAAGTTCTTCACAATATTAGCCATCATTTATTATACTCTTACAGTTCTAGGGGCTAATATTTTAACATATAATTTGAGGGACAACAATTTAATCCATAACAATGTCCATAAATTAATTATAGTACCCATATACTTGATAGAAAACTCAACATGAAAGATAGTGATAAAAACTGAAGGAAAAAAGAACTCAGGATGGTACTAGAGATGGTGCTGAAAATATTAAACAAAAGCCATAAGTAAAAAAGAAACTCTCCAATGTCCTTAAAAAGATAGCAATAAGATTATTGTAATAAGAACTGGGTGCTTTGAAAAGAAACAATTACAGAATGAGAAAGTAGCTTAATGAAATTTTTAAAAAATTTTTTCCCCTTTATGTAAGTTCATTTAGTGGGAAAAGGCAGTGGAGCTGGGTAGAACTGTATTTCACAAGTTAATTATGACTCAGTTGACTTCCAAGTTCACCCAGGACATTCAATTAGGGACAGATAGAGAAAAGCTCTCTGGGAGATTTGTATGGAGGGTTGTTTCTGCTCACCTTCTGTTGGGGGAAACCAGCAAGGCCTAGCCATGTGTCCAGAAAGAAGAAGAAACTGTTCTAGGGATCATACTAAAAGTGTCTGCCACAAGATGAACTCCAAGGAAATCTTGCAACAGATTCCAAAGCCTATACTGAAAAGGTCTAAATTGAAGCCAAGAGATGGGAGGCTCCAAGGGTGAGTGTTTCATGAAAAATAATTTAATTGGAGGACTACGAGCCATTTAACTGAAAGTTGAAACCCTGTGGTTTACGAAGCTCTTGATTAGGCAAGCTGACAACTCACAGTGACCCTATGAACAACAGATCTGAATCTTGTCTTATCTGTTCCAGGGGTCTCTGATAGCTGGAGCCCATTGTCACAGTCATTGTGCCAAGCTATCTTGTTGTGGGTCTTTCTCTCTTTCTCTGTTTCTTCCTCTCTTTCTCTGATCCTCCACGTTTCCTAGCATGATGTCTTTTCCCAAGGATTAGCCCCTTCTGGCAACATGCCCAATGTCTGTTTGATGAAATGTCAGTACCTTTGCCTCTAAGGAGCACATCAGTTAACACTTCTTTCAAGACAAACTTGTTTGTACTTTCAGTAGTCCATGGGATGTTCAGTACTCTTCTCCAAAACCATAATCCAAAGGCATCAAGTGTGAGAAGACATTATGAACTGGTAAAAAAATGAGCAAGGGAAAAATGAGATCATTATCATCTCCAGAAAGAATAAGCAGTAAAAGAAGTAAATGTAATTACACAGCACAGCTTCTTACTGCTAGATCACCAGAGCTCCCTAATCTAAAGTGGTGGTGGTGTTGTTGTGTACCATCCAGTTGGAAATGAACCATTGTTGACCCGCTAGTGGGTTTTCGGAGGCAGTTTAATCACGTGGGAGGAGATTGCCCATCTTTCAGAGCAGCTGGTGAATTTGAACCACATGCGTACTTACCCTCAATTCAGGAGTTACTAGAAGCTCCTTTCATTTTCCTGGGGTGGATTATCCGATGAGCAGGTGAACATGAGCTTACTTGTGCTTGTTTACTAGTCTGAAGTAAATAATTTAACTTTTCTTTTTTCCATATCAAAGACTCTGTTTCTAGGTGTTACAGCTGCCATCTACATCTGCCAATCCACAGCATCTTCCTACATAACCCGAGCCACTTTAAATCTACGGTTGCTAACAATCTCTATTCTAGCAGGCCAGGAAAGACTATCTGGTGAATAAGGCAAGGATGAGTTTGCTTGTGTTTACTTACTAACCTGAAGTGAACAATTTCACATGGGCTAACCATAATTGTTCACTACTGATTTTTCAGTAAGCAAAAGTAAACCCACGTTTGCTTTGCTTATTGAGTAATCTGCCCCATATTTTCCCACTGTTTGCAGCATTCTTTAGGAATGGGGACAAATAGTTGAGAGGATTTTAAACTAATTTGAGGCTCCTTGTGATTTCATGCCTTAATCTTGGCAATGCCCATTAACACGTTGCAAATCTCTACTACAGCTAGCACAGTTGCATTTTGCCATGTAAATAACACAAGTTACAGTAAAAAAGAGATTAGCCTCATAGTCCAGAAAAGGATTGAGAAGGAAATGCAGTAACTGAACTGGTTTTTTTTCTCACCCAAGTTGGTAGGAGGAAGCAGCGCTGATTCAGCCTTGGCCTTGGTGTGTGGCTTTTGTGCTTTGAAATCCTTCATTCTCCTGAAGGTCTGACCACAAAGGACTTTGGAAATGGCTTGGCATGAAGCCTTTAGAGTTCTTGCTACTCCCACTTAGCACCAGCATAAGATGCATTGGGTGGGTCATAGCAGATGTCATTTGTAGAAGTCAAACGATCAGGTTCAGAATTTCAGAAGGTAAACCTGACTCAAAGGAACAGAAGTGAGTGGGAAGGAATTTTTTTTTCTTGCTAAGGAAATCTCTTTGTCTAGAGTACACTGAAGAAATTGTGTTTTGTTGGTTCCACATTTCGAGACTAATCAACTACTATCTGCTATACTTTGAAAGGTTAAACATGGAACTCTGTATTTTTATCCCTTAACTTTGTGTTTCCTTTTTTCTTGACAGTGTGCACTACTCAGCTGATAGTAGGTTGGTCTGTTGCTTCAGTTAAGCCACAGACAGGAGGAGAGAATTCTTTTAAATGTAGATAATAAAGAGGCTTAGAATTATTAGTGTGCTCACCAGTCTGTGCCAAGAAATTTGGAAGATAGCTACATGGCCAACTAACCAGAAGAGATCCATATTTGTTCCCATTCCCCAAAAAAGTGATCCAAAAGAATGTTGAAATTACCAAACTATATCACTAATATTGCATGCACATAAAATCTTGCTGAAGATTATAAAAACAGCTAGACAGAAGACTTCCAGAAATATGAGCTGCATTTAGATAAGGCTGTGGCACCAGGGATATCATTATTGATGTCAGATGGGTCTTGGCTGAAAGCACAGACTACTAGAACACTATGTATTTGTGTTTCAATAACTATGCAAATGTGTTTCGGTAGATCATAACAAATTATGGCTAACATGAAGAAGAATGAGAACCACAGAATAATTAGTTGTGCTCATGAGAAACCTATACCTAGATCAATAACCTGTAGTCTGAAAAGAGCAAGGGAAGGGCATGGTTTCAAATCAAGACAGGTGTGCATCAAGGGTTTATGCTTTCTCCATCTCTATTCAACTTATATACCGAGCCAATCATTTGAGAAACTGGAATTTATGAAGAAGAATGTGGTATCAGGACGCAAGGAGAACTTATAAACAACTTGTGTTATGCAGATGATACAACATTGCTTGTAGAAGTCTAGGAGGATTTAAAATGCCTGCTGCAGCAGATCAAAAATTACAGTCTTCAATATGGATTAATCTCATTATCAAGTAAACAAAAATCCTCACCATTGGGCCAGTAGGCAACACTATGAAGAATGGGAAGAAGGTTGACATTGTGAATGATTTAATCTTCCTTGGATCTACAATCAACAACCAAGATAACAGCAGTCAAGAAATCAGATATGTTGTCCTGGGAAAATCTGCTATCAGGGACCTCTCCAAAGTACTGAAGAACAGTGATCAATTTAAAGACTAAAGTGCATCTGATCCAAGCCATGGTCTTTTCCATCATTTGCTATGCATCTGAGAGCTGGACAATGAATAAGGATGACAGAAGAATTGATCCTATTGATCTGTGGTGTTACAGAAGAGCACTGAATATCCCATGGACTTCCAAAAAAAACAAGCAGATGGGTCTTGGAGCCAAAATGCTCCACAGAGGCAATGATGTGAAAGCTTTGTCTCATATACTTTGGGCATGTTGTTAGGAGAGGGTATTCCTTGAAAGGGATGTCATACTTGTAAAGGTAGGGTGTCAGGGAAAGAGAGGTAGACCCTCCAGGAGATAGAGTAACAAATGACTGTGGCAATGGATTCAAGTGTGTCAGAGATGATGAGGATGGCGCAGGACAGGACAGGTGTCAGATCTATTGTTCATAAGGTTGCTGTGAGTCCTACTTGATGACACCTAACGACAACATGTGACAGAGCAGAACTGCCCCATTGGTCTTTCTTAGTTGTGATCTTTATAGACGCAGATCACCAGCTCTTGCTCTCAGAGAGCAGCATGGTTCATTTACTGACTTTATGTTAGCAGCCTAGCACATAGCTGCTTGTGCCACAAAGGCTCTGTAGACAGACCTTAACCAAACAAACTGCAACAGGGAAGAAAGCAATTTTAAAAACCCCTAACATTTCTTGATTAATATGTTACAAAGAAGTATCCTTTTTGTCTAGGCAGACAGTTTTAGGTGTCTTTTCTGGTCTAGGGGACAATAATCTGCACATGCTTACCACAAGACCAAGCGAGTACTTCCTGTGGGAGCCATCTTGAAAGAACAACTGCACATATGCATAATTATCCCGATCCCTTCCCTAAAGACTGATTCCAGATGATCCCCTCCTCCCTTCATGAATAAACATGATGATCTTTTCCTGTGGATAGGTTAACCCTTAAAATGCCACCTTCTCCATGCATCAACATGATATTCTTTCCACAACTGCTGAACCTTGAAAAGAATTACTTCCTCCTTTGTTCCACAAGTCATGGACAGATGGTCCCTTACCCCTTTACATCTCCCTTTGCAAAATAGTTTTCCTAGGAAACCTCTATCTTTGTTTGCATAGAAAATTCTGGCCTCCTGTTTTGCTATTCTTATTTAAACTGGAGGAAGAACTC
The DNA here is from genome assembly GCF_000299155.1 of Elephantulus edwardii. Lineage (NCBI taxonomy): Eukaryota > Metazoa > Chordata > Mammalia > Macroscelidea > Macroscelididae > Elephantulus > Elephantulus edwardii. The sequence goes on along the minus strand of NW_006399992.1, from coordinate 3,704,715 downwards.
AAGTGTAAGGAGTGCGCTGGAGACATTGTCTTGATGAGAACATTTAAAGATTTGTCTAGTGTTGAACAAGAGTACTGACCATGCCATGGACGGCCAAAAGAACAGATATGTCTAGGAAAAGGTGCAGCCAGAATGCTCCTCAGAGGCAAAGATGACAAAGCTTCGTCTCACATACCTTGGGCATGTTCTTAGGAGGGGCTATTTATTGGAAAAGGACATCATGTTAGGGCAGGGTTGGTGAAGAGAAGACCCTCAACCAGATGGTTTGACACAGTGCCTTCCACAATGGGCTCTAGTATGTAAGAGATGATGAGAATGGCACAAAATGAAACTGTTCAGATTTGTTGTTTGTAGGGTCGCTATGAATCATACTGTCACCTAATCACAACACTAAATGGCTATAAAACAAATAAACAAACAACAAAACTTCTTCTCACTGAAGTGGAGTTGGTTTGGACACATAGCTGAACCCGCTCCTCCCCCCTCCCCCAGTTGTGTTTCTGAGGCTAGAAGTCACATGAGAGGAGATTGTCTATCTTTCTCCTGAGAAAGGTTTTAGCATGAGTTAGTTCGAAGCTCTAGTGGCCTAATTATAAGAAGCAGCCCTGAATTCCTGAAGGCGTGGCTCAAATTCACTAGCTGCTTTGCAGGAGAAAGATGGACAATCTCCTCCCATGTGATTTACTGTCTCTAAAAACCCACTGGAGGGTCAGCTATGGGTCCGTTCCAACTCCATGATACTCAACAACAACAACAACAACAGTTAGTTAAGTGTTGTAGAATTCTCATTCTTCTCAATGTCAGCCATGACTTGTTATGAGCCACAGTCAAATGCCTCTGCATAGTCAATAAAATACAAATAAACACCTTCCTGGTATTCCTTCCTTTCAGCCAAGATCCTCCTGACATAGCCATGATATTCCTCATTCCACATTCTTTTCTGAACCTAGCTCGAGTTTCTCATTAAAATAATTTCTTTTGAGTAAATAATCATTCACTCACTGCCACTGCATCAAATCTGACGCAACAGTCCAATGGATTCTGAGGTGTGAATCTTAATGAAATAATATTTTTTAATAATATTTTTATTTTATACTGGTTTACTTACAAAGAAGAAAACCTTACTACCTATTTTCCCCCAAAGTTGCTGCTGGTGGGTTTGAGCCACCGAGATGCACAGCCTTTTGGCTAACAACACAACACACTTCAGACTACACCATCAGAATTCTTTTATTAATAATACTGCTTATTGAACATTTCATATATGCCAGACATTATGGTGATTATTGCAAATATCTCATTTAATCATGGCAATAATCCATGAGGTAGGTACATTAACCTCACTTCATAGATGAATAAACCGAAATTCAGTGTGGTTAATTATGAATCAGGTCATAAAAATCATTATATTGAGATCATCCAAGCAATCTGAATCCTAGGTCTTCTTAATCTCGCCAGATACAAGCTTCAGAAATACTCTAGAGATTGTAACCCCTATTCCTAAAACAGTGTCTGGTATATAATGTTGTTGTTGTTGTGTACCATTGAGTCAGAACCAACCCATACCTTACCCTTTGGCGGGTTTTCAGAGACAGTTAATCACATGGGAGGAAATTGCCCAATCTTCTCTCATGGAGCAGTTGTTTGCCTCAAACCTCATGCCTTCAGGATTGCAAGGCAGCTTCTTGTCACTAGGCCATCAGAGCTTCCTGGAAAATAATAGGTGCTTCTAAATATTTGATTCAGTGAATAAATATCCTGTTCTGCCTGGCTTATGCTCTGCAAACCAGGAGATCTGGCAGCAGCATTCATAGTCTTTCAGGCTCCTCAGAACTTTCTGCTAAAATTCAGAACTTCTTGAGAAATGTCATATCAATGTTGTCCTCTTTGTTCTAGGTAGATGAGGTGGATAATGACTATGATCCTCATCCCAATTATTTTATACAATGTGGGAAGCAGTTATTATTGAATGTCCATTCACAAGGGGTTGTTTTAATATTATGGAATACTCATCAGTCTTTAAAAATCAAGTTGTATATGAACACCACATGATATGAAAATATATTTTAATATATTGTCCAAGGGAAAAGCGGATTACAAAATAATACACAGAGTATGTCCCCAACAATGTGTGTAAGTGCATGTTTAAGCCTATGTAAAGGTTTAGATACAAACTGGGTTTAGAAGACATTGTGGCACTAGAGACATTATCGCCAGTGTCAGATGGATCTTGGCAGAAAGCAATGAGTGCCAGAGCAATGTATATCGGTGGCTCATTGACTATGCAAAAACATTTGACTGTGTGGATCACAACAAATTGTGGCTAACCTTGATGAAAATGGGAATCCCAGAATACTTGATAGTGCTCATGTGAAACCTATTCTAGGACCAGGAAGCAGTCCTCAGAACAGAGCAAGGAAACACTGCATGATTCAAAATCAGACAAGGGTTGTGTCAGGGATGTGTCCTGTTTCCATACTTTTCCAATCTATACATGAAACAGACCATTTGGGAGGCTGAGCTATATGAGAAGGGATGTAGCATGAGGATTGGAGGGAGAGTTATCAACAACCTGTGTTATACAGATGACACTACCTTGCTTGCTGAAACCAGAGGACCTGAAACACTTGCTGTAGAAAGTCAAGGACTATAGTCTTCAATATGGATTGAAGCTCAACATCAAAAAGGCAAAGATTCTCACTACTGGGCCATTTGGCAGCACCAGGATAGATGGAGAAGAGATTGAGATTATTAACAGTTTCAGGTTGCTTGACTCCACAGTCAACACTCTTGACCCAGCAGTCAGGAAATCAAAAGATTAATTGTACTGGGAAAATCTGTAGTCAGGGATCTCTCCAGAGTACTGAGAAGCAGATGTTAGTCTAGAGATTAAGATGTGCCTGATTCAGACCCTGGTCTTCTCAATTACTTGCTATGTCTCAATGAGCTGGACAATGATTAAGGATGATAGAAGAAGAATTGATACCTTTGAGTTGTGGTGCTGGAGAAGAGTACTAAACATACCATGGACTGCCAAGAGAACAAACAGATGTGCCTTGGAGAGGGTGAAACCAAGCTTCTCCTTGGAGGCTAGGATTTTGAAGCTCCATCTCATCTATGTTGGGCACTTGGTCAGTAAAGACTGATCCTTGGAGAAAGAGATCATGCTTGGAAGGATGGAGGGACAGTGCAGGAACATGGAGGGACCTTGCAGGATAGTAAGACTCCAATGAGATGGATTGACACAATAACTGGGGTTATGGAGGTAGGTGTGTCAGAGTCAGTAAGACTGGCTCAGGATAGGGAAGGCTTCAGAGCTATTGTACACAGGATTGCTGTGAGTCACTGGTGACTTAATTGCATATAACAGCTACACAGGTTTCAATGAAAAGGCAATGCTGCTAGGTGCTGCAGGATCACCTCTGACTCAACCCTGCCTGGTCCTGGACTATCTCACAGCCCCTGCTGTGTTTAAGCCCATTGTTGCAGTCACTGTAATAATGAGGGGGAGGGGTGAGGACGGGGCGGGGGGGAGGGGGGGAGAGAAGTGGCTTTTATTCACTGCAATTTTTTTAAGTCTGTTTCATTTTTTTCTTAAAAGAACCACACACTCACACACTTTTAAATAAGACAGAAGTAATAGCATAGTTTTAAAAAAGGAGTTATAATTACATTTTATCAGCTTTATTTTATCCTTATTTCTTTCCCAAACTATCATCCAAAATGAAGTTAAAACTAGAGTGAAAAATGTACATGTAGAGGAGAAAATAAAATTCTTCTACTTCAACCCTCAAATAACCTTCCACCTTGAGCCTTGGCTTCACTGTAGCCCCCCAAACACAAGCTACTTTTGAACCTTCAAATTTTTTTTTTCTCTCTCCCCTTTCATCATCTTGCCTGCCCCTCAGCCCACACCCCAACTCCACTCCCTGTCCTGGTTTTATCAACTGACTTCCACACAGAACGGTCCAGCTCACATCAGTTCCTCATCTCTCTGACCTCTCAGGTCCTGAGAAAGGGACCCTGCACCAGCCCTACACTAGAGAGGGACACATGGCAGTGAGATGCCCCCACAGGGCCAGCTCCCAGGCTGGCTTTATCCTTGGTTCAGGGACTGGGATTTCCTGCCGGAAGCTCCAGCCTGGACACAATGGGATTTATCAGTCACCATCAGGAGATTGGGACCATGTAGGAGCCCTACACTGAGTTTACCAGTTTCCAGGCATTTCCTGTGTGAATCTTTACTTCCGCAGTAGTTCTTGTTTCCCTTTTTCTGAGATGAAAATTCTTCCCCCAGTTCCCTATTCCTACTCTTTCACCTTGGTCAGTTCCTTTCCTTCCCATCTTTCCCTGCTTTGAGTCTGAATGAACTTAAAACTGATAATGTTAAGAGCCTAGGTAATCAGAAAAACATTTCCACTCTTCAAATTTTTTTTCTTCTGTAAAAATCATAAGTGAAATTAAGGCAATTAATTTGGTTGACGTCCATGATGATAATAATTTGATCCACCGAGTACATCAATGCATTTTACCTGAGTTGCGGTTTGAACTCTTAAACCTGGTATATACAATCGCCCTTAACAGAGGCTTCACTATTTTCAAGACCAAAAGTGTTAAGTAAAAATCTTCCTAGTGTATTTTTAAGGAAAAAGTGAAACAGGAGCATACTTTAAAAATTCAAAAGCAGTATTACTTTAAAGGCTTTGTTGCAAAATAATAGAAAACCATTCACTGAATACTTATAATAGGTATTGAGTGGTTTGCTCATGCTAGCTCATTCATTGCTAGGGATCATCCATTATACAATGACAAAGCTGATACTCAGAGAATTTGAATAATGGGACCACGCACAACAACGTAAATGTCAGAGCTGGGCTGTGGCCCCAGCCTCTGTGACCACAATGTCTGTGCTCTTCAACCTGCGCTTTAACTACTGCGTTCCACAGCAGCTGTCACCACTCATCTCCATCAATACAGTCCACAGCATTATTGGACTTATTAAACAAGACTGTGTGTGATAAGCTGTCTTCTTCTCATCCTCACTGACTTAACCATATTAGCAGAGCTTTCCAAAAATCACTGCCATCGACCACAAGATTTCAGAGGACACTCAGAAACAGATGAAAAGATAACAGAGCTTGTTTCCATGGATTCTGTATAATTAAAAAAAGGAAAAATGAAACCACAAAGTCAATGTCAATAGGTTCAACAAAGACATTGTTTCTAATATGTGTCTCCGTGCATGTCCATGTGATGTGTATTTTATAAGCTGGTGTCCAGTTGGCCCCAGTGCAAAGTCACCCCTTGCACAGCTAAACCTGACTCAGCTCTGTGCTTAGTTGTAGTTGGGACCATTATGATTCATAGGACTTTTTCACTGGCTAATTTGCAGAAGTAGATAGACAGGACATTCTTTTTACTCAATCTTAATAAACTCCACTGAGGTCTGTTCACCTTAGAGAAATACAAATGTAGGTCTTTATTGACAGACAGTTGGGGAAAAGAACATAAAGAAAAGGAAAACACAATGCAGGAAAAATGCATTCACTAAGCAATATGTCAACAGAGAACTGCCAGATGTGCAGGCTGAATTTAGAAGAGGTTGTGGTACTAGGGATAGTATCGCTAATGTTAGATGGATCTTGGCTGAAAGCAAAGAATACCAGAAGAATGTCTATCTGTGCTTCATTGACTATGCAAAGGCTTTTGACTGTGTAGATCACAACAAGCTGTGGCTGACTCTGAGAAGAATGGGAATCCCAGAACATTTGATTGTGCTAATGCGAAATCTATACTTGAACCAAGAGGCAGTAGTCAGAACAGAGAAAGGAGACACTTCATGGTTCAAAATCAAGAAGGGGTCTGTCAGGGATGTATTCTGTCTCCATACCTTTTCAATCTGTATGCAGAATAGATCATCCAAGACGCTGGGCTGTGTACAAGGAGGAATGTGGCATCAGGATTGGTGGAAGAGTCGTCAAGAACCTGCGTTATGCAGATGACACAACCCTGCTTGCTGAAACTAAGGAGGACCTGAAGCACTTGCTGCAGAAGGTCAAGGACTGCAGCCTTCATTCAGTATGGATTGAAGCTCAACATCAAGAAAACAAAGATTCTCACCACTGGGCCAATTGGCAGCATCAGTATGGATGGTGAAGAGATTGAGATAGTTAACAGTTTTAGTTTACTTGGCTCCACAGTCAACACTCTTGGTAACAGCAGCCAGGAAATCAAGAGATGAATTGCACTGGGAAAGTCAGCTGTGAGAGACCTCTCAAGAGTACTGAAGAGCAACAATGTCAGGCTGGAGACTAAGGTGTGCCTGATCTGGGCTATAGTCTTCGCAATTATGTGCTATGCATTGGATAGTTGGACAGTGAATAGGGATGATAGAAAGATAATTGATGCCTTTGAGCTATGGTGCTGGGAGAAGAGTGTGGAATATACCATGGACTGCTAGGAGAACAAACAGGTTTGCCCTGGATAGGGTGAAGCCGGAATGCTCCTTGGAGTCGAGGATTCTGAAGCTACATCTGACATACTCTGAGCATGTTGCAAGGAGGGACTGGTCCTTGGAGCGGGACATCATGTTTGGCAAAGTAGAGGGGTGGCCTAGGAGAAGAAGACCCTTGATGAGATGGATCGATTCTGTGACTGGAGTGGTGGAAATGAGTGTGTTTGAGATGGCGAGGTTGGCATGGGATAGAATGGTATTGTACATAGGATCGCTATGAGTCGCAAGCGACTTAATGGCACATAACAACAAAAACAACAAGAAATGGAGTCAGGAGATTAAAAATCTCCAAAGGAGCAATTGGTGTGCACCCACACCTGTCCCAGGACAGGCTTCATGCTGTCTTCACTTGCAAGAGGGTACACTCTGGAGAGGATCAAACACTAACCTCCACAAGAGAAGTGTCCAGAGTCTAGGCTGTAGCCTGCTTTCTAGGGCCAGGCCCGCTCTGAGTCAGTGGGCGTGTGGGCCAGACTTGTGCCTCACTGTTTGTGCACAGATCCCATTGGGACCCATTTTCCAATGACTCAGATCAGCTCTCCCTGCCCTTAGAAGCCTGACAGATGTTAAGGCATGCTCTGGGTAAACACCCAATACTCCGTGCAAATGATTGAATTAATTTTTATGCTATCCAGTCAGCTTCCTAAGAGGTCTGCCTCTGAGATCATGATAAACGTGGCTCTGCTGTCTCTGTAGTTAATGTGGGTTCCACGAGACCTCACAAGGGCACTAGCTATGCTTTGAAAAAAACAATCCAAAAAAGTAGCTGACAGGAGAATACTTGAGGAAGGATCAAAACCAAACCGACTGGCATTGAGTCAATTCTGACTCTAGTGATCTTCTGGGCTACAGCGTAGAGCTGTCCCATAGGGTTTCTGAGGCTGTTGATCTATATGGTAGCAGCCTGCCACTGCTTGATCCATGCTGGTAGATTCGAGCTAACAAGTTTTGGGTTAGTGACCAAGTGCTTGCTTAATTATAGTGCCATCCAGGCTCCTTTTGGAGGAGGGACAGTGATCTCTTTTGGGGGCAAGATGCTAGCTATGAAATCAGAGGAGCAACCTTGCTATGTCCTTCAAAGAAAGTAGTTTCTGCTACCTTTACCAGAAAAAGACAACTGTGGGCACCTTTGTAGTACTATAAGTGCAGTATTTCTTGGGGTAGTTCTAAAGTTTTCAGGGCAAATCCAAATTCATTGCTGGAGGACTCTGAGAATTTCTTGGAAGGTCTAAAGAGTTGATCAAGGAGTCTTCTCACCCAAGATTACCTACTCAGAGTGACATTCATGGCCCAGGAGCCTAGAGAGAATCTCTCTGCACTGGCAAACCATCAGTATTCAACAAGTCCTCTAAATGACCCTTTTCCTCGTGACTTCAACAAGGGAAAAGTCCAGAACTGGACTCCAACTCTATTTCATCAAAGAAGTGGCTTCAGCCAACTATTACGAAGAAATTCAGCTTTCTCTGCTGGAAGTGCTCCATCAACCAGGAACTGAAAGGTCATTGAGTTCAGTGTCAACTCACTTGGGCCTGCATGTCAAAGGTAGACCAAGGAGTGAAATCTGTGAAAGCGTCCCCATTGATTGCACCATAGCAACACAGTGCATGATTTATTTCTTTTGTTCCTATCAATCCTGTTTCCTAGTACCCTGTTTTTAGCACCAATTCAGCACAAACTTCCCTTGCTTGGGATAGGAATGAGGAGAAAGGGTGGATAATTTTTATAAAGTATTAAGGTGGTGATATAAGCAGTTAACTTGCTCAGCTTTAAACAAAATTGGAGATTTGTTTACTCTAAAGAGCTTCAGGAGAAAGGTGATCTACTTCTAAAAACCCAGCCACTGAAAGCTCCATAACAACTTGGATGAAGAGAAAGGCAATATACAGTAGGGGGAGGCCAGAACAAAGTGGATAAGGCAAAGAAAGATCCTGAGAAGAAGTAAAGGCAACAAGAATAACTTCTACTACATAACAGGTTTGGAAGCAGGGGTGGCATCCACTTCCTAAATCACATACCTCCCTCCAGAAACTCTGAACTTTGATAAATATCGATAATTGTAGTGGGGCTTCAGGCCTTTTGTTCATATGGCCACTATGAGTCATGCTCTACTCGAAGGCAATCAACAACAACCACAACAAAAACATACACAATCCAGTCAGTAGTAACAACAATGAGTGAATACATAGACACACAAGCTGAACAGGAGTGGGAAGGTGAATGGGGCTACACTCATTAATATATAGATTTGGCAGAGACTATTTCTACATATGTATTTGTGCTGCAGATAATCCTATGAACATAGTAGAACATACATACAGAAGGCAAAGTTCAAAAAGTTCTTAACCACAACCCACACCTTAAGGAAGAGTCCCTGGGTCTAGGACCTCAAGACTGTAGCCTTAGGGAACATAAAACTTAACTGGAGTAAAGTAGACCTCAGAGACTTGATCTATACTTTACTTTGGTGAGTAGAAACTGGGCTCTTCTATGCTTTTAAGTGACCATATTCAACTGTAAATATTGATCTACTCCCAACTAAAAATAAAGAAAAGTGATGAGAATCAAAGATGAAGCTTAAAATTCAAAAGACTAATTATCACTCTAATCTCAGTCACCATGACCGTGAGACCAGAAAGGACCTAGCTCTCCCTGGTAACTGCTCTGAAAGGAACCACAACAGAATGTCTGGATAGAATGGGAGTGAAATGTGAAACAAAAGTCAAAATCATAATAGAATCACTCCATTACTGAGTCTATGTTGTTGTTGTATATAAACTATGTAACACTAAAAATTAATTAAAAATTCCTGAAACACTGCATAACACGGATGTATCTAGAAGAAATTATGCCAAATGAAACAAGAAAGTCATAAAAGGGCAAATATTATATAAGACCACTGTTACAAAAAAGCTAAGAAAATGTTTAAACACAATCATTTCTGGATGATTATCAGGAGTTAGAAGGGAGGGAGTGGAGAGTGAGTATTATTAAGTATATAAAAGAGAAGAAAAAGGACATTATCCTATATGGGGATGATTAGCTCAGTACCATGAAAGAAAGGATAGTCACAGAGGTGGACAGAGGATTAATGGAAATCAATTACAAGGAGGAAATGGGGAAAGTGATGTCATGGGCATTGAAAATAATGTAACTGAACAGAATGTGTATGACTGGTTGAATGCAAAAATAATTTTATTTGTAAACCTTCACTCAAATCACAATAAAAAAGTTGTTATTACACGCTGTTGAGTCACTTGCAACTCATAGTGACCCTATGTACAATAGCTCTGAACTCTGCTCTATCCTGAGCCTGTGTCTATCCTGTGTCTCTGACACACCTACCCTAATTACTCCACTCACTGAGTCAATCCATCTTGAGGGTCTTACCCTCCTGCGCTGTCCCTCCACCCTCCCAAGCATGTGAGGGACCAACGTCCCTCTTTGCAACATGCCCAGAGTATGTCAGATGGAGCCTCAGAATCCTTGCCTCCAAGAAGCAGCCTGGTTTCACCCTCTCTAGCATGAACCTGTTTGTTCTCTTAGAAGTCTGTGGTGTATTCAATACTCTTCTCTAACACCACAACTCAATTCATCAATTCTCCTTCTATCATCCCTAGTCATTTTCTAGCTTTCTGATGCAAAGAACGTAATTGCAAAGACCATGGCCTAGATCAGGCACATCTTAGTCTCCAGACTGACATAGTTGCTCTTCAATACCCTGGAGATGTCCCTGACAACAGACTTTTCCAATGCAATTAATCTTTTAATTTCCTGGCTGCTGGTGCCAAGAGTGCTGACTGTGGAGCCAAGCAAACTAAACTGTTAACAATCTCAATCTCTTCTCTATCATAATGCCACCAATCGGCCCTGTGATGAGAATCTGTTTTCTTGATGTTGAGCTTCAATTCATATTTAAGACTGCAGCAAGTGTTCAGGTCCTCCTCAGTTTCAGCAAGCAAGGTTGTGTCATCTGCATAACACAGGTTGTTGATAAGTCATCCTCCAATCCTAATGCTACATTCCTCCTCATAGAGCCAAAGTAAATTTAAAAATATAACTCCCCCAAAACCCCATGCTTACTGGTCTGATAGACATTGGGGTGACTCTGATACAATAACTCTTAGTCACTTTTTAACCCATTATGTTACCCCACGGCTCAACTTTTAGTTGAACATATATGGTGACTTAGTGGTGAGACTAGATCTTGGCTGAAAGTAGAAGACCAGAGGAATGTCTATCTGTGGTTCATTGATTATACAAAGCCATTTGTGTGGATAACAACAAATTGTAACCAACATTGAGAAGAATGGGAATTCCAGAACACTTGATTGTGCTCGTGTGAAACCTGTACTTATACCAGGAAGCAGTTGTATGAACAGAGCAAGGAAACACTGCATGATTCAAAACCAGGAGTGCTGTCAGGAATGAATTTCTGCCCCCATACCTTTTCTCTTTTTCTTTCTTTTTTGTTTGTGTTTTTTTTAATTGGGAAAAAAATTGGGGGTACAAGGAGGTGAGGGTTTGGGGCAGAAGGGTGAGGATGGGCAGGGATGCAGTTACAGAGCTGCAGAAATTGGTTGGTGGGGGGAGCAGGTGAAGGAAATGAAAGTGATCCAGTGGAGACCAGATGATACAGGAAAATGACAAGCATTTCCAATGGTAGTTAAATCAACTGTCCTACTGATTTGGGAACTGGATGCTGACTCTCTGGCTTCTTCATGCTGAACAGGGGCGCTGATGTGAAGGGGGAAAAGAAGGACACTTTATCACCTTACTGATGATCTTGGGTTAAGGCTGCTTGCCTTCTTGTTCTGTTAGAAGATATTTTCCTGTCATTTGCTCCCCTCTGGACTGCAAAGTGTTTTCCCAGGTGGGTGGGTCCAGTGGGGATGGCTGGTTGAACCCAGAGGCTCCATCCTCCTTTGCTTCTTTAGCTGGCAGTTGTATTTCCTTTTTCTCACTGGCACTGGGTTCAGGGTCAGGTCTGAAGTAAAACTCAGTGGTAAGGTTACCTGTAGGAAATGGAGCAAACCTAGAGAGAACAAACTTGTGAGTTACAAATAGAGGGGTTTTGTGGGTGTTGCTTTCAGGTTTACTGGGGGAGAGGGTGGCAGAAAGTAGCCTAGATAAAATTCTGTGGATACCCTAGGCATTTTTTTTCCTACTCAGGGGTCAGATGGCACAATCTGGGGACTGAGGAGCTCACCCTGAGGGCCATGACAGCTCACCCCGAGCCGAGGGCCAAAGACAGCCCACCCCGAGCATGGCAACACCCCCCATGGGCTGGCTGGTACACTCCCCTCTAATTGCCCCCACACTAATCTGGTCCCCTCACCTGACCAAGGAGTGTGTGGCCAGGGACAGCGTCTCCAATTCCAGCACCACCACTTTTACCCTCCCCCCATAAGTGGTCATACTATAATTTGAAATAGGTGTCATTTCCCTCCCCCTTTATAAATGGCAAAGGGAACCTGAAAATTGTGAACAGGCTCTTCCCAGGTCTAAACATCTTTTGGCAGAAACATTCAACAGATCAAAAAATGTGGTACATTTAGGATGTTGGTCCTCTTGGACATGCTGCCACTGTTAAGTGTCATCAAGTAGACAACTCACAGTGACTTCCAACAATCCATTGTATAGGTGATCATCTTCTCTGGTTTTCCAAGGAAACCCAAACCAGCAGGTGGTGGGGCACACGTCCCCCCCCACCCCCCCCACGGGCAGCAGGGCACGCATCGTCTCTTCCGTGTGGGTGGCCAGTGGGTGCACACCATCTCCTAGCACAGGCGACTGCCAGGCGCTCCCCATCTCCCATGTGTCATCTCCCACGCGGGCGGCCGGCGGGCACGTATCATCTTATTTGCGGGCAGCCGGCAGGGGTGGGCCCCATACCTTTTCAATCTGTATGCAGAACAGATCATTCAGGAGACTGGATTGTATTAAGAATGTGGCATCAGGATTGGAGGAAGACTCATCCTCATCAACAACCTGTGTTACACAGATGACATAACCTTGCTCCCTTAAACTGAGGAGGACCTGAAATGCTTTCTGCAGAAGATCAAGGGCTTCAGTCTTCAGTATGCATTGCATTTCAACATCAAGAAGGCAAAGATTCTCACCACAGGACCAGTTGGCAGCATTATGATAGATGGAGATAGATAGATAGATAGATAGATAGATAGATAGATAGATAGATAGATAGATGATAGATAGATAGATAGATAGATAGATAGATAGATAGATAGACAGACAGACAGAAAGACAGAATAGATTGAGGTTGTTAAAAATTTCATCTTGCTCAAATCCAAATCAACACTCTTGGCACAAGCATTCAAGATATCAAAAGATGAGTTGCTTTGGGAAAGGCTGCTGTCAGGGACCTCTTCAGAGTACTGAAGAACAATGATGTCAGTCTAGATATTAAATTGCATCTGATCCAAGTCCTAGTCTTTACACTTGCTTGCTATACATCAGAGAACTGGACAATGACTAAGGATGACAGAAGAATTGATGTTTTTTAGTTCTGGTGCTGGAGAAGAATATACTATGAATATACTAAGACATACTATGGATTTCCAAGAGAACAAATAAGTCTGTCATAGAAAGGGTGAAACCAGGTTGCTCCTTGGAGGCAAGGATTTTGAAGATCTATCTCATATACTTTGGGCATATTGCCAGGAGGTCCCTGTCCCTGGATAAGGACATTATGTTTGGAAAGGTGGATGTTTAGCGCAGGAGAGGAAGATCCTGGATGCAATGGATTGGACACAGTGACTGTGGCAATGGGGTCAGATGTGTCAGAGACAATGAGATTGGCTCAGGATAGGGAAGATTTCAGAGCTATTGTTCATAGAGTCATCATGAGTCATAGTCAACCTGATATCACATATCAACAACAGCAAGCAGTAAGGAATTACACTGTTAACCTGAAGGCACACAATTCAAATTTACTAGCTGCTCTGTGGGAGAAGGACTACAGTGGAATAATTTGAAATAAAGATAGTGAGAATGGCTATACAATACAATCAACCAATTTCTCCACAAAACTATAACAATGATTAATTCAGTTAATCAATGCTACTGAATTTTTCATGTTAAAATTATTAAGATAGCGTGTTTTATGTGTATTTTCACCACAGTAATTGACCAAACAAAACAAAGCCCAATGGAGCACAGTTATATCAAGACAGACATGGGGTTTTCATGGCTTAAAATTCACTCAATTACTACTAGTTTGCTGTTGTTCATTTTCTTTTGTTTTTAGGTTACATTAAACATCATGATAGATGGAGAAAATGTTAAAATTGTCAATTATTTTGCCTTACTTAGATCCGCAATCAACACCTTTGACACTAGCAGTCAGGAGATCAGATGCATTGCATTGGGCGAGTCTGCTGCCAGGGACTTCTCTAAATTACTGAGGAGAAATGATATCAGTTTAAGGAATAAGGTGCACCTGATTCAGGCCATGGTCTTATCCATCACTTGCTATGTACCAGAGAGCTGGACAATGAGTAAGGATGAGAGGAGAAAGATTGATCTCTTTGAGTTGTGGTGTTAGAGAAGAGCACTGAATATCCCATGGACTGCCAGAAAAACAAACAGGTAAGTCTTGTATAAAGTGCAGCCAGAGTACTCCTTGTAGGCAAGGATGCTGAAACTTCATCTAACATATTTGGGCATGTTACTGGTAGAGGTTATTCCTTAAAAAGGGATATCATACTTGGAAAGGTGGAGCATCAACAAAAAAGAGGAAGACCCTCAATAAGATGGATTGACACAGTGAGTGCAGTAATGGACTTAAGTGTGTCAGAGATGGTGAGGATGGCACAGGATAGGGCAGGACTCACATCTATTTTCAAAGGGTCATTATGAGTCATACTCCATTTGATGACATCTAGGAACAACAACTCCCTGGTCAGTCTGTTTGACCTAGTCCATGATCTTAAAGTCCAACACTCATTTTTCAAATGCAGACAAGGTTCTTGAAGCATAGACTATAGAACCTCATTTATGACCTCCAGGCTGAAAATGCCCTCATGCACTAAACTACACAAAGTAGGTGTATTGTGTTGTTTTCAAACAATTAGTTCTCAAATCCTTTTGTTTGTTTTTCAGCTCTTTATTCAGTTAATTTCCAAACATTATTAAGAAGTCACTTCTAGGGAGCTCTGGTGGCCTAATGTCAATAAGCTGTGCTGCAATCTTGAAGGTGCATGGTTCAAATCCTCCAGATGCTCCGCTGGAGAAGGAGGGGCAATCTCTTCCTGTGTCAGTTGAATCCTACTTGATGGTACACAACAAGAAAAGAAAGAAGAAGAAAGAGGAAAAAAGAAGACATTTCTATTTGGCCTTAAAATAAAATGAGAAAGTGTCATGGAAGATGAAAAATCTGTTCTTTCATCTCCAAAATGACTCATGATTATAAGGACAAGACCTAGTCTCTAAGGATCCTCTGTTTCAAGTAATTAATATGTGTTTATGGAAGTCACAAACTTTATTACATTGTGGAAAGTACTGTATCTTCATTTGGCAATGGAAAAAATTGAAGACAAGAGAGGTTATCTCATAGTTTTAAATAGGAAATATGGTCTGGTTTTGAAGTTCTTCATGTTTTTTTTATGCTGTTCAACAAAGCTCCTCAGAGAGGCCCAGAGAACTCAAAGAGTCTTCAGTTACACAAAATATGTAGCTTAGATGGACCAATGTGATGCCCTTTGTTCCTAGTGACTCCACTTATTGGAAATTATTGTTGGGAAATAATCAGAGTTGTTGAAAGAAAAAAGTGATAATCATCTCTAAACTGCTTGTAATATGAAGACATTCAAAACGGTCTAAATTTTAAAACATGCTCATTGTGAAGCATTTATTATGTATCTTTGAAAATGTTGTATGGGAGTATTTATTGACAAAGAAACAATGTGTTAAACAAAACAGGATTCAAGAAAAAGTCCACAATCTAATTCCAGTTTTTATCTTAAGAAACTATACTTTCAGGTAAACATTGGATTGATATTAGTTGTGAATGGTTTTAATTTTTTTCCCCTTTGTTGTTATTGTTGCTGTGTGCCCTCAAGTCAAAACCAACCCATAGCTGATCCTTCAGCAGGTTTTCAGAGGCAGTTAGCACAGGGAAGAGACTGTCCATGCTTCTCCCATCGAGCACTGGTGGATTTGAACACAATGTCTTTTGGGTTACAGCTCAGGCACTAGGCTACCAGAGCTCCCTAATACATAACTTTTTCAAATAAGTGTTACAAAAAAGAATATGCAAGTTGTGGTTCTTACGTGCCCTCGAGTCAACTATGACTCCTAGCAACCCTCTGAACAATGGCTCTGAACCTTGTCCTATCCTGAGCCAACCTCATCATCTCTGACTCACCTGCCCCCATTGCCAGAGTCTCTGTATCAAACCATCTCATCCAGGAACTCTTTATTCTACACTGGCTCTCTACTTTCCAGTGGCATTTTATTTAGGAAGTGAATGTCACTCCTGCCTCCAAACTTGTCAGAGTATGTTATGTGCCATTTAGTCACCTGCAATGTATAGTGACCCTATGTACAGCAGTTCTGAACCTTCCTCTGTCCTGAGATAATCTCACTAACTCCTACACACTCTAATCCCCATTGTCCCAGTAACTGTACCAATCCATCTCATCCGGGGTCTCCCTCTCCTGCACTGTCTGTCCACCCTTCCAAGCATGTCTTTCTCCAAGGACTGATCTCTCCTGACCACATACCCAAAGTAAGTGAAGCAGAGCTTCAAAATCCTAGCCTCCCAGGAGAGTCCATGGTATGTTCAATACTCTTCTCCAGCATCACACCTTGGAGGCATCTATTTTTCTTCTGACATCCTTAGTCATTGTCCAGCTCTCTGTAGTAATTGAGAAGTAATTGAGAAGACCATGGCCTGGATTAGGCGCACCTGTGTGTCTAGACTGATATTGTTGTTCTTCAGCACTCTGGAGAGGTCCATGACAGCAGATTTTCTCAGTGCAATTAATTTTCATTTTTATTTCCTGACTGCTGGAGTTAAGAGTGTTGATTGTGGATCCAAGCAAGCTGTAATTGCTAACAACCTCAATCTCTTCTCCATCTATTATGATGCTGCCAATTAGCCCTGTGGTAAGAATCTTTGTCTTCTTGATGTTGAGCTTCAATCCGTATTGAAGACTACAGTCCTTGACCTTTTGCAGCAAGTGCTTCAGGTCTTCTTCAGTTTCAGCAAACAAGGATGTGTCATCTGCATATCATAGGTTGTTAATGAGTCTTCCTCCAATCTTGATGTCATACTCCTCCTCATAAAACCCTGCTTCCCAAATGATCTGCTCTGCATACAGATTGAAAATGTACAGGGACAGGATGCATCCCTGATGCACTCCTTTCCAGATTTTGAACCATGCAGTGTTTCCTTGCCCTGTTCTTCTCATTGCTTCTTGGTCTAAACATAGGTTGTGAATAAACAGGATCAAGTGTTCTGAGATTCCCATTTCCCTCAAGGTTAGCCACAATTTGTTGGGATCCACACAGACAAATGCCTTTGCATAGTCAATGGAACACAGATAGATATTCTTCTGGTCCTCACTGCTTTCTGCCAAGATCCACCTGAAATTGGTAATTATGTCCGTAGTGCCACTATCTCTTCTAAACCCAGCTTATATTTTTGGTAGTTCTCTGTCAGTTCAAGTCTTTTCTGGATAATCTTCAGCAGAATTTTGCTAGTGTGTGATATTAGTGATATTGTTGAATAATTTCCAGACTCTGTTGGGTCACCTTCTTTTTTTTAATGGGAATAAATATGGATATATTCCAGTCATTTGGCCAGGTAGTTGTTCTCCAGGTTTCTTGGCACAACCTGGTGAGCACATGCAGGGCAGCATCTGTTTGTTGAAATATGTCAGTTGGAATTCCATCAATTCCTGGGGCTTTATTTTTTGCCAAATCCTTCAGAGCAGCCTGCACTTTCTCCTTCACCATCATTGCCTCTTGTTCCTATATTGTTTCTTTAAATTCTTTGGCCAATTCTTTTTGGTACTATGACTGTATATTCCTTCCATCTGCTTTTAATGCTTTTTAAATCATTCAATATTCTGCCCATAGCATCCTTAAGCATTGCAACTCGGAGCTTGAATTTATTCTTTAGTTCTTTCAGCATAAGAAATGCTGAGTGAGTTTGGTCTTTTTGATTTTCTGACTCTAACTCCTTGCATATTTTATTATAATATTTTGCCTTGTCTTCTCGAGCAGCCCTTTGAAATCTTCTATCCTGCTCCTTACCTTCTTGATTTCTTCCCTTTGCTTTGGCTTCTCAGCACTCTAGTGCAATAATAAGATTCTCTTCTGGCATTCTTTTTGGTCTTCCCCCCCCCCCCTTCTTCCTTCTTAGTAATGACTTTTTGCATATTTTCCCATACCTTATCTGGTCTTCATTCATTAGTGTTCAAGGCTAGCTCTTTATATTTCTGAAAATTGATCATGATGCCCCTCTTTCAATCTCGTCTTTAGTTGCTATTATATTTTAATGCAAAGAGACTATGTGACTATGGTTTTTGTTAGGTGCCGTAAAGTCGAGTATGACCCATAGCAACCCTATGAACAATGGATCTATTCTGTGCCATCCTGTCTTTGATATATTTTTGATATATATTTGAACCAATTGTTATACTCACTGTGTAAATATTCCTCCATGAGTGTATTACTCTCTTCTGCTGACCCTCTACCTTTCAAAGCATGATTTCCTTTTTCTTAGACCTGGCCTATTCTAACAATATGCCCAAAATAAGTCAGAAGAAGTTTCACCATCTTTACTTCAAAGGAACACCCTATAAGACATGCACTTCCTCTTAGGCATACTTTTTAGCTCTTTTGGCAGTCAAATGGATATTGAATACTCTTTCCAACATTGTAACTCAAGGCATCAATTCTTCTACTGTTCTTAATCATTGTCCAAACTTTAGATGTTTTGCAAGCAATTAAAAAGATCGGCTTGAATTGGGTGCACCTTAGTCTTTAAATTAATATCATTGCTCGTTAGCACTGATCCAACACCATGTGGAAATTATCTAACAATATCATTAATATTACATGCAAGTAAAGTCTTGTTCTAGATTTTCTTGCTCTAGAACAGCACATGGACAGAGAATTGCCTGTAGTAGTTCAAGTTGGATTTAGAAGAGGCTGTAGTACCAGAGCTATCATTGCTGATATCAGATGGCTCTTGGAAGCAGAGAATACAAGAAGAATGTCTGTTTCTGTTTTGTTGACTATTCAAAGGCATTTGACTGTGCCAATTATAGCAAATAATGGCTAACATTGAAAAGAACGAGAATCCCTGAACACTTAATTAATACTCATCTGAAACATATATTTAGACCTAGAAACTTTTGTGCAAACAGAGTAAGGGCAAAGTTGTTGTTGTTGTTATGTGCCATCGAGTCGTTTCCGACTCATAGCAACCCTATGCACAACAGCCCTAAACCCTGCTCTATCCTGCGCCAACCACACCGCCTCTGACACACCCATCCCGATTACCCC
>NW_006399992.1:3680019-3684832 GCF_000299155.1 Elephantulus edwardii | reverse complement strand
GGCGTACACCCTTCCCAATTTTGAACCATGCAGTGTTACCCTGCTCTGTTCTGACTACTGCCTCTTGGTCCAAGTATAGGTTTCATATTAGCACAATTAAATGTTCTGGGATTCCCATTCTTCTCAGAATCAGCCACAGTTTGTTATGATCCACACAGTCAAATGCCTTTGCATAATCAATGAAACACAGAGTATACTTAAAAATCAAGAAAAGTATGACTTTAATATCCTAAGACAATTGCTCAATGATCATGTATGAGAATTAGTAAGATTTCCAAGGGAGTAATATAAACTACAAAATTAGTAAGATCATCTCCCTGGGTGAAAATTTGCTACAGGAGTGCTGGCCTCAAACTCCAAGAATCATCTTGCAGACTTCAAAAGTTAGACTATCTGAGTTTTAAGATTGCCTCTATGAGTCTCAGAATTATCAGAAAAACTATGACTCAGCATAGGGAAACAGTATTTGAAAGTTATTTAATAACATAAGGAAATATTTTAAGCAGATAAATAATTTGAGAAGGAAGTGTCATGAAATTAATCACCCTTGTCCATTTCCACGATATAAGTCAAAAGGAAAGAATGTAGTCAGTTACTCCTTATTTCTTTCTTGAATTGTTTCCAAAAAGAAAGTTTAAAAGTTAAGGGGAAAAAGATAATCTCTACAAATCATGTCGCAGAACAAATTTGTTTGTTGTTAAATATTGAGCCATAGAATTAAGAAGTCATTATTTCAGAGTGAGCTAGAGCATTTGTTGTTTGTTGTTATTAGGGGATATTGAGTCAATTCCAACTCATAGTGACCCTGTCAACAATAGTTCTGAATCTTGCCCTATCCCATGCCATTCTTGCTAACTCTTGTCATGTGGAATTCATTGTTATAATCACTGTGTCCACCCATCTTTTCAAGGGTCTTCCTATCTTTTCCTGACCTCTCTTTCCTAATATCTTTTTCCAAATACTGGCCTCTCCTGACAATATGACTGAAGTATATGAGATGAAGTCCTTGCCTCTATGGAAAAACTGGTTGCATTTTGTTTTTTGTTGTTGTTATGTGCCGTCGAGTCATTTGTGACTCTTAGTGACCCTATGTACAACAGCCCTAAACTCTGCTCTATCCTGTGCCAGTCGCATTGCTTCTGACACACCCATCCCAATTACCCCAGTCACTGAATCAATCCACGCCATAGAGGGTCTTCCCCTCCAGCGCTGTCCCTCCACCCCACCAAGCCTGATGTCCCTCTCCAAGGACCTGTCTCTCCTTACAACATGTCCAAAGTATGTCAGATGAAGCCCCAGAATCCTTGCCTCTAAGGAGTAGCCTGGTTTAACCCTCTCCAGGATGAATCTGTTTGTTTTCTTGGCAGTCCATGGTACATTCAATACTCTTCTCCAGCACCACAGCTCAAAGGCATCAATTCTCCTATCCTCTCTACTCATTGTCCAGCTCTCTGATGCATAACAAGATTGCAAAGACCATGGCCTGTACCAGGCACACCTTAGTCTCCAGAGAGACCCCGTTGCTCTTGAGTACTTTAGAGAGGTCCCTAACAGCAGACTTTCCCAGCGCGATACGTTTTTTTATTTCCTGGCTGCTGGTGCAAAGAGTGTTGCACTTAGAGAATGATAATATCAGTCGCAGGACTATCAACAGATTTAGGAGGATATTGATAACTCATTCAGAGGTAAAATGCATTTCCCATTTTTTTCTTCCAACTGTACAAATCGAAATAGTTCTTCTAATTAGGTCTTAAGTCAGTCCCACCATGCTGAGCTCTACCACAATGATGAAAAGCAAATGTTAGCCTCGCAAGGCAGGAACTTTGGTTGTCATATTTCATGGTTGTGTCCCAAGCATGGTAGTTTGAACTATGTAGACCCCAATTGAGTAGTTGTTGAGTAAGTGAATGATTAATATAGTTGCCTGCCATTAAAGTTCCAGTGTAAATAATAATGGAAACCTCCTTTTTGTTGAAAAAAAAATCATGGTTCAAAGACAAAATATTCTCTTCCAGCTATATCCAAAGTCCATCAAGAAAATGTCCCTAAAGGATTAGACCCCTGAATGATGAAGCACCCCAATTTGAGGTTCCAAAAACTCAGCCTGTCGGAAATATCAAAGTTATAAAACAATCACATTTGAAACACTGTTTTGGTAAGAATTTTCTTTGATTTAAATGTTATTTCTCTTGGAAAGGGATCATTGTTTTTCTAAGCAAGTTGGGTTATTTAACTGGGCATACCAGGGAAAAGGAAAATTAAAGAAGATATTTTAAAAACAGAAACCATGGTTACTTTTATTTGCATGTGTCCTGAGTTTCTGATGCCTTACATTAAACTTTACCAGTGCAAACTTCTTAAGTGCCAAGATATATAGAAAGTAGCATTTCATACAAGAATTTTAATTAGACTGACCATGCCTTCCTCCTGAGGGTATTCTGAGGAGTAAATGCTCTAATGGATAAAATACACAAGACAATCATGTGGTGCAGCTGTTACGGCAAGTACTGTTACTCTTACTGTAAGTTGACTCTGTCATTATTTAGACTTCCATATTTTGTTCATCATGCAGTTTTTATGATAATTTTGATTTTATAAAACATTTCTCGAAAGGAGCTCTGGTGGCCTAGTGGCAAGACGCTGCACTGCAATCCAATCCCAGAGGTACACGGTTCAAATCCAGCAGATGCTCTGCTGGAGAAGGAGGGGGAAATCTCCTCCTGTACCAGTCAGATCTGATTTGACGGTACACGTAAAAATAATACAATTTAAAAAAATTTCTCTAAAATATTACCTTAATTATGAAATATTTTGAGTCTCTTGTAATTTTATGCCCACAGTTAGTGCCCCTCAAAAACTTTATCTTACTTGGATCTGCTATTAACACCCTTGGAAGAGGCATTGCATTGGGGAAGTCTTCAGTTAGGGACCTCTCCAAATTATTGAGGAATAATGATGTTAGTTTGAGGACTAAGGTGTGTCTGACTCAGGCCATGGTATTTCCGATCACTTGGTATGAATCTGAGAGCTGGCAATGAATAGGGATGACTGAACATCCCATGGATTGCCAAAAGAACAAACAACTGTGTCTTGGAGAGGGTGCAGCTGGTATGCTCGTGTGGTGTCACCATGAGTCAGAACTGATTTCATAGAAATTGGTTTACCGGTATTTAGAAGTAATTATGAAATTATTTTGGGAATTTTCTTTAAAATGCTTTTTTTTATGTGGAGAGAGAGAAATTCAGCAGTGTAGTGATAAGTGCAAAAGATGGGTGATGGGTATATGAGACTTCATTATTCTTGCCCCTATTTTTATGAGCTGAAAGAGTAAAAGAAAAAGGCTTATTTTAAAAAATTACAGTTATTATAAGGCTAAATCAAAGATCAGTGAAGACAAACTTAAACATCTCAATCAAGAGTTGTTATTAGAGAAGGTATTAGGTGGTCTTGATGCTATTAGATGTCATCCATCAAGTCGAGTAAAATAGACCTGAACATTGCCTATCCTATTCCATCCTCATAATTTCTAACGTACTTAAGCCTATTTCCACAGTCACCGTGTCAAGTTACCTGATTAAGGTTCTTCCTCTCTTTTGCTGCCCCTCCACCTTCCCACACATGATGTCGCTCTCCAAGGAATACCCTCTCCTAGCAGCAGTCCCAAAGTATGTGGAAAGAAGCTTCATCATCTTTGCCTCCAAGGAACACTCTTCTGCCTGTATTCTTCTTGGAGAAGATGGCTGCATCTTTTCCAAGACATATTTGTTTGTTATTTTAGCAGTCTATGAAATACTCAACATACTTCTTCAACACCTCAAAGTTCAAAGGGATCAACTCTTCTTCTGACATCCTTAGTCATTCATTAGTCAGCTCTCAGATGCATGACAAGTGACTGAAAACACCATGGCCTGAATCAGGTGTACCTTCATCCTTAAACTGACATCATTTCTCTTCAATAATTTGGAGAGGTACCTGCAATACAATATGCAGAGTTTCTTCTGACATCCATTTGGGTCTTTTCTTCCTCTTCTGTCATTGTAATGAACGTTTGCACTCTTCTTAGATGATACCCTTGATATCCTCCCACAACTCAGCTGGTCTTCTTTCATTCGTGTTCAAGGCCTCAAACCTGTTCTTGAGATGGTTCTGAAATTTAGGTGGGATAGACTCCAGGTTACATTTTGGTTCTCGTGGATTCGGTTTAATTTTCCTCAGCTTCACCTTGAACTTGCATATGAGTAGTTGATGGTCTATTCCACAATCAGCTCCGGGCTAGTTTTCTCAGCTGATATTGAGCTTCTCCAGCGGTTCCTTCCACAGATGTAATCAATCTGATTCCAATGCATACCATCAGGTGAAATCCATGTGTATAACCTGCGTTTATGTCTCTTAAAAAATGTGTTTGCAATGAATAAGTCATTGATTGTGCAAAATTCAATCATTCTATCTCCAGCTCCATTTCTGTCTCTGAGTCCATGTTTTCCAACTACTGATTCTTCTTCTCTGTTCCCAACTTTTGCGTTCCAGTCACCCATTATTATCAATGCATCTTGATTGCATGTTTGCTCGATCTCTGACTGTAAAAGTTGGTAGAAATCTTCTATTTCCTCTTATTTGGCTCTGGTTGTTGGTGCATATATCTGAATGGTAGTGGTATTCACTGGACTTCCTTGTATGCGTATGGATATTATCCGGTCACTCACTATATTGTACTTCAAGACGGATCTAGAAATGGCTTTTCTAACTGTGAAAGCAACCCCATTTTTCCTCACCTTTTCATCTCCGGAGTAGTATATCATATGATCATCTGATT
>NW_006399992.1:3664413-3677990 GCF_000299155.1 Elephantulus edwardii | reverse complement strand
CCCTCTGGGAGATGGATTGATTCGATGACTGGGGCAATCAAGATGAGTGTGTTGGAGGCAATGAGATTGGCACAGGACAGAGCAGAGTTTAGGGCTGTTGTACATAGGGTCGCTATGAGTCGCAAGCGACTCGACGGCACATAACAACAACAATCTGCAATACATTTTCTGATCTCCTGACTGCTGGTACCAAGAGTACCAATTGTGGGTCCAGGTATGATGACATCATTAGCAGTCTCAACCCTTTTTCTATCCATCATGATATTTCCTATCAGTCCAGTGGCAAGGATTTTTATTATCTTGAATTGAGATGCAATCCATATTGAAGCCTGCAGTGTTTAACCTACTGCAGCATGTGCTTCAAGTCCTCCTCACTTTCAGCAAGATAATGAAGGAAGAAATCCAAGCTTCACTGAAGACATTTGCAAAAAGAAAGCCTCAGGAACTGTTGGGATACCAACTAACATGTTTCAAATGAGATACAGACATGGAAGTACTCACCAGTCTATGTCAGGAAATTAGGAGGACAGGTGTCTGGGCAACTGGAAGATGTTATGATAGGCTATGTTGTTAGTTTGTAACATCAATTTGGAACCAATCCATTGCTGATCCTCCAGTGAGTTTTCAGAAGCAGTTAAATGCACAAGAGATTGCCTGTCTTTCTGCCATGAAGAAGTTGGTGGATTTGAACAATGTGTCTTTGAGATTGCAGTGCAACTTCTTGTCACTAAACCACCAGAGCTCTCTCATGATGTTGTTGTTATATACTGTCAAGTTACCTGAAGCTCACAGCAACAGCTGTGAACAACAGCTCTGAAGCCTGTCCTGTCTTGAGCCAGTCTTATTGACTACAACACACCTACTCCTATAGCCCCAGTTACTGTATTAATCCACCTTGTCCACAGTTTTCCTCTCCTGTGCTGTCCCTCCACCCTTCCTGACCACATGCCCAAATTATGTGAGATAAGGCTTCAAAATCATCGCATCAAGAAGAAACTTGGTTTCACCCTCTCCAAGATAGACCCATTTATTCTCTTGGCAGTCCTTGGTATGTTCAAGACTCTTCTCCAGAACCACAATTCAAAGACATCAATTCTTTTTCTGTCATCCTTGGTCATTGTCCAGCTCTCTGATGCATAATAAGTAAAGACCATGGCCTGAATCAGTTATAAGGAATTTGAAAATATAGGTAAACAAAGAAAGTTCACCAGCTTAGAGGTGAGAAGGAAGTGGTCCTTTAGAGAGAGGCGGATGGAGGCAGATCTGCTGGGTAGATTTCTAATTCCCGGTTATGCTCCTATGAGGACCAGTTTATTGTGATTCCTATGCTTATATTACTGTGCCAATCCTGATTCCTTTTCATGACTAGTCTTAACGTTAATTCTCCTTTTTGTTTTAGTTAATTTGGATCAAGCCTCTTTTCCATCACATCAAAATGCCCATTGTTTTCAAGTATACATCCAATGATTTCTTCATTGCAAAAACATTTTTAAAAACCACAAACCTCACGTGATAATTTGAATAGAAATCAGCTTGATTAATCTCTGGAAGAAATCACTGGAGAAGTTTGATATCAGTAGTCAGAATGAGACTGTGGAACAGACCACTCCTGGGCAGGTTCCAACTGAGGCTGAAGACAATTAAGACAAGTCCACGAGAACCAAAATATGATGTGGAGTCTATTCCACTAGAATTTAAAAATCATCTTAAGAATAGGTTTGAAGCACTGAACAACAATGATCAAAGACCAGATAAGCTGTGAGACAGCATCAAGGATATTATCTATGAATAGAGCAGTATGTCATCACAAGGACAGAGAAAATGGGGGGGAACCACCCAAAAAACAAACCTCAAAATGGATATCAAAAGAGACTCTGAAAATTGCCCTAGAGAGTCCAGAATCCAAAAGAAAAGAGATGTGGAAGTAAAAAGATGAACAGAAGATTTCAAAGTGCGGTTCAGGAAGACAAAGCAAAGCATTATAGCAGAATGTATAGAGAGCTGGGATTGAAGAATAAAAAGGGAAGAACTCACTCAGCATTTCTCATATGAAATAACTGACACACAAATTCAAGCCTCAAGTTGCAATAATGAGAGATGCAACGGGAAAAATCTTGTGTGATCTAGGAAGCATCAAAAGAAAATGCAGGGAAATACACAGAATCACCACATTGCAAAGAACTGACCAACACTTAAATATTTTAGGCAGTATGATATGATCAAAAGTCAATATTTATGAAGGAAGAAGTTTGAGCTACACTGAAAGCATTGACTAAAATTAAGGACCAATGATTAGATAGGATACCAATTGACATGTTTCAACTAACAGATGTATACATGGATGTGCTCACCACTCTATGCCAGGAAATTTGGAGGACAACTACCTGGTCAGCTGACTGGAAGAGATCTATATTTGTTCCCATTCTCAAGAAAGGTGATCCAACAGAATGTGGAAATTATCAAATAAAAT
The DNA here is from genome assembly GCF_000299155.1 of Elephantulus edwardii. Lineage (NCBI taxonomy): Eukaryota > Metazoa > Chordata > Mammalia > Macroscelidea > Macroscelididae > Elephantulus > Elephantulus edwardii. The sequence continues at coordinate 3,675,520 of NW_006399992.1, read as the reverse complement.
CATTAATATCACATGCAAGCAAAATACTGCTGAAGATTGTTCAAAATTGCCTAGAACATTACATAGACAGAACTTCCAAAAGTTCAAGTGCATTTAGAAGAAGCCATGGTACTAGGGATATCATCGCTGATGGATCCTGATGGAAAGTAGAGAATATCAGAAGAAAGTCTGTCTGTGCTTTATTGACTATGGAAAAATATTTGTAATCATCACAAATTACAGTCAACATTGAGAAGGATGGACATGCTAGAATAATTAATTAAATGAATTTTATATTTAGACCAAAAGAGTGCTGTCAGAACAAAGCAAGGGAACGACATGGTTTAAAATTAAGAAAGCTGTGCATCACAGCTATGTCTTCTCTCCATACTTAATCAATATATATGCTGAGCAAATCATTCATAGAGCTGGATTCTATGAAGAAGAATGTGGCATTAAGATCAGAGGGAGACTCAACAACAGTCTACATTATGCAGATGACAAAAATTTGCTGGCTGAAAATGAAGAGGACTTGAAGTTCTTGCTTCAGAAGATCAAAAAATACAGCCTTCAATATGGATTGCATCTCAATGTAAAAAACAAAACAAAACCACAGAACAACACAAACAAACCCATCAAACAAAAACTTAAAATTCTCCCCACTGGATCAATAGGCAACATCATGGTAGACAGAGAAAAGATTGAAACTCTCAACAGCTTCATCTTACTTAGATGCACAATCAACATCCTTGGTACCAGCAGTCAGGAGATTATGAGATCTATTGCACTTGCAATCAGGGACATTTTAAATTACTGAGAAACAATGATATCAGTTTGAAGACTAAGTTGTACCTAACTAAGACCATGGTATTTTTTCAATCACTAGCTATGCCTCTGAGCGATGGAAATTGAATTAGAATGAAAGAAGAAGAATTTGTGTCTTTGAGCTGTGGTGTTGGAGAAGAGTACTAAATGTCACACGGACTGCTAAAAAAGTAAACAGAGATGACTTGGAGAAAATATAGCAAAAGTGCTCTTTGGAGATAAAGATGGCAAAGCTTCATCTCACATACTGTCTTGAAGAGGTACATCATGGTTGTAAATTGGAGGGTAGGCAAAAGAGAAAAGGACCCTCCACCAGATAGGTTGACATAGTGATGGTAGCAATAGGCTCAAGTGTGTTAGGGATGATAAGGATGACATAGAATAGGACTAGATTCAGGTCTGTTCTTCATAAGGTTGCTATGAGTCGTACTCAACTTGACAGCACCTAAAACAACACGGTGACCCTATAGAATCCGGTAGAACTGCCGACAGTGTTTCCTGGCTTAGTAGGTGTGATCTTTACATATCCAGCTGCCACAGTGCTTCCCCAAGGAGTAACAGGTGGTTTGGAACCACTGACCTTCCCACTGGCAGCTGAGTGTTATCACCAGGGATCCTCTACATCATTGCAATAAATCTCCTCAAAGCAGATTATTAGTTTTCTCTAATCTGCTAGGCTGTTACAAGTAGACTTTGCCCATGTGGGATGGATCTGTCAATCTTGAGGTCAAAGGAAGTTCAACTTCAAGTGGAAGACAGTTATGAGATACTCTCGTGAGAGTGATCTCAGGAAACCAGAATGTCAAGTGATCAAAAATTCAAACACAAAACTCATTGCTATAGAATTGGAACCAACTCATACCTGCCTCTCTAGTTGGTTTTTAGAGGCTGTAATCTTATAGGAATAGGTTTCAAATTTTTCTACCTATGAGATGCTGGTGGATGCAAACCAGCTTCCTTTAAGTTTGTAACACAGCCTTCTGTAGACTCCACCACCAGACCTCAAGTAACTATGCCACTAAGTGAGCAAAGCCACTTATCTGCTTTCCAGCTACAAACACAGTAGAAGATGAAAGCTATTTTTATAAGGTCACACAATTTTATGAGTGAAGGAAGGAGTAGGTAAAGGAAATGGGAAAGATCTGATGTGAAAACAATGTATATGAACTTTGCAAGTAAACCAGTATAAAATAAAAATTTTATTTTAAATAAATAGGCATAGACCAATAGTAATTAATTCTGTATAATACAATGTATATGAATGAGTATATGAAACACAATGCAAATGAGAGATTGTTATAAAACACAATGTTTATGAATGAAATACAATGTGTGAATTATTGTATGTAAACCAATAAAAAAAGGGGGGAAAATTAAAAAACCCCACCCCTAACAAACAAACAAACAGCAATTTGCCCAAGAGATCTTGAGAGTGATCAAGCAGAACTAATAAGCAATTTTCAGGGAAAATTCTTGGAAATCATGTTGAAGTCAAAAGAAGATATGCTCACTGAACTGTCAAGCTGACCCTCAGGCTCTCTCTATGTGCATGGTCCATTTTCTTGTCTTATGGGTCTCACATTTTGAGTGCTACAAATGCAAGGTAATCTCCCATTTGAAGAAGGCTAAAAGGCTTGGAAGACTACCCTTTTGTCCCACAATTTACCACAAAGAAGAACGGTTTCTAGGCAGGATGAAAGAAGTAATCCAGGAAAAAGGCCTGAAAGAAAAAGATTAGAAAGGAGATAGTCAGCAAACGGAGCTCTGGAGGAATTTAGCTTAGAGGTAAAATAGTAAACTGAACCCAAAGTCCTTAGTAGGATAGTCCTCTAGAGAACTTTGTCATCTGAACACACCAAAGGCTCTGAAGGGAGGAAAAACAAGGCTGTAGAAATGGTGTGAGAGATTCTGCTAAAACTAGATGCTATACATCTAATTCATGTAAACCTAATTTGGGAAAGAAAATATATCTGTTACTAGATGAGAGGAGGGTAGTTGTCCACTTTACTCCTTTTAGGAAAAGGAGGTGGTATAATGAACTTCCTGAGTCACAAAAGATCATGAACCTACAAAACAAGAAAGAAACATAACAAAGATGAAACTCAAGTGCTTATAAATGCATGGAGTCTCTAGGAAGTGCAAATGTTTAAAGTTACCAACTACTAACTGCAAGACTAGAGAGGATCTAGTTCAGCTAGAGCTGCTCAGAGGAAGTCTACTTCTAAAAAATTCTGCAGCTGCTGGAAAGCCTGGGGAGTACAGGATTGCTCTCACAATCAAGTTGATAAATCAAAATCAACTTGACAACAACTAGCTTTATCAATTCATGACCCTCTCTAAATGACAGGAGGTCTGTCTTGGGCAAACAGCATGGTCTTTGAACCTATTGCCAAAGGTACCGAAGATGAGCGTTTTCTGTCCTTTCATTAGCAAATATTACAAATAATTGGGAGAGACTTCAGAAAAAAATGGATAAACCAGATGAAAGGGATTATATATGTAAGGGAGCTCTGGCAATTTGAATTTACCAATGACTCTGGTCAAAGAGGGAAAAAGATGAGGAATTTCCTCCCGAGTATTTTATAGCTTCAGAAAATTACCAGAAAGTTACCTGTGAGTTGGTTCTACCTCAGTGGCAATGAGTTAAATTACAGAGAGCTTTACTTCTCTCTATATAAATATATTTATGCTGTGTTTTTTGTACCATTGAGTCAGAACCAAACCATACCTGACCCTGTGGTTTCAGGAGCAGTAAATCACACAGGAGAAGAATGATAGAGATAGGGATAGAGAGATATAGACAGGGAACACCACTGGCCGAGTGGTAAGAAGCTGTGTTGCAATCCCAAAGGCATGTAGTTCTAATTCATTAGCTGATTTATGGGAGAAGGATGGACAATCTCCTCCCAAAGATATATTGTTTCTGAAAACTTGCTGAAGGGTCAGCTATGGGTTGGTTCTGACTTGATGGCAAACAGCAACAATGATAATGTTGTTGGACACTGTCAAGTTCACTGCAATTCATAATGACTCTATGAACAACAGATCTGAACCTTGCCCTATTCTGTCCCATCTTCATCTTCTCTGGTATACTTGATCCCATTGTTACAGTCAATTCATCTTGTTGAGGGTCTTCCTCTCTTTCTCTGAACCTACTTCAGTCTTAAAATGTTGTCTTTTTCCTGAGGACTAGTTGACAACATGCTCACAGACAAGAAGTTTCACTGTCCTTGTCTCTAAGGAGTACCCTAGTTGCACTTTCTGCAACACAGACTTGTTTGTTCTTTTAACAATCCAAATATATTTTCAGTACTCTTTTCTAAAACCACAATTCAAAGGTATATATTCTTCTGTCCTTATCTGATGCATAGGAAGCAATAGGAAAAAATTTGGTTTGAATCAAGTGTACCAGGATATCAGTCTAATATTAGGATACCAGTCTTTAAACTGATATCCTTCCTTTTTATTATTTTGGAAAGGTCCCTGACAGCGGATTTTCCGAATGCAACATGACTTTCTATTTTCTTGATAGCTGCTACACTGAGTTTTTATTGTGGACCCAAGTAAAATTAAATCATTGGCAACATGTAACAATGTATTCAAGTTTATCAGAGTTAGGATGGCACAGGACAAGCCAAGGTTCAGGTCTATTATTCATAGGGAGGGCCACTATGAGTTGTACTAACACCACCAAAACCTAACACAACCACCAACATCATGATGTTACCTACCTATTGGTCCGGCAGTGATGATCTTTCCTATCTTGTTGTTGAGAAGTAATTCATATTAAAGGCTGTAATTCTTGATCTTCTGTAGCAAACGTTTCAATCTTCAGTTTCTGCAAGCAAGGTTGTGTCGTCTGCATAAAGCAGGTTGTTGATGAGTCTTCCTCCAATCTTGAAACCACATTCTTCTTCATATAGTATAGCTTTTTGAATAATTTGTTCAGCATACAAATAGTAATTGCTAGGTATGTAAATGGTTAATAAATACACTTGAATGCTAACCAAAAGTTTTGGTGGTTTGAGCTCACTCCGCGGGGTTTTAGAAAAGAGTCTAGCTAAATACTTCCCCCCCCCAAATTAATAAATCAGTCACTCAATATCCTATGCTTCACAGTTCTACTCTGACACATATGGAGTTGCTCTAAGTGGAAATCAAACAAATAACAGTCGATTTAGTTTTAGTTAAATGTAAAATCTTGCATTTTGGATCCTTATATATACTGGCTTGACAGAGGAACACATGGAAGAAAAGCAAAGAAACAAGTTTCTTGATATAGAAAGGGGAATGGAAATAGCAGAGTAGTTGAAGTTAACTCTACAGGGTTGTATAACTCAGGATGCTTTTGGATAAAAGAGACAGAAAGTTTCAACTCAGTTGTATTAAGCAAAACAATTTCATTTATCTGATAATAAAATTGAGTATTCCTATTAAGAATACCGTAACATGCATTCTCATTTAAAACTATGTTAAGTGAGAATGTTGTGGTTGCTGCTGTTTTTGTTAGTTGTCATCAAGTGGAGTATGACTCATAGTGACCCTATAACAACAATCTGAACCATGACCTGTCCTGAGCTATCCTCATGCGCTCTGATACACTCAAGCCAATAGTTGTAGTCACTGTGTCAGTCCATACTGATCAGGATCTTTCTCACTTTCATTGATCCCCTACCTTTTTCAGCATGATGTCTTTTTTCAAGGACTGGCCCCTTCTGACAACAAGCACATAAAGTGAAAATGAGGGTCAGAAAAAGTACTTATTTAAAAAAAATGGCCTTATATGTATTAAATAGGAAAAACAACTGAATAATATAAAAAGAAAGTTTTTCTTAAAAATCAGCAATTCTTTAATCAGAGGGGGGAAAAAGTCTGTTGACATCTTAATGCACATCTTTTCAGTCTTTTGGAACACTTTTTGAAAAACTTGTGAGGCTAACAAGTATACAATATTGCATATACTGCTTTAAAATAACACTTTCCCCTTATATAAAAGTAGTGTATGCTTCTTGTAGAAATGTTGGGAGGAAAGTGTAATAAAATAATAACCAACTATATCCCACATTTAAGAGAATCAACATGAATAATTTGTTTCCTTAATTTTCTATGTATTTACATAATTGATAAAATAATTTATGCTGGCTTTTATGAGTATTTCAAGGATAGTCACAGGTCATATAATTTAAGAAGAGGCATTTAGTGACATATATTATCTATCTCTGCATGATTTCTTGCCTTTGTTCATTAAGAAAAATTCCACAGAGTTAGGTCATTTAAAATGAGTCTTGAAGATGCATAAAAATAATTTCTCAAGTTCTTTAGCAATGAAAAAGTTTATTATGTCATCCTATGTAATATGGCTCTTGTGGAAAGGGAGAGAAAAGACTTTTTGTTTAGTAATTTTCTTGGCACAGTGTCTATATTATGTAATAAGCTTAGCCATTGTTTAAAATGCTGGAGAAGAACAGCACTAGTTATTGTTATAAGTGATGGTCAAATAAGTCAAAAGATTCCATATGAACTCTAGGTTAAAAGATGAGGCTCAGAAAGTATGTTTCTTGGCCCTTAAAGAGAAGTGAAAAGAACAGAGGAATAGCTAATAACACTAGAGTGCTGTGTCATTTAGGATGCTTTGGGTTATAAGTAGCAGAAAATCTGAACTCATTTGTATCAAACAATAAACACTTTATTATGATTTTGCAGACCCAGGCATGCTTAAATGAACTAATCAACAATGTCAGCAAGGATTTAGGTTCTTTTTAACTTTTGACTTTGTATTAGAGGGATCTTGATATCGTATCATGGCTATGAAAAGATAAAAGCAGTTTTAAGGGTGAAATCCATACATGGCAATATCCAGAGAAGACAACTTATTTCCTACTACATGTCTTTTTTTTAAGAGACAGTAAATCTTTCCCGGAAGTCTCTGCCTAAGGATTTCTTTCTTGTTTCATTGGCCAGGACTATGTCCTATATCTATATCAACTGAATCATAGACTAAATAAAATTATACCAATCACAACTCACACCTTATGTCTAGGAAAGCTATTGGGTAGCAAGTAACAGTTTGTTTCATGGACTGTACCTAATCTTTGAACAACAACCCAGATAACACACAGAATCTACTGAATTTCTAAATATGATTACAAACTGTATAAGGAAGTTCTTTTCTTTTGTTTGTTACTAATTTTCAGCCCTAATTAGCTGTTTAGTATATGTCTTCAAATCATGTTTTAAGGATGAGACCACAGAATAATCAATTTTCCGAGTCCTTGTTTTTTTGAACATGACTTTTCGATTGCTCTATCAATTATATAATTGCCTGTGAAATTTCCAAATAACAAGCATTTTGCTTCAAAAGTTTATTGTTTTGTATTCTGGTAGCACTGTAGAGAAATCAAAGATTACGTTGTGCTCCATTAAAATTAACTTATTGTGGTTGCTTCTACCCCACGTTACTTCTACACCATGTTGCTTCTATGCCGCAAATCCAGCCAATCAACTAGGTACCTGTCTTAAAAGTTTCTTACTGTTGAGTCCAGATCTCTAGTCCTGTTGCCTCCTGCCTGCACTGGGAATTCCAGCCCTGGAATGACACCTCATGCCTTGGAACTCCAGTCCTGACCCTGATGCCCTGTGCCAGAAAATCTGTCTGGTACTGATGCCCTGGGCTCCTATCCTGAGGCTGATATCCTCCACCTGGAAGTCTAGTCCTGATGCCAAGGCCCACACTGTGAGCTGACAAGTACTGGGAGTGACACTGGAACTTGAGTGAGGTACTTTGTGGAGGGTCACTGCCATTTGACCAGATCACATGGGATGCCTTAAGCTCAATCAGAAGGGAATAAGACAACTGGAGCTTGTTCTTTAAGGGAAAACCAAGGCTTCAGCTTGTGTCTCCTCACATCCAGTCCATTAACTGCTTTTAGCCCAGAACAGCTTGGGCTACCCAAGCCACGGCAGTTGTCTGACAGAGGAGACAGCCTCCACCAGCCTTTGCTCTACCAAACTAAAGCATATCTTCCCTTGGGTCAGAAGACAGAGAGATACCCAGGCAGCTTCCCCACCCTCTTCTGGAGTGTTGACTTCAGAACAAGAACCTGCTATCACCTCAGACATGAAAAACTCTACCATGATAATGTCATGTAGGAAGCAGGCTACCTTACCTTCCTTCACAAACCTAAAAGAGTATGTCACCCTAAAAAAGTGACACAGTATCAATGGATTTCCTGAAGCCAGAAATTCTGATGAAACTTGTTGACAAAGAATTTAAAAGAACAATGATTTAATATTTTCAATGTGTGAAAGACAAACTTGAAGAATTACAGGACGACACTGCAAACAAAAATCAGGAAGAGCTAAAAAAAATATCAAAGCAATACAACTAAAACAAACAAGGCTTTAGAGACTCTGTAAAAACAAGAAACCACAATCCAAAATATGAGGACCAATGTTTCAGATGCTGTCAACATGTGACATGAACAGAGTTGAAGAGATGGAACACAGAACCAGTGAACTAGAAGATAGAATTGTCACCACAAATCTGCTAGAACAAAGAGCAGAATCAAAAAGGAAGGAAAAATAAGGCCTGAGAATAATGTGGGACACCATCAAGAGAAATATCATGCACATCATTGGAATCCCAGAGCAAGAAGCAGCAAGTAAAGGCACTGAAAAAGTATGGAAGAATAATTAGAAAAACTTTTGAGGCATAATGAAGAATGAGAGAATATATATTCGAGAAGCTGAGAGAACATCGTATAGAATAGACCCCAAAAGAAAAACACCAAGACATAGTTAAATTTGCCAGAACCAAAGATAAGGAGAGAATTCTGAAAGCAATGAGGGAGAAACAAAGAATAACCTGTAAGGGAGAACAAATAAAATTAACTGCCAATGTCTCAGCAGAAACCATATGATCAAGAAGACAATGGAATGATGTGTATTGAATACCCAAAGAACACAACTGTCAACCATGTCAAATATGAAGGAGAGATCAAGATGTTCCTGGAGAAACAGAACCTGAGGGAGTTTGAAAAAACAAGACCAGCATTGCAAGAAACACTGAGAAACATTCTTCTTACAGAGGTGCCATAGAATGCAGGATGGACCAAAGTAACTAGCAACAGCAAAAAGAACTCAACAAAATGATAGCAGCAAAACCTTGCCTCTCAATGATCACACTGAATGTAAATGGGTTTAAATGCACCTCTGAAGAGAAAATGAGTATCAGATTGGATAAAAAAAGGGGGAGGGATAAAAAAAAACACAAACAATTCATAAATATACCTGAAAAATGAAGATAAAGACTAAAAATAAAAGGGTGGGGGAAATATATCAAGCAAATAATAACCAGAAAAAATCAGGAGTAGCAATATTAATCTCTGATAAAATATATTTCAATGCAAAAACCATCAGAAAGGACAAGGAAAGTCACTACATAATGCTTAAAGGGTCAATAGAGCAAGAAAATATAACAATAATAAATATCTATGCACCAAATAAAAAATCATGAAAAATATATGAAATAAGCATTAACAAAACTGAAAAAGAAAATAGACAACACTACTATAGTAGTTGTAAACTTCAATACATCCCTCTCAAGAAAAGATAGAACTACCAGAAATAAAATCAACAAAGATACTGAAGAATTAAACCACACAATAAACCAACTTGACCTCATAGATATTTATAGGCTAATGTACCCCCTAAAAGCACAGTATACCTTATTCTCCAATGTACATTCATCATTCTCCAGAATAGATCACGTTTTAGAAAACAAGGCAAGCACCAATAAAATCAAAAGCATAGAAATAATACAAAGCATCTTCTCAGACGACAATGCTACAAAATTAGAAATTAATAACAAGAAGATAAAGGAAAAAAAAAAACACCCCATACTTACAAAACCTTGCTTGAACACGACTGGGTAATAGAAGAAAAAAAATGAAATTAAAAACTTTCTTGAAACAAATGACAATGAAAACACAGCTTAACAAAACCTCTGGGAAACAGCCAAAGAAGTAATGAGAGGTCAAGTTATAGCAATCAGCAAACACATTAAAAGACAGGAAAAAAATGACAATTGTCTCCCTTACCCAATATCTTTAACAAACTGAAAAAGAACAGCAAGAAAACCCAATACCCTCAAAAAACTCCAAAATTATAAAAACTTGGTCAGAAATAAATGAAATTGAAAACAGAAAAACAATTGAAACTATCAACAAAACCAGGAGTTGGTTCTTTGAAAAGGTCAATAAAATTGACAAACCAGAAGCAAATCTAACAAAAGAAGGAAAAGACACAAATAATCTGAATAAGAGATGAAATGGGTAATGCCACAATGAAATAATCTAAAATAAAAAGGTTAACAATGGAATATTTTGAAAAACTGTACTCTAACAAATATGAAAACATAAAGGAAATGGACAAATATTTAGAAAATCACAACCTACCTAAACTGACACAAACCAAAATGGAACACCTGAACAGACCCACTACAAAAGAAAAAATTTAAAAGATAACAAAACAACTTCCAGCCAAAAAAATAAGCCCTGGACAAGATGGTTTTACAAATGGATTTTATCAAACATTCAGAGAAGTACTGTCACCCATTCTACATAAATTATTTCAGGAAATAGAAGATGAAATTATCCCAGACTCATTCTATGAAGCAAGCATATACGTGATACAAAAACCAGGTAAAAACACCACCAAAATAGAAAACTATAGGTGTGTATCTCTCATGAATATAGATCTAAAAATCCTGGCCAATAGAATCCAACAATACAGTAAAAAAAAAAAAATTACCATGACAACTTGGGATTCATAACAGGTATCAAGGATGGTTTAACATAAGAAAAAGAATCCGTGTAATTCATCACATTAATAAAGAAAAGAAAAAGAATCATATGATTCTATCAATTGATGCAGAAAAGGCCTTTGACAAAATCCAAAATCCTTTCCTGATTAAAATACTCAACAAAATAGGAATAGAAGGGAATTTCCTCAACATAGTAAAAAGTGTATATGAAAACCCGAGAGCCAACATTGTTTTCAATGGAGAGAGGTTAAAAGCATTCCCTTTGAGAACTGGAACTAAGCAAGGCTACCCAATATTGCCTCTCCTATTCAATATTGTATTGGAAGTCTTAGTGATAGCAATAAGACAAGAGAAGGAAATAAGAGGTATCCAAATTGGCAAAGAGGAGGTAAAATTATCTCTATATGCAGATGATATGATAGTATACTTAGAAAATCCTAAAGACTCAGCAAGAAAACTACTGGACGTAGTGACCAATTC
>NW_006399992.1:3661169-3662313 GCF_000299155.1 Elephantulus edwardii | reverse complement strand
CACAAAACCCAATTCAAAGTGGATCAAGTACCTATTACTAAAACCAAGGATGATAAACTTCATTATAAAAAAACTTGGAGGAACCTTAGAAACACTAATCCACAACATCAACAGTCTTTCAAGCATCTTGAAAAACCTGCAAACAGGAGAGGATAAAATAGATGAATGGAACCTTCTAAGAATCAAATCCCTCTGCATACCCAAAAACTTCAACAGCTTTCCAAAAGAGAAGCCACAGACTGGGAAAAAATATTTGGTAATGACATGTCAGATAAGGGATTTATATCTAGAATTTATAGAATACGCAAGTGCCACAATTAGATAAACATAAACAAACCAATTGCAAAATGGGCACAAGATATGAACAAACACTTCATCAAAGAAGACATTCAGATGGCAAACAAACATATGAAGACATGTTCAAAATCCCTAGTTCTAAGAGAAATGTATATCAAAACAGCTATGAAATATCATCTCACCCCAGTAAGAATAGCAAAATTCAACAGAGCAGCAAACAAGAAATGCTGGCAAGATTGTGGAGAATCTGGAACCTTTATTCACTACTGTTGGTGGGAGTGTAAAATGGTATAACCACTATGGAAGGCAGTATGGAACTTTCTCAAAAAGTTGGAAATAGAAATACTGTTTGACCCAGCAGTTCCACTACTGGGAATATATCCTAAAGAAACCATAACCGCCACCCAAGCGGATATATGCACACTCATGTTTATTGTGACTCTTTTCACAATAACAGAGTTGGAAACAACCCAAGTGCCCATCAACAAACTAATGGATAGAAAAGCTCTTGGTATGTTCTCACAATGGAATATTATGCAGCACTGAAAAACAAGGAACTCGTGAAATATTATACAAAATGGGTGACCCCGGAGGAGATTATGTTGAGTAAAATATCTCAGTCACAAAAAGACAAGTGCTTCATAGTGCCACTGTTATGAAGAGGACTGACATGGGGGTTGGGGGGAAAGTAAAAAAAGAGGGGATAATTAATGTACACAGCATTGAAACAGAAAAGGGAGAGAACTATAAAAAAGGAATATATGATTAGGTATTATTGATATGACAAGAGTCCAGAATAAGAGTTGCATAGTAAAGTGGTTTGGGGAGGGGGTTATGTAACAATGAT
>NW_006399992.1:3652600-3660744 GCF_000299155.1 Elephantulus edwardii | reverse complement strand
CCCCGCACCCCTCCCACCAACCCAAGTACATTCCACTATGCAACCTTAATTGTGGACTCTTATGATAACCATAATAAACTTTTTAAACATTTTTTAATTTTCATTGTTGCTATTATTTTCCTTGGTAGTATACTTTATTAACCATGTAGTATTTAACTCTCTCTCTCTCTCTCTTTAGAGTAAACTTTCAATTTAAAAATATGCCCAAGAGTCATCCTGCTGCAAGTCTCAGGTCAAAAAGTGAACACCAAAGTACATTTCCACAAAGCATGGCCATACTCTGTGATATTTTATAGTTACCACAACCTAACATCTACTAAGAAAAGACTCACCAATGCCAAAAAAGGAGCAGTCTGCTTTAATCATCATGAAAAAAACAAAATATGCTTTCTTCTGACAAGACAGACCCAATGAATACCCCAGATAGAATCAGAAAAAAATATATTGATGTGGAGTTATTTGAACAGCTATAGAAGAAGATGCAAATAAAGGAAGAAACAACGGAAGATATTAAGAGAGCAAATACCCCAAAAGCAGCAATCCAGAAAAAAATATATTGATGAGAAACAGCTTGAACAGCTATGGAAGAAAATGTGAAATATGGAAGAAAGAATTGATAGTATAAACAAAGATGTATAAGAACTTAAAAAAATCATCACTAGACAGAGAGCCAACACAGTACTGGGGATAAGAGAAAAACTTGAAAATGCAATTTAGACTATTAAGATCAAAATTGCAGAAGTGTCCAACATGCTGATAGGACAAAAAAGCTGAACTTAAGAGATGGAACAGAAATTCAGTAGGCTGGATGAAAAAAGCATTACTAGAAACATACTAGACGAAAAGTCAGAGATGAAACATAAAGAAAATGAAGAAAACATTAAAATCATGTGGGATGACATAAAAGGAATAACCTGGAACATGGTAATTACAGGGAAGTCACTGAGAAAATTATGGAAGAAGTCCTAGAAGAAAGCTTCCCAGGAAGTATAAAGAATGGAGAAATCCACATTCAAAAAGCACAGCGAACACCAAATAGAATAAATCAAAAAAGTGATACATCAAGACATAGTCAAGTTCTCCAAATTAAAAACGATAGAATACTAAAAACAGTGTAAGAAAAACAAAGAGTCACCTACAAAGGGGAAACAAGTATAGTTCTGATTTCTCAGTGAAAATGATGTGAGCTAGAAGACAATGAGATGGCATATACAGAAAGTTGAAAGAAAACAATTGCCAGCACAGATTCTACACTCAGCAAAGCTCTCCATTAAATAAGGAGAAATTAGATCCTTTGCAGGAAAGAACAAACTTTAGGACTTTGTGAAAATATGACCCAAACTACAAGAAATGTTAAGTCTCCATCTTCACACAGAGACACCAAAGGAGCGTGGATGGACCATAGTGACCAGAAACAACAGAAAAAGAAGCACCGCAAAATGTTAACAGTAAAACCTGGCCTAACAATAGTTACACTTAATGTGAATGGACTAAATGCACCAAATTAGTCCTGTGCCATCCTCACACTTCTTGACACAAAGAGCCCCTTGTAGCAGTCACCATGTCAATCCACCTGTTTGAGAGTCTTCCTCTCCCTCACCAACCCTCCAACCTTGCCAGCATCATGTCGCTCCGTAAGGAACAGCCCCTCCTAACAACATGACCAAAGAATGTAAGGCAAAGCCTCATAATTTTTGCCTCCAAGAGCTCTTGGCTCTTGAAGGGTTGCACCCTCTCCAAGATGTATCTGTTAGTTCTCCTACCATTTTAACCAATAATTTGCTGGTCTTCTTGCACTTGTTAATTTTCAAATAATGTTCTTCACGTAGTCTCCTGATTGTTTTTCACATTTTTATGAGAGTTTTTCTTTCTCTTATTACTGATCTTCCAGGCTCAGGATTCTCTCACAGACAGGGTGTGTGGGTTTTATTTGGTTCTGGTGATTGGACACTTGGGAAATGATTAAATTTTCTTAGATCTACAGTTGGAGAGTAGATTGAGCAGCATGGATTCCACCCAATTCTAGTAATCCAGCTAGCATTCTTCTGGTATGGTTTCACTATACTTAGTCTGAAACTATGATAATTTCCTTTGTATGTATTGTGACCAGGTTACTTCCAGAAGGAATTATCCATCACTCTATCAGCCTTGCATACTTATTATGATTAAAAGTCTGTTGTTAAATATAATTTGTCATAACTCAAGGATATTATAAATTAGGGGTTATCTATAATATACTGTTATACATTGGTATGAATAAAGAATAGCACTAGCCTTGAGAAAAAGTAAATTAGTGTTATAGAATTCACATAAGATACTCTATGATATAGAATTCAGATCTTTTTCTCATAGGGTAGCTACGAGTTGGACTCAACTTGACAGCACCTAATAACAATAATAGCCTCAGAAAGATGCAAGAAGTCATGTCTCCTATAAAAGAGGTGCAGATTGTCATAAGAAATAAAAGGAACAAATTTAGTGGAATGAAATGAACAACAATGAGAGTAAGATGTGGTAAAGGAGTGGCATCCACTTCCTAAACAACATGCCTCTGGAAACTATGAACTTTGAGAACTGATAGTTATCAAAGGGCTTCCGGTCTACTTTTCATATGGTTGCTATGAGTCATGCTCAACTCAACAGCAATCAACAACACAAACAACAATTAACAATACTAAATTATTGTGTTTTGTGTTAAATGCAAGTAGTCCTGACTTATAGATAGGCTATATTTTTTAATTTTAAATGAATTATGATAAAAGTGGAATACTTCTTTTTATTTTTTTCATAGCCTGTTATACAACATTTTGAACAGTGAGTCATAACAGTGCACATTTATGAGTGAACCTCTGAGAATGATTTTAGCAATTCACATAAAGCAATATAATATATAATACATAATACATATTGCTGATTATAAGACCTTCCAGCTTCTGCGATTATAAATCTTTAAGGGAGTTGACTGCCCCATCTTTCTCCTTTGGAGTGCCTGGCAAATTTGGACTGTTTAACACTCCAGCACATAACAAACCCAAGCTCATATACCAATTCCACAATTTCTGTGTGTTTATTTCAATAACGTTTATTCCATTCTTAAACTTGTACAACCATTCTCTCTTTCTTTTTCTGAATTTCCCCTCCCCCATGAATTCACAGTTCCCTAAGTCACCTATCTAATCTTCACCTTTGCTTTTATCAATTTGATAACATCAAATAGTTCTTAAAAGAAAATAATGCTTAGGGTAAACATTCTTCACTAGTTAAGCTAAACTATAGTTTGGCTTTCTGAAGACTGGGGAGATGGTTTTCATCTCAAGTTTAAAGATTATCTGGGCAATACTCTGACAAGTTCATCCAACCTTCCTGGCTCCAGAAAGTCTAGCAACCATGAGAATTATTTAATTCTGTTCTGCATTTTCTTCTAAGGGATTTTATATTAAGATGTACAGTTCTTCCAGTATTATGGTAAAGGGGGATTGTTCATGGAAACAATTAGCCTCCTTCTTGGGTTTTTTGCTCCAATTGAATAGAGAGACCCATTGTTATGCCTTGTGATTGCAAATTTTTAAGACAAGCAAGCACACTATACAAACCCAGGATAGGTAGACCAGAAGTAGTAATCACAATAACAAAAACAACTCATTGCTGTGAAATCAGAACCAGCTCAGAGTTGACCTTCTAGTGAGTTTTCAGAGGCTGTAAATCACATAGGAGGGATTATTCATTTTTCTCCCATGGTACAACTGACTATACCTATTGGATAGGATAATAGAATTGGATTCTATCAGGCCAATTAATTTGTATGTTCATAATAATATTGATAATAATAATGATTATTATTATTACCACCACCTTCGATGAGATGGATTGATTCTGTGACTGGAGTGGTGGGAATGAGTGTGTCTGAGATGGCGAGGTTAACACCAAATAGAACGGCATTTAGAGCTCTTGTACATAGGGTCGCTATGAGTCGCAAGCAACTTGATGGCATATAACAACAACAACATTATTAGTCTAAACTTCCAAAATCTGGTACACTGGTGGCCTAGTGGTAAGGAGCTGCACTGCAATCCCAAAGGCACATAGTTTCAATCTATGATGTGAAATCCCCTCCCTTGTGATTAAACTGCCTCTGAAAACCTACTGAAGGGTCAGCTGTGGGTTGGTTCCAACGTGAAGGTACAAACAACAACAAACTACCAAACCAAGTAACCAAATCTCATAAGATTGTTGTGCACAGCAAGCAGCCTCAGCAGCTATTCTTTATCTTTTTTTAATTTCTGTAATAGTTGCAAACATATCCATCATCTCACTTTTGTCAACACAATTTTTATGTGTGTACGTTATTGACAGCAATGATACTAATTTTGATTGTGCAACTCTACTCTTAATCTGGTTTCCATTACCATAGCCTGAAACTCAGTGTTTCATAAACAATATTTCCTTCCCCTTAATCCTTGTAATAGGTCACCACTAATAAATTTTGGTCTTTACATATTTGCCTGTTTTTGTTTATTATTTTTATCTAAGTGAAGTCATATTATATTTGTTCTTTTGTTATTGACTTTTTCACTCAGTATAATGTCTTCAAGCTCCATCTACATTTTGCATGTGATCAAGACTTCATTTCTTCTCGTGATGATACAATAGTCTCTTTGTTGTTGTGTACTTTATAGCTGGAATGAACCCCTAGTTGATCCTTGGGTAGGTTTTCAGAGGCACTAATTGCATAGGAGGAGATTGCCCATCCTTCTTCTGTGGAGCGGCTGGTGTCCTGAAACCACATGCCTTTGGGACTGCACTGCAGCTTCTTGCCACTAAGCCACCAGAGCTCCCTTTCTGTCTCTTTGTTTGGTATTTAAAAAATATAATAATAATCAAGGAGTAATCATATGGAAAAGGCACTATCTTTATTCTGGTTTGCTTCTGAGACTTCTGTGAATGTAGCCCATGTATATATGTACTATGTTTTGTTATGGGCATTTGGGTTTGGCTCTTGGGAACAGAACTGCAATGAACATTGGTGTACACATATTTCCTTGAGCTGTTGCTTTTTATGTTGTATATTTAGGGGTGCTAGCTCATGTGGTAGTTCTAATATTAGGTTTTTAAAAACTATCCTTTTTTTCCACAATAATTGCATCATTTTCATTCTCACTAGTAATGGATAAAATTCCAATTTATGCACATACTTGCCAATATTTGTTTTTTTCCTTTTTCCTTAGCCATCCTAATGAGAATGATGTTTGTTCTTTTTTAAAGAAAAGATCAGGCTGATGGTCATTTTTCTTTCTCAGTCTTCCCTTCTTTTAACAAATCAGACATGAAAATCTGTTAATCAGACATGAAAATCAATACTTTTAATTGGTTCAAATTGGGTATGAATTAACGATATACTGATTGCCTTTTTTTTGTTAAGACTATCTTTAACATAATAACATACTAACATAATACTAACATTATAACATACTATGACAAGTTTGGAAGCAGGAGTGACATACACTTCTTAAACATGCCTCCAGAAACTCTATGAACTTAAATAAATCTTGATAGTTGTAGAGGGGCTTCAGGCCTTTTATTGTATTTTGTCTTGTTTGTGCTACATCTGGGGGCTTTAGATCCACTTACGTCTCTTGGAGGGAGACTTAAAAAAAAAGTGTAGAGAATTTCCCCCCAATGTCTCTAGTGAGGTTGATTCTGATGGTTTAAGGGGTTAAGGCAGGCAGTTAAAATCCAACAGCTAGTCCTCAGAGAAAGTTGTCAATCACCTTCCCTGAAATTTATAGTTTTTGAAAATCTGCTGGCAGTAAATGGAGGAATGGTTTCCAACTTGACAGCAATGAATTGAGTTGAGATTAAGTCTTGGGTAGCGAAGTATACAGAGAGTTGAGCTGAAACTTGAATCCACCAATGGCTTCTCTAGAGAAAGATGAACAATCTTATATGTGATTTATATCCTCCAAAACTTGCTGGAGGGTCAGCTATTAGATGATTCCAGCTCAATAGCAGTGAGAGAGAAAGAGTAAGTCACTTAGTTCAAATAAATTGAAAGTGAAAAAAAAAATTGAAAGTATCTTTGATGAATAAGGGAAAGTTCAAAGTTAAGTAAAAAAGATACTGAACATCAATAAATCATGCTTAGAGAATAGGATAGTTAACTTTGAAAGAAAAATTATATAGATAACAAATGAGGAACCCTGCTAATGGTGATAAAAGATATTAAAAGTGGTTTAGTTTTATGAATATTATTTGTATTTATTCTGGTTTATTCCAGAGAACAGTACAAGAATCTCTTGGAGGAATTTATGAAAAGGTGGATTTGGAGCACATAAGGTTCAATATTGGCAACAGAATGGATGCCTCATAAAGAAGGCAATGGACTTCCTGACTCTTGAGGGGGTGATCAATACAGAACTGGCTGATCACCACCAAAGGAGCTGTGGATGAAATTCTGATATTTGTTGGGAAGGAGGAGGATTCTGTGATCAATGAAGTGATCTGTATTTTAATCATCTTAGTTTTACAACTGAAGTTTCTGTCTTTTAGATCAGATGAGTGACTAGGCTTCCCCTGTAAATAACATACTGAACTGGGATAACTCAGCTAATTCAGAATATTGAACTTCATCCAGACAAATGAGGAACAAGGCAAGGCACGTTCTTCTTTCTCTGGTGCGCCACAATTCTTATCTCAAACAGTAGCAGATGCTACTTTAGAAATAGACCATGACCTAGCTCCTGTCAGGAAACGTGGGGAATGGGGACGGGGGCTCATATGTCATCTCATGTAGTTTCACTACAATTTTGTTAGTTGCTTCCCAGACTGTGAGCTTGAAATTAAAAGGGACTAGATGATTTTCCAAGAGCAAGAAAACATTTAGGCACAGAGCCATTGGTGAGCTCAGAGTTTCTAAGAGTAGCTTAGGAGTCAAAATTACATTGGAAGGAGCACTAGAGACTCATTTCAATGTTGTATTTGCAGAGTATTTTCTAAAGATGCATTTATTAATTTTTTACAGAGTTGATAGAGAATGTAATTTTAAAGTTTTGGTTTTGGGGTGACTTTAGGGAGTAATATAGATGGAAATCGAGTCCCTCAATACTACCCAGCCATTCCTTGTCATTATATGAATAAGAGTCAAGATCTAGATCCAAGTCTGTCTGGTTATAAAGCTCGGTCTGACTTCATCATGGGCAGAATGTTACTGTGGATTTGTTTTGTTTTGATTTTGCTCTTCATTCAAACTAATATAACTAAATAAGGCAGGCGAAAGCAGTCTGCATGATTTAGCCTATTTTCCTGAAGATTCCCCAAATGCTGAGCCTTGGCTTGGAGGCCGGCCTGTCTTCATTCCTGCTCCATGCTGGCCCCAGTTCCCCCATCTTGCAGGTGCCGTTGCCTGTTGCAACACAGACTGAGGATCTCCACCTGCTCTTTCCCATGGGGGGACACTGTGGTCAGTCTGGCCCAAGGCTGGAATGCTTTTTTTTCTTTCCACTACACACAAAAAATTCTTCCCCTGTCATCCTTTTGGGCTTTGTAGTCCCAGATGTGTCAGAAGTTGGTTCCCGTTAAGCAGCTAAGCTACAGTACTCCTTGCTGCATTACATAACGCCAGGGCCCACGTCAGTTTTCCACTGGTTTTAGTCTGTTCTGCATAGTCCTTTGGGGATGTTCTGTAGTTCAGGCTCCTTCAGAGCCAGGAGAGAAAAGCCCAACAGCAAAACAACTGGAAAGAAAGAGAATTTTGGCTATGTGAGGCCTTCTCTGAAATGCCTGCCTGGGTCTGTGCTTTATTTTTAGTTGGTTGGGAAGAATCTGATGGAGTATTAACTTTGTGTGAAATGTTAAGAAAAAGAAGAGGAGAGAAAGGAGATTGTTGATCCTTTTATGAATTTCTTGACTCTCCAACTGAAAAATGTTGTTGTTGTTATTGTTATGTGCTGTCGAGTCATTTCCGAATCATAGCGACCCTATGCACAACAGCCCTAAACCCTGCTCTGTCCTGCGCCAACCACACCACCTCTGACACACCCATCCCGATTACCACAGTCAATCCATCTCATAGAGGGTCTTCCCCTCCTGCGCTGTCCCTCAACCCTCCCAAGCATGATGTCCCTCTCCAAGGACCCGTCCCTCCTGGC
>NW_006399992.1:3632010-3649699 GCF_000299155.1 Elephantulus edwardii | reverse complement strand
CAATCTTGATTGCATAAAGTGAAGAGAACTTAAAAAAAATAAAAATAAATAAATCATCTATTTCTTCTTCTTTGGCTCTGGTTGTTGGTGCTTATATCTGAATGATAGTGGTATTTACTGAAAAATAAGGTTGTTATTAAAATGCTATTTGAGTTTTCACAAAGATGAAACAATATATGTAAAACAGTACATTGTCTTCCATATAAGACTGCAATAAAATTCACTGCTTTGAAGTTGGTTCCAACTCACAGTGACCCTCTACCAGAGGCTGTAAAACACAGTGGGAGGATGCTGCCTATCTTTCTTCCCCAGAACTTCTGCTGGTGGATGTGAACTGCCATAGACTTGAAGCCTTGAGGTTAACAGTGCAACTTGCTCCATACTATGCCACCAGAGCTCCCACCAGCTCTGGATGTGAAGATACTTTGTTGGGCTTCAGTTTTCTTCCTGGTTTGCCTTCCTGAGAATCTCAGCTTAATGAGCATCTGGGTTGCTGTGTCCAATGCACCTCTCTAGGCAGCCCCTTCCCCATCCGTGGTCATTAATGACGAAAGTTGAGAGAGTGAGTGAACTCTGAGACTAAATCTGTCTCTTTTGTCCCTTTAAATCCAAGGCAGACATTCCCACAGTCTGGTGACCCGATCGTCCTTGCAAGCGACTGTACATGATTTGGGGCATTAGGAGTAGTGTGGTAGGTAAAAGACCACTCTAGCTTTTTATTACAAAGCCCCGGGGAGGCCCAGCAAAGGAGGAACTAGATTGAGGCCTTTCAGAGGCCCCAATCCCTTCAAACAGGCGCCAGCCACTGTGCTCTTTCTTATGCCTCCACTTAATGCAAGGGGAATGGAGAGCTTTCTGCCCTAATCTGTTTAAACTCAGAGCTTGGGAAGAGGTCAGCTTCTGAGGTTTTGCCTTTTTGTTTTTTGCAGAGGGAATTCTTTGTTCATGAAGATCTCTTAGTCAGAGTGCTTGAAAGCTGGGGTCTGTGCTTGCAAGTAAAATGGATGTGGAAAATGAAAAACAACAGCCATATATATAATAGGAAAAAGTAAAATACTACATTTTCATTTAAAATGTTAAATATGATGTATTAAGCAATCTGCTAATAGCAAATGACAGTGCCATTTATCCCCTTTGTGTATGGTAAGTGTATGGGCTATTTATTAAGTTTCTTAATAAGTTCCCTAAGCCAAGTCCTTGAAAAAAGACATCATGCTGGGAAAGGTGGGAGGTCATCAGAGAAAGGAAGGAAGACCTCTGTAAGATGGGTTGACACGGTAACAACGGGCTTGAGCATATCAGAGATCAAGAGAATGGAGCAGGACAAGGCAGGGATCTGTTGTTCATAGGGTAGTTATGGAGACCAAACAGCATACTCACCATAAACATTTATATAGGATCCCTTTTTGTGTAGTAATAATTGATAACATGTATTGAACATTAACTATGTGCCAGCCTCAGTTCAAAGCACTTTACATATATTCTTAATTCATTTATTCTCCATGATAAAGTTATGAAAGAATTACTATTGTTATTCCACTTCTTTTTAATTGAGGAAACAGGTTAAGCAACTTGTCCAGTGTCACAGAATTAGTAAATAGTTGTTTTGGTCACGAGTAATCTGGCACCAGAGGTAAGCCTACCATGTTCTGGTACCTCTCTGAGGTAAGATCTTTAAAGCCAAGATGAAACTGTCCAAAATACTCCTCTGTACTTCTCTTCTACAAGAAGAACAGCATCTACATATATGCGCACAAGAGTAGATGAATTAAAGAAATAATTAAAATGTGGTCCACCAGTAGTTGGAAACCTTTAATGTTAAGAACGCTACTTAGCGTTTTATCTAGAATCCTTGCCATCCTTCTTGTACTATCCCTTCCCAAACGTCTCTAGAGTCTAGAACCCATAGCCCTTCGCCCTTGTGCCTTCCTCCACTACAAGATCCCAACCCTCTCCCTGTCTACTATCACCATATGCCTCCTGATCACCCTTCCCAGGAGTCCTTCCTGAGGTCTTGCACAAAAATACTGAGATGGGATTTCAATTTTACATGGTTTTTCATGACACGGTTTTGCTTATTACACAGACTGAATCAGGTTCCGGAACCGTAATTACACTGAGAAGGCTGCTTGCCAGCCGCAGGGAGGGCCAGGGCTGTGCACGCACAGCATGACTTTTCAGAGGAAACTTATTATCTCACAAATGAAATATGAAGGCTGTGCTTCCTCTTCCAGGTTAGTGATGAGGACACTGAGGAAAAGCATGATTTGTGCATTTACTGGTAGGTGGCGTTCAGGAGTCTCTCATGTTTGGGGTGCTGATTGTGGCTATTCTTGCCCTCTCTGCAGCCTCGAGACTCTGCTTGACCTTCCCCCCCAACTCCTTCAGGCACTCTCTTGCCCTGGTGGAGGGATAGAACTGCCAAGTTCTGCTTTTATAGAGAAAAGAAGCCTATGATTTATTTATTTACACATTCATCCATTCATCCGGATTTTTTTCACTCATGGCAGGGTCACAAAGTGGGGCAAGACCAGGGTGGCACTGGAGCCTCTCAAGTTTCCAGGACTTCCTTGTGTGTTCCCTTAAGAAAGTTTTTCTACCGTTTGTCTGGGAGCAGGGCTTGTCCACGTGACATGGGTCTCTTCCAGGTCCCCAGAAGCTTAGGGTGGGTCCAAGTTACACTTACAAGGATTCAGCAAGTTCCCAGTGTGGTCCACACCCGTGTTTCCTGGAGCTGGGTGACTCAGAAGATACTTCAGTACTGAAACAGCCCCCTGAGAGCAGGGTGTTTCACATTTAGGGGCTGTGTCACCTGTGGTCTTGGGAGCAAATTCTAGGCCTTTCCATTTCTGTTTTGCTTCATTTCCAGGGTGTTTCATTTCAGGTCGCAATGTGAAGTGACTTTCTGATATGGTGATAGAACATGGCGACATTACCATATTATAAGAGGACTTAGCAGATCATGTTTTAACTATCCACTTCTCTGCTTGTTTGAGTCATAAATAAGCCAAATAATCCAGGAGCTCTAGTGTCATAGAGGATTGTGTTGTTTTGGTAAGTGCAAAGTCAGTGGTTGTGTTGCAGGAATTCAACCTCCTGTGCAGCAACTCCAGGTTTTCGAAGAACAGTGCTACAAGCTCTATTGGTGGAGCAAGGAAGGCTTTCTTGTCCATCAGAGCCCTGACAGTACCACAGCCTCTCAAGGGTCACGGCCTCTGAACCCAAACTGTTCTCTGTTTATATAGGCTTACAAGGTAGTGGTCGGGGTCGCTCTTCTATTGGCTAGTTATAATTGGTTAGTTAAACCTTTTGGGCAACTGGGGCTAAAGTCAATTAAGTACACAGGGAGAAAGGTCATAGGTTAGTCAAAATTCCCTAATTTCGTTACTGGGCAGCCAACCCCCAGCTCCTAGACCAGTTTTTCTGTTATTTATTGCTGAGCTTTTATCTCCCTGACATGGTTAGAGATGTCCACCTGCTGTGGCTCCTGGGGGTTGAGCTTGCTAAACAGGTTTCCTGTTTTTTGTTAACCATGTGCCTTTGGGATATGTGCAGCTTCTTGCCCCTAGGCCATCAGAGCTCCCCAACTCAACAATAATAGGAATAGTGTCTTCTTGGGCCTGGGTCTGCATTAAACAGATTTCCTATTTTTGCTTAGCTTACATCTTCTTGGGCCTGGATCTGCTTCAGTTTGAACCCCAGTCAGGGGAGAAAGATGAGGGAATCTGATGTCGCCAAGATTTACTGCTTCAGAAACACTGTAGGGCAGTCTACACTGTCCTATCTGGTCGCTACGAGCTGGAATCAAATCAATGGCAACAAGTTTGAGTTTAATCAAAGTCAAAAGAAGGGTAGGTGGTGTACAAAAGATGTGGAATGAAAAACGATGCTTACAAATCCTACAGGAGACTGTGAATCAGGCCGTGAGCTGCACACACATGCCGGCATTCTGTCTCACCATATTTGCTGATCTTGGTTCCCTGTGCTCAGCTGCAGTTGAGTTTTGGACTTTTATACTAAGTAGATGAGTTCTGTACCAATGCTGGTTGTGTAGTCAGCAGGGAGCTGAGCTGCTAACACAAAGACAGTCTCTTCAGCAGTTCACATCCACTCCATTCCATGGGAGAAATATGGGTAATCACCTACATTGTGATTTCTAGGCTTTAAAAAACCACTTGAAGGTCAGCTGTGAGTTGGCAGCAATGAAGTGAGGTAAGGGTAAGATAGTTTAAGGATCCTTAACTACAACAGCTACTAACCAAAAAAAGGTCAACCATTTGAACCATCTAGTGGTTCTAGGGATCTAGAAAGTTCTAGAGATCTAGAAAGATCTACAAAGTTCTAGAGATCTGCTCCCATAAAGATTACAGTCTAGAAGTCCTATTGTTGTTTTCTGTCAAGTCTGACCGACCCATTACTGACCCTCCAGCGGGTTTTCCAAGGTAGTCAATCCCATTCTTCTTCCGTGGGGAAGCTGTATGGGGCCATTCTACTCTATCACATGTGATTTTTTGTGGGTAGAAAATGGAATTGCTGACATTTAATGACACCATGGATAACAGGACAGTGATTTAGAACTGAAGTATCTTCCAAATTCCTGAGTCAAAATTCTATTCAATGGCTCAGCTACAGGCATCTCCAAAGACAAGGTTTTAGATTCAGTAGAGAACAAGATCACATCCTCTGAGAGTGTATATACTGAGACTTATGACCACCTGCATGTGTGTCAGAAGAGAACTGTGCTCCACAGGGTTTTCGGTGGATGCTTTTTTGGAAGTCCTTCTTCTGAAATGCCTGTAGGTGGACTTGAGCCACTCTCCTTTTGGTTAGCATGTGAGCGAATTAATCATTTGTACCACCCATTGGCCACTATGAGTTGGAATTGACAGTAATTTTTTTAAAAAAAGATTTATTTTTAATATACTAAGAATACAAGTGTTACTCAATACCCCTTGTTACTAGCCTTTTCTTGCTGAAACTTTCTCAAGGGGGTAAGCAAATGTCCAGTGCCATAATAACCCTAGCTATTTTAGGGTTTCTAATGTTATCACTCACTGATGTGTCAAATGTGTTAGTGGTTGGCTACCCAATGCGGACAGAGAGTGGGGTGGAGCTCCCCGGTTAAAACAAGCTTGGAAGGAGGAGTGGAATCCACTTCCATAATAGCTTGCCTTGGTAAACCCTATGAACCTGGAGATAGGATGAAAGGCACCCAAGCATCGAGGATTCTCCTTCATAGGGTCGCTATGAGTCGCCTGCGACTCAACAGCACTTAACAACAACAACAATGTTATCACCGTCTTTAGTTGTTTTTGATCAAACATTCTTCTAGGTGGTATAGCACTGCTCTGTCGATTTGCTGTACAGAGGTAACTCATGGCTGCTGTGATGCTGAACACTGTGACCCTGATGTGATATTGGTCATCCATGGCGGACAGTGTTTGACAGAGCTCCCAACTAAAACTAGCTTGGAAGCAGGAGTGGCATCGACTTCCAGAACAGTTTGCCTCTGGAAATCCTATGAAATGAGAGAAACGAAGAAAGTTCTTAGGGTCGCTATAAGTCATCTACAACTCGAGTACATTTAACAATAACAACAATGTTATCACTGGGAAAGTTGGCTGTTAGGGATCTCTCCAAAGTCCTGAAGAGTAATGATGTCAGTTTAAAGATTAGAGTGTGAGGGACCTCTATTGGCCTAATGTCAAGAAGCTGAGCTGCAATCCCAAAGGCCCACGGTTCAAATCCACCATATGCGCCAGTGGAGAAGGAGGGGCAATCTCCTCCTGTGCCAATCTAATCCAAGTCGATGGCACATTAAAAACAAAAACAAACAAACAAAAAAACACCCCAACAGACTAAAGTGTTCCTGATTCAAGCCATAGTCTTTTCAATCACTTGCTATGTGCTGGACAATTAATAAGGATGACAGAAAAAGAATCCCTGCCTCTGAGTTGTGGTATTAGAGAAGAGTGCTGAACACCCTGTGGACTGCCAAAAGAACAGACATGTCTTAAAGAAAGTACAATTAGAGTGCTTCTTGGAGGCAAGGATGGAGAAGCCTCATTTCACATATTTTGGACATGTTGTTAGGAGAGGCTATTAGAGACATCATGCTTGGCAAAGTAGAGAGTCAGCAAGACTTTCATTGAGATGGATTAATTGTGACAACAGGTTCATGTGTATTGGGGATGATAAGGATGGTACAAGATAGAGCAGGGAGTTAAACTCCACTGGATGGCGCTTAATAACAAAAACAACAAAAACAGTAACAATGTTATCACTAGTGATTATATAGAAATTCTTCCTTAACTCTTTGGAAATAAGTATGCAATTTTTAAATACCTGCTGATCTTTCAAATATGTGTACCAATGAAAACGAATGGAAGCTCTCTGGTGGCTTTGTGGTAAGGAGTTGTGCTGCCAACCCAAGCATATGTAGTTTGCATCCACAAGTTGCTCCATGGGAGAAGGATAGACAACCTCCTCCTGTGTGATTTATTACCTCTGAAAACTCTCTGGAGGGTCAGCTGTGAGACACTCAAATGTAAGTTCACTGCTGCGTTCTTTTATTATATCATTAAATCACAAATAACAACCATGCTTAACTATAAAAAAATGATTCCGTAAATGATGTTGCATCTGCATAATGGAATATTCTGTAGCCATTAAAAAAACAAGCAAATTATGATATAAAGAAGTACTTAGGATATTTTGTTTTAAAAAAAAGGCTATAAATATTTACATGTAAAATCTGAATCAAATGTTGAACTTTTTTCCCCACAAAAGAAAACAGTGTTTATGTATACATACCTGTATATGTGTACCTATGAGCATGTATATTGGAAAAATTCCTCATTCACTGTCATGGAGTCAACTCTGACTCAGAATGGACCCTCCATTGGGTTTCTGAGGCTGTAAACAATAATGAAAGGAAACTGCTCATCTTTCTTCTGTGGAGGTGCTGATGGAGTCAATCTCCAGAGAAGAGAGACACATCCTTTGAGTTAGCAGAGGAACTCACTCTGAACTACGCCACCAGATATGAAACCCATATTCACGCAGTCAGTCATCTTTGGCATAATTTTGTCTTTTGTTTTTTTTTTGCTACAGGGATTGTATATTCATTTTCTAACTTAAAATGCTGTTGTTTTTGAAAAGTGACACTTTCCATGTACATGTTTTGGTAACTCATGGTGTAAGACCTTGGATCTTCCACCCACAGACACAAAGTGTGCACTGTGTGCTGATGACGTGAGTGGTGTCCTGACAACACAGCCCAAAGACTACCAGGGTCAGGCAACCTTCCCCTTTCATATCTGTGAGCTGATTAGTCACTGACTCAACTGATAAAGTAAAAGAATATACTTTGTTCATAGAGGCAGAATAGTTCAGATTTGAATCCACAGTGGAGCATCCAAGCCTGGGTTGGTTTGTGTACCTGCTCAACTTGCCTTGAGCCAAAACGTTCAGGGACAAGCAGCCCCACCTGGTCTGTCACGTTAGTGAGCTCCATCTAAGTGTCTTTTCGCCCACATTAATACCCTTAGAAGCTAAACTACAGGCCTCCCTCTAACACTGTACCAAGTGAACCTAAAAGGAAAGCTGAGTGGATAAAAGGAGTCACATGATACAGCCCCCAGGAAGAAGGTGTGGAAAGAGCCAGTTGCCTGTTCTCCCTTGGTCAAGAGGAAGGTCACGTAGGTTCCTGCCACCTGTGCTCTTGGAATCTCAGACACCTCTCACATCTGCTCAAAGTCCCTCAGATCTGTTGCCCAAATGCTGACTGGAGTAAAAGGAAAAGACCCTTCTTTGCCTACCCCAAGAGGTAAAGCATGAAGTCCAATTCCCCTTGAAGGTCTTGGTCTCTGAAGAATTCGACACTTAGAGTGATATATGGAATGTGGCTTCTGGGGGCTAGTAGTACTCAGTTCCTGCAAATACCCTTAATGCCACTCAGAATTCCCATGCGAGGAAAGAAGGAAATGTTTCTCAATAATGAAGAGGTTAGAAAGCCCTCTGCTAAGGGTATTAAAATTCAACTCAGGCTGCCCTGTGTGTATGTGTTACAGAGAGAGAAAGAAATACCAGAGGCTGGAGGGCCTTGTATTTAGCCTAGCCATCTCCTTCTCAGCCTGGAATTTTTTAACTGAACTGCAAAGAGGAATCCCTGGGTGGTACAATGGTTACTAATCAAAAGAATGAAGGTTCAAGTCTACCCAGAGGTACCTTGGAAGAAAGGCCTGGTGATCTACTTCTGAAAAGTTACCTTTTGAAATCCTGTGAAGCACAGTTCTTTTCTGACTTGCATGGAGTCACTATGAGTTGGAATCAACTCAGTGATACTGACTTTACTGCCTAAAGAGAACCTGTAGGACCTACCTACATACATGTGGTGAGCCTTTCAGAACATGGAAGATTCAAAGGAGCGCTGGAGTCCTACACAGGCTGAAAAGAAAAGAAGGGCCTGGCTTGATAACTCCTCACCCCTGTTTCTGCCTCAGAGTGCAGCCTGAGCTCGTGTGTGAGCTCTCCAGAGAGTGCCTGCAGATTAAAGCAAGAGGAGACAGACACATGGCAGTAATTGGTCCTGATCGTACATGATTATGTGGGTAAAACAGAAACATGCCCAGTACAGAGTAAACACTCAACTGTGCCAGCTAGTACAACAATCATTTTAATGACAAACATGAGCAATAACTGGGCAAAGGGACATTCTATACAAATATTCCTTCCGTTCTGAAAGGTCCCAGGCAATCAGCACAAACTTGGTGCCCAAAGGACTTGTAGATCTGGGAGCACTGTGGTCAGCACTCTGTACCCTTTGTGAATGGCAGCCTTCTGAGGCGCCAGGAAGATAGCCAGGCTGGGGACAGAAACCTTACCAGAAGGTGCAAAGCAGAGAGGAGAAGCTGTGTCAAAAGGAACAGAAAGAACCACTCAGGGGCTCCTTCAGATGCCTTTAGGGTGCTTAGACTTAGAGGTGGGCTTAAGAGTCGGGTGTGGGCTTTAGAATGCTGCAGATAGGGGTTCAAGACAAGCTCTGGAACTCACAATCTATATTACCATGGATAAAGAGCCTTACTGCTCTTACATCCTCTTTGTAAACTGAATGTAACACTGCTTCCCATATGGCTCCTGTGAGGATTAAATGAGATCATGATATGCATAAAACATTTAGCCCAGTATTTCACATACAATAAGCATTCAATAATTAGCAGGTGGAGACGCAGCATGCAACCTGTACTGACACTACTCCAATCCCACTCTATTCTCCCATCTCCCCACTCTTCAACCCCCTACCCCAGGCTGAGGAAACTTGGGCTGAAAATGTAATGTGCTACTTAACTTCCCCAGAGAATACTCCACCAGAGAGGGCTGTTGAGTCCTCATGCATTTCCAGGTTACAAAGGATGGAAGCCAACAGAAGTGAAGATGTGAAGGAAGACAGGACCCACTTCAAGAGGATGTGACCTATACACCCACATAGAAGGGTCCAGTTCTTGGTTTAAGCTCTACTGTCACCATCTTGAAGGTCTTAACAATTTTATCTTTAAACTTGTTTTTGTAAATCAAGTGGATGGGACAAGAGACACAGGCTAGGTGGCATGTGTGTAGAGTAAGTGCATCCCTGCCATTCCTTGCTACTCTGTTTGTATGGAGCATTTGAAATGCCCATGAGCACATAACTAGAGTGGACCTACCATGCCTAGGAGTTTCTGGACTCTCTGTGACTACAAGGTAAGTGTATTTCATCTATGATTCAGCAAGGGCTGACAGTCCCTTGGAGACCTATGCTTTCTGTTTGAACCAAAATATATTTCAAATATATGGAAAAATCAAAGGAAAAGAAGTCCCCTATATTAGCCAACCACATTCACGGAAAATGATGGCACAGAAATCAAGGGAAAGGCAGGCTAACCCAGGTTCGTTTCCTTCTCTGTCTATCCTTACCAACATCAGAGAGTCAAAGGTGGAGAGTGTTGGTAGAACATGAGCAGAGCAAAAAGTGAAATAAAAAATAGTTTCAGTGTCTCCACTTTCCTGGAAAGAATTAAATACATATGTACATGCAAGCTACAAGGTATGAATTATGTCATTTTGTTGATCCTGCATATGTCTGAATTTAACACATGCATTGCACAATATAAGATGAATAAAAAAAATCCATTGTTAATAGTTTAAAGTTTTCTAAACTTAGAATGTCTTAAATTGCATATGGAAAACACATGACACATGGAGATAGAAACTGTAGGGAAAAAACCCTATATTTCTGGATCTTTTATGCTCTCTCCCTGCCCACCCTGTTTTGAACAAGGGATTCCATGTTTTCATTTTGCAGTGATCCCTTAAATTATGTACAAGGGATTCCATGTTTTCATTTTGCAGTGATCCCTTAAATTATGTAGCCAGCTCTGGAAGAGTTAATTTTGGTAGAGTTTATGTACATGTTGCAGAGTTTGGTTTTGTTTTCCATGTCACCATTGTTGGACCTTACTGGGGACTCTCTTTTAAGAGAAGCCTTTGAGGCTCTCTTTTAAGAGAAGAAGGCAGAGGACCATAGGCTGTAAAGATAATAGGACTATAGTCTGAATGGGCCAGCAGTCTCCCTTCCTTTCTTGGTTACATTCCCTTTATCCAGAGTTGCAAGGTCTAGAGTCTCAGGTGAGGATGCTGGCCACTTTCAGTTAGATTTTCATTAAAGTTCCAGGCCTGTCTACAACCCCAGCTCCTTCTTTCTAGTTCTTCAGGAGAACTGATGGTCTGCTTGGGAAGGAGTTGGCCTGCCATCCCCAAAGGACTACAGTTTGAATCCATCAGCTGCTGAGTAGGACAAAGTTGGACAATCTCTTCTCATGCTATTTACAGTCTCTGAACACCCAGTGGAAGGTCAGCTATGAGCTGGTGCCAACTCAACAGTACCTACAACAGTTCTTCAGGAGATTGTATGGAGGCTTGTGGCCAATGCTCTGGACAGAAATAGACTCATTATTTCCCCTGGTTGGTCCTCTGTAAGCTCACCCTGGGGGCTCTTCCCCATATCAAGTCTAATCAAGGATACAGGGTCCGTGGACCCAGCCTACCCATCACTTCAGCATGAATGACCATGGATCCCCAAGATTCATTCCCCTATCCCATCCTTTGTAGTGAGTTAGCAGCCAGGTCTACCAGAGTGAGTGGTGAGAACTGATGGCGTGGGGCCGGCGCCTCCCCCAGAGGAAGGCTGCAGACGTGCAGACCTCTGCGGACAGTTGAGTGAGGACAAGGATATCAATCACAGCAAGGAGGCGGGTGACAGCACACCGCTCCTCCTGTCAGCGGGGCTGTCTCTCTCCACACCTAAGCAGGGAAGCAGAGTTCCGGCTGCAGGCCCAGTGCAGTGTGGCTGCCAGCTCCGCGCAGGAACGTGCCCCATGGGGCCGCTGGCGCTGGCCCAGCGCCGTTCCAAGGCTACAGACCCTGCTCAGCCTGGCCTGAAAGCACACTGGAAATTAAGTACATTTACCACCCCAAAGGCAAATGAAACCTTACAAAAGACGCTCTTCTGAGAAGGGCAGGGGTGCAGATTTATTGTTCTATGGTACGATTTTTTGCATGGGGCATAATGTAAGGAATATTATTGGAGAAATTAATTCCCTCATCTGTTCAGTATGTACTTATATTTGGGTAAGGAACTGTGTTGCCAACCCAGTACCAGGTGGTTTGAATCTATCAGCTGCTCCGTGGGAGAAAGATGTAGCAATCTCCCGTGGGACTTATAGCCTCTGAAAACCTGGAGGGTCCATCATGGGGTTGGTTCCAACTTGAAGGCAATGGGTTCCACTGTGAGATTTGGTGTGATTTTGGTTGGGTTTTTTGTTTTTTTGTGGTTTTTTTTTTTTTTGGTTGTTTCGGGTTTTTTGCTTTTTTTTTTTAAAGAAGATCTGCAATTCAAAAGTGAGTAAGGCACAGTTCCTAAACTGAGCAACACACAGCCTAATAGAGAGGGCACTGTGATAACGTGTTAGGTGCCATAGAGTCAATTTCAAACCACAGCAACCTCAGGGTTTCCTAGGCTTGACAAAGATAGTCTTGACAAAGGAGACTGACAAGTGTTTTCCTGAAGAGCTAATGAATGTGTCTGACCTGCCAATGTTTCAGTTAGCAATGGCGACCATGTCCATTTACAATAATGAATCAGCAGATAAATACTGCATAGATAGCCAGACTGTACTCTAGACATCAACAAAGAGGGTATATAGATGGTAAGGTGCCCAACCCTGCTTGAGCAGATTCAGAGAAGGTATCACATAAAGTAACATATTACCTGGTCTAGAGCATGCCTGGAAGTTTCCCAGGTTTTCTGCTGAAAATTATCCAAAAACGACTGGAATTACAATTCTCTATCTCATCGATAGAGAATTGCCAAATGTACAGGCTGGGTTTAGAAGAGGCTGTGGTACTAGAGATATTATAACTAATATTAGATGGATCTTGGCTTAAAGCAGAGAATACCAGAGGAATGTCTGTGTTTCATTGATTATGCAAAGGCATTTGATGGTGTGGATCACACAACAAACTCTGGCTAACTCTGAGAAGAATGGGAATTCCAGAACACTTAATTGTGCAAATGTGAAACCTACACTTGGACCAGGAGGCAGTTGTCAGAACAGAGCAAGGAAACACTGCAAGGTTCAAAATTGGGAAGGGCGTATGCCAGGGATGTCTCCTATCTCCATAGCTTTTCAAGATATATGTAGAACAGGTCATCTAGGGGGCTGGGCTCCATGAGGAGAAGTGTGTCATCAGGACTAGAGGAATACTCATCAACAAGATGACACAATCCTGCTTGCTGAAATTGACGAGAAAGTGAAGCGCTTGCTGCAGAAGGTCAAGGACTGCAGCCTTCAATATGGATTGAAGCTCAAGATCAAGAAAACAAAGATTCTCACAAGTGGGCTGATTGGCAGCATCATGATGGATGGTAAAGAGACTGAGATTGTCAACAGCTTTAGTTTGCTTGGCTCCACAATCAACACTTTTGGTACCAGCAGCCAGGAAATAAAAAGATTAATTGTATTGGGAAATTCTGCTGTCAGGAACCTCTCCAGAGTATTGAAGAGCAAAGATGTCAGTCTGGAGTCTCAGGTTCATCAGATCCA
Source organism: Elephantulus edwardii (assembly GCF_000299155.1). Taxonomy (NCBI): domain Eukaryota; kingdom Metazoa; phylum Chordata; class Mammalia; order Macroscelidea; family Macroscelididae; genus Elephantulus; species Elephantulus edwardii. The sequence continues at coordinate 3,636,557 of NW_006399992.1, read as the reverse complement.
GGCCATTGTCTTCTCAATTACTTGCTATGTGTCAGAAAGCTGGACAATGTATAGGGATGATAGAAAGAGAATTGATGCCTTTGAGCTGTGGTGTTGGAGAAGAGTGTTGCATATACCATGAACTGCCAGGAGAACAAACAGGTTCATCCCACAGAGGGTAAAACTCGTCTGCTCCTTGGAGGCAAAGATTCTTAGGGTTCATCTGACATGATTTGGGAATGTTGCAAAGAGGGACCAGTCCTTGGAGAGAGACATCATGCTTGGAAGAGTGGATGGACAGCACAAGAGAGAAAGACCCTTGATGAGAGGGATTGATTCAGTGACTGGGGTAATGAGGGTAGGTATCTCAGAGACAATAAGGTTGGCACGGGATAAAGCAGATTTTATGGCTGTTGTACGTAGGGTCGCATTGAGTCACAAGAGACTCAACAGCACATAACAACAACAGTGACGACAACAACAACAAAAGGTGTATGGATGTTAAGAGTGTAGGGGTGTGTGTGTGTGTGTGTGTGTGTGTGTGTGTGTGTGTGTGTGTAGGAGGCAAAGAGGAAGAAAGAGAAAGCTAATGTACCATACAGTGCAGAGGTGTCAATGCACTTGCTGTGTGCAGACACTGGAAAGCTATTTGGGATAGGTGAGGAAGTTGAGTGCTCTGGGGATGGTGGACTTTCCAGACTATAGGGACAGAGGAAGAGGTGTGAGGAAATAAGTGATGACATCTCTGGGCCTTTATGGTTGGCAGTATTTTAAGTGGCACTTGTGGAGAAGAGAATATTTTAGGAGGATGAGACAGCACAGACTGAGATAAGAAGATCTAGTATATGTTTGGGTGATAAGAAAGTTTGGCTGGCATTTAGAAATCAGTGATTGAAGTGGTTAGGAAGGGAAAGGGATCTGGCTGAGGACTGAACTTGAATTCTTTGGAAAATCAGGAACAACTGGAGGGGTTTTGTTGTTATTGTTGATGTATCATTTACATACAATAAAATCCACTCTTTTTAGAATTTTATGAGTTTTGACAAGTGTATATAGTCAAGCATGTAACAGGTACTACAAACACATCAGACTTCTTTGTAGTAAACTTTCTCTTCTATCCCTATTCCCAGAAAACCACTGATCTGTTGTCTCCTTCTACTGCTTTTCCTTTTCCAAAATTTTCTCTATAAATAGAATCATACAGAGAGCCCCTTATTGAGTCTGGCTTCTTTCACAGATTGCATTTGAGATGAATTTATTTTTGTGTGTGTGCCAATTATTGTGTTGTCATTAACTGATATTCCACCAATATAACATAGTGTATTTATCCATTGACCAGTTGAAAGATAGTGGACTGTTTTCCAGCTTGGGAAGATTATTAATAAAGTCACTACAAACATTTGTGTACAGGTTTATATGTGAACATAAGGTTTTAATTCACCTGAATATAAGTCTTGATGTATAAGAGGATTGCTAGATGGAATAGGTGTTTCTAAGTGCAAACTTAACCTTATTTTATAATCTGCCAAAATGGTTGTGCTTTTTGCATTCCCACCAGCAATATATGAAAGTACAAATTGTTTTGTGCCTTTACCAGCACTTAGTTGTTGTTGCTATGTGCAGTCGAGTGCCCTGTGACTTATAGAAACGTTATGCCCTATCTTGAGCCAGTCTCACTGTCTCTGACACGCCTACCACCATTATCTCAGTTACTGTGTCAAGCTATCTCATCCTGGGTCTTCCTCTCTTGCGCTGTCTCTCTATGATTCCAAGCATGCTGTCCTTTGCCAAGGATTGTTCCCTCCTGACAACATGCCCAAAATATCTCAGGTGGAATCTCAGAATCCTTGCCTTCAAGGAGCAGCTTGGCTTCCCCATCTCCAAGACAGATTTGTTTGTTCCTTTGGTGGTCCATGTTATGCTCCAGCACCACAGCTCAAAGGCGTCAATTTTTCTTCTGTAATTGTTATTCATTGTCCAGGTTTCTGGTGCATAGTAAGTAATTGCAAAGACCTTATCATGGATCAGGTTTTACCAGAAATAAACCCATCTATCTATGGTCAACTGATATTCAACAAGGGGATAAAGCCTATCAAATGGGAAACTGAAAATCCTTTCAACAAAGTGTGCTGGCAAAACTGGATTGCTACCTGCAGAAAGCTGAAACAGGATCCATCTCTCACATCATACACAAAAATCAATTCAAGGTAGATCAGAGACCTGGGAATAAAGCCCAATCCCATAAAGTTCATAAAAGACAAACTGGGACCAAGCTTAGAAGGTCTGTTGTTGTCGTGTTGTTGTTATGCACCATCAAGTTGCTTGTGACTCATAACAACCTTATGTACAACAGCCCTGAAATCTGCTCTATCTTGCACCAATTTTACTGGCTCTGTCATACCTACCCTCATTACCTCAGTCACTGAATCAATCCATCTCATCCCTCCACCCTTCCAAGTATGATGTCCCTCGCCAAGGACTGGTCCTCCTTGCAACATGCCCAGATTATGTCAGACAAAGCCCTAGAAACCTTGCCTCCAAGGAGCAGCCTGACTTCAACCTGTCTAGGATAAAACTGTTTGTTCTCCTGGTAGACCATGGTATATTCAATACCCTTCTCCAGAACCACAGCTCAAAGGCATCAATTTTCTTTCTATCATCCCTAGTCATTGTCCAGCTCTCTGAGTTATCGCAAACAATTGCAATGACTAGGGCCTGGATCAGGTGCTTCTTAGTCTCCAGACTGACACTGTTGCTATTCAGTACTTTAGAGAGGTCCCTGATAGCAGACTTACTCAATGTAATTTGTCTTTTAATTTCCTGGCTGCTGGTACCAAGAGTGTTCATTGTAGAGCCAAGCCAACAGAAGCTGTTAACAATCTCAAACTCTTCACCATCCATCATGACACTACCAATCAGCCCAATGGTGAGAATCTTTGTTTTCTTGATGCTGAGCTTCACTCCATATTGAAGGCTGCAGTCCTTGATCTTCTGCAGCAAGCTCTTCAGGTCTTCCTCAGTTTCAACAAGCAAAGTTGTACCTTCTGCATAACTCAGCTTGTTGATGAATCTTCCTCCAATCCTGATGCCACACTTCTCCTCATAGAGCCCAGCCTCCTAGATGATCTGTTCTGCATATAGGTTGAAAAAGTGTGGAGATAGAATACACTCCTAGTGTACACCCTTACCAATTTTGAACCATGCAGTGTCTCCTTGCTCTGTTAGAATGCCTAGTATATGGTATAAATGGACTGTCATATACAGCCAGAAATGCACAATCTGAAGAGGATAAAATTGATAAATGGGACCTTCTAAAGATTAAATCTCTGTGTTTATCAAAAACATTTTCCAACAGCATGAAGAGAAAATCTACTGACTGAGAACAAATATTTGACAATACCATCACAGCAAGGGTCTCATAATCGAAGTTTACTGAATCCTACAGGGCCTCCAGAAGAAAAAGACTGATAACCCAATTACAAAATGGACAAAACTCCTGGAATGACTTTTCACAGAGGAGGACATTTAGATGGCCAATAGACACATGAATAAATGCTCCAAATCAGAGATGCAAACCAAAACCGCAATGAGATACCATCTTACCCCAGTAGCAGTGCCAAAGTTTAGCGGGGCTGGAAGTAATAAATTGTGGAGAGGATGCAGTGAGATAGAAACTTTTCTACATTGTTGGTGGGATTATAAAATAGTACAACCACTCTGGAAAGCAGTTTGGCATTTCCTCAAAAATATGAACATAGAAATTCCTTATGATGCAGCTATTCCACTGCTTGGAACATACCTTAAGAAATTGAGAACTGAGACACAAACAGAGAATTGTACACCAATGTTCATATCAGTGTTATTCACTATAATAAGAACATGGAAAAAGACCAAATGCCCAACCACAGTGGAATAGACAGAAATTATGGTAAATTCACACAATGGAATACTATGCAACTAGTAGGAATAATGATTTTGTAAATTACAACCTAACATGGGAGGGACTGGAAAGCATTATGCTAAGTGAACTAACTCAGTCTCATAAAGATAAATACTATACACCAGAACAGGATAAAGAAGGCAAAAATCTGCACTGCAATTCCAGAGGTACACAGTTCTAATCCACCAAATGTTCTGCTGGAGCATGAGGGACAATCTCCTTCTGTACCAGTCAGACCTGATTTGATGGTTGTTGTTGTTGTTATGTGCCATCGAGTCATTTGCGACTCATAGTGACCCTATGTACAACAGCCCTAAACTCTACTCCGTCATGTGCCAATTGCACTGTCTCTGACACTCCCATACCGATTAACCAAGTCACTGAATCAATCCACCTCATAGAGGGCCTTCTCCTCCTGTGCTGTCCCTCCACCCTACCAAGCATGATGTCCCTCTCCAAGGACGGGTCTCTGCTTACAACATGTCCAAAGTATGTTAGACGGAGCCTCAGAATCCTTGCCTCCAAGGAGCCACCCAGTTTAACCCTTTCCAGGATGAATCTGTTTGTTTTCCTAGCAGTCCATGGTACTCTCAATACTCTTCTCCAGCACCACAGCTCAAAGGCATCA
>NW_006399992.1:3594016-3630840 GCF_000299155.1 Elephantulus edwardii | reverse complement strand
CTGAAATATGTCAATTGGTATACCATCTATTTCTGGAGCCTTATTTTTTTCCATTTCCTTCAAAGCAGCCTGAACTTCTTCTTTCATCACCATAGGCTCTTGCTCATATGTTGTTTCATGAAATTCTTCTGTGTCTGCCAATTCTTTTCCATACAGTGATTCATGGTACACACAAAAAAATAATAAAATATATTAAAAAAAATTTTAAAATCCAAGATAAAGGAAAACAATCCAATTGAAAAATGGGCACCGGATGTGAACAGACACTTCACCAAAGAAGACATTCAGATGGCAAACAAACACATGAAGAAATATTCAAAATGCCTTGCTCTAAGAGAGATGCAAATTAAAACAACTATGAGATATCATCTCACCCCAGTTAGATTAGCAAAATATGACAGAACAGCAAACAACAAATGCTGGCAAGGTTGTGGAGAAACTGGAATCCTTATTCACTTTTGGTGGGAGTGTAAAATGGTGCAACCACTATGGAAGGCACTAAGGTACTTTCTCAAAAAGCTGGAAGTAGACATATCATTTGATCCAGCAATTCCACTACTGGGAATATACTCTAAAGAGACCATAACTGCCACACAAGCAGATATATGCACACCTATGTTTATTGCTGCTTTGTTCACAATAGCAAAGAGTTGGAAACAACCCAAGTGCCCATCAACAAATGAATGAATAGAGAAGCCGTGGTATATTCACACAATGGAATACACAATGTTACACTGAAAAACCAGAAACATGGATGACCATGGAGGATATTATGCTTTGTGAAATATTTCAGTCACAAAAGGACAAATACTGCATAGTGCCACTGTTGTAAAGTAGGACTGATATCGGAGTTGAGGAAAACAAAGAGGAGAGAAATAATGTATACTGTATTGAAACAGATGAGAGAGAGAACTGTTTGGGAGGAATATGTTGCTGTTGTTCAGTGCCGTCAAGTTTCAGGTGACTCATAGCGACTCTATGAAGGAGAGTCCTCAAAACCTGTGTGTCTTTCATCCTTTCTCCAGGTTCATAGGGTTTCTGGAGGCAAGCTATTACAGAAGTGGATGCCACTCCTGCTTCCAAAGGAGAAATATATGATTAGATTTTATTGTCATGACATGAGTCCAGAAGGAAAGCTGCATAGTGGAGTAGATTAGGGCGAGGGGCTTAACAATGATTTTTTTTTTAACTTTTCAAAGAGAAAAGTGAACTGGGGGGAGGGAGGGCAGGGAGGAGGAAAGTGTGCAACTATGAATGAATGGAAATGAAAAGTCTCTTTAAACTTTCATTAAAATAAATTTTAAAAATGAATGAAAACTGGAAAAAAGTTAAATACTGTATAAGACCATAACTGTAGAACGAGTTTGAGGATCCAAGGTGAGGGGGAGTTTAATCATAGGGTCACACAATTTGATGGGTAGAGGGAGAGGTGGGTAAAGGAAAGAGGAAAGATGCAGTGTGAAAAACCATGTATATGACCTTTATAAGTAAACCAATTATAATTGGGTTTTTATCATTATAATTATATAATTTTTAAAAATCAAAACAAAACCACCTACTAAAAACTCATAGCTGACTCAACAGTGGTTTTTGGGAAGCTGTAAATCATATGGGAGGATATTGTCCATCTTTCCTCGTCAGAGCTACTGGTGGATTTGAACCAGCAGCGAAGTGACACCTGCAGGTTGGTACAATTCCCTATGACTATACCATAGGGAGCTCTGGTGGCTTAGTGGTAAGAAGTTGCAATGCCATCCCAAGGACAAGTGGTTCAAATCTATCAGGTACCCTGTATGAGAATGACGGACTATGTCATTCTGTGTGAGGAGCTACTGAAAACCCACCAGGGTCAGCTATGGTGACAACATGTCACCAGTTCAGTGGCAACCAACTACAATTAGTAGTATGAATTGTTGCATCTTTTTAAGTGCACATTTGGCATTCTTATGTCTTCTGATGAAGGTTTGTTCAGGTCCGCTGAAGTGATTTGAAGTGATATGATCATAGTTACAGGTTTGGAAGGCTATCTTGACTGTGGTGCAAAACCTTGCTACTCAAAATGAAGGACCATTAGCAGGGATGGATAACCCAAGGACATGGTGGAAAAACTGGTGACGTTGGGCATTAAACATTAGTAAATAAACACATGTGTATCTCACGAACTATAAGCCAGTGTAAATTGTCCCTACTGTCAACTTCATAGCATATAGAGCTGCACATAGGATTTCTAAGGGTATAAATCTTTATTAGAACAGACTACCTCCTCTTTCTCCCATAGACAGACTGTGGATTAACACACTGTACCACTATGCTCTTTTTTTGGTGGGGGCAATGCATGCCATGCTTACTGGTTGATCCACCCAGGCCCAGCAACATCTATGTCTTTTGGGAACTTGTTAGAACCACAGTCCCTCAGCCCCACGTCAATCCCACTGAATCAGGATCTGCATTCTAACAAGATGTTACAGTGTGAGGACTGGTGGTATGCAGGAAAAATTGGAGAAGAATGGAAGCACAGGAGGCTGTAGGAAGCTATTGAGGAAGCCGTTGCAATGCAGGGTATTTGGGTCAGTAAAGTGGTCAGCAGGTCAAAGAAGTAAGAATAAGAATCAACATGTCTGCTGCTGCTGCATAGGAACATGGCCCTGGGTTTGAGTTCTGATCTCTTTCCTCACCTTGGTCCACTGCTGGATGAAGACCCATGAAGGTCTCTAGAGGAAACCTCTCTCTGGATCAGCAGTCACATCTGTTCAAGCCCTTAAAGCTGTAGTAGAGAAAGTTACCAAGAAAGACTAGGATAGTATTCAGCTTAATCTCCAACCAACGGTGAACAAAGAGAGAGTGGCTGGCAATGCTGTGTGCACAGACAAAACTAAGCCCAGGTATGAAAGTTCATGGTCTTATGGTCTAGCAGAGGAGGCTTCAAACATGTTTACAATGTGGTATAGATATTGTGGCAGGTATGTCTGTGTGTATTTGTGTGTATGTATATATGTGTGTATGCATGTGTATATATACAAATATATAATGTTTGTGTATATGTGTGTACTACTGGACAAACCTAAGGAAAGAGAGTAATTGTAGAGGGAATCTAGGAAAAGGGCAGAAAGAGACGAGTTGACAGCTGGGGTCAAGTTTTAATAATAGCTAATGTCTTCGAACTGTGGTATTGGAGAAGAGTTTTGAGTATATCACAGACTGCTAAGAAAACAAATAAGTTTGTTCTGGAGAGTGTTAAACCAGGCTGCTCATTGGAGGCAAGGATTCAGAAGCTTCATCTGACATACTTTGATCATGTTGCAAGGAGGGACCAGTCCTTGGAGAGGGATATCGTGCTTGGGAGGGTGGAGGGACAGCACAGGAGGGGAAGACCCTCTATGAGGTGGATTGATTCAGTGACTGGGGTAATAGGGATGGGAGTGTCAGAGATAGTGAGATTGGCACAGGATAGGGCAGAGTTTAGGGCTATTGTACATAGGGTTGCTGTGAGTCACAGGCGACTCGACAGCATGTAACAACAACAACATTAATTGAACATGTACTCTATGCTCTGTACTTTATATTATGATTGGGTTTAATTCTCACTGTTAATAGATTCATTATATGGATAAAGTAATCATGGTATGGATAAAGTATGGAGGTTCAGCTATTTCCTCAGATCCCATTCTAGATTCCCATGAGTGAGTTTGGCTTCAAAGTTCATGCTTTTTTAGCAGGACTTCTCTCTATCCAAGGAGATCCGAGGTAGAATGGATGCTTAATCAGTGTCCCTGGCCTGAGGAGCTCTTAGACCATCCCCAAGCCTCTGCTTAATTCAGGGACTAAAGGGATTAAATGGACTGTAGATTTGAGACAAATCCTTCAAGTTGTCTGCGAAAGTCTCAGGTTTAGGTTGAAGGTACTCAGCTCTCTGATTTGTGGCTAAGCAGCCTGTGGTCTAGATTCTATGGTCATCCTCCATCCTAGCTGCTGCCTTTTTCTGCTGGCAGGGCTGGACAACATCAAAAGCTTGGCTTTCCTTAGGTCCCACATAACTGCGGATTTCTCCTCTATCTAAGGAGATAAAGCCACAGTCAGGCTCTTTCTATTTCTCAGCCTCCCTGACAGCACAGAGGCCTGTGCATTGTAAAGATTTCCAAAAAAGAACTGTGTTATGGTTTGTGAAAGTAAACCTGGAGGTGTGGGCAGACCCACCCTCAGAGGGGCCTGTAGAGGTCTCCAGTCCTACTGACCTATTAAGTACACTTGGTGAACTTCTTGGGCCCAGAAATCTGTGCCCCCCCTTGCCCTCTTCTTTCAGTGTTGGTGTTAAGTTGGCCCAGGGCAGGTGCTCAATGAGTGTTTGATGTGCTGACAACCTTAGGAGGCTGGGGCTTGGAAAGGCTGTGCCTCACAGGAGTGAAGGGCCCAGAATCTGCAGCCAGGCTGCCAGATCAAATCCTAGGTCTGTTATTTCCTAGCTGTGTGACATTAGGCAGTGCTCATAGGGCCTGGAGCTGCTAACCCAAAGGTCATGCATTTCTGGTGGTTCAAATCCATCAGTGACTCTTTGGGAGAAGGATGGGTAATCTCCTCCCATGCAGTTTGCAGCCTCAGAAAAACAATAGAGGGCGTAGGCCTGTTATGAGTCTGTTCCAACTCTACAGCAATGAATGTGCAAGTGATTGACTTAGCCTCTCTTAATTTGCCTCCTCCTACTTATGTCAATATTAATCTCTCCTTTCTAGCATTGTGATGTTTAAGTGTTTAGAAGACCACCTAGCATATAGAAGGCACAGCACAATAATGAGCATAGTATGAGAGAACTGTCTTCAGAATAAGAGCTGGGTTCAGATCTCAGCTGTATACCTTTGAGTGAATGATGACGATGGCAGAGGATAGGGCAAGGTTCAGATTCACTGTTCATAGGATTGCTATGAATCATACTCAACTTGACAGCACCCAACAATAACAACAACAAAATAGAGTTTCCTATGACACAACTTTGCTTGCTGAAAGTAAGGAGAACTTGAAGCACTTGTTGCAGAAGATCAAGGACTACAGCCTTTAGTATAGATTTCATCTCAATGTCAAGAAAACAAAGATTCTTACTACTGGACTGATAGGCAACTTCATGATGGATGGAAAGGAGATTGAAACTGTCTTACTTGGATCCACAATAAACACTCTTGGTACCAGCAGTCATGAAATAATGAGCCACATTACAATGAGAAAATCTTCAGTTAGGGACCTCTCCAAATCATTGAGGAGTAATGATGTCAATTTGAGGACTAAAGTGAATCTGATTCAGGCCATAGTCTTTCCAATCACTTGCTATGCACCTAGAGCTGTACAATGAATGCGGATGACAGAAAAAGAATTGATGCCTTTGAGCTGTGGTGTTGGGAAAGACACTAAACATCCCATGGATGGCCAAGAGAACAAACAGGTATGTCTTGGAGAGGGTGCAGCTGGAGTGGTCTTTGGAGGCAAGAATGAAGAAGCTTCACCTCACATATTTTGGGCATGTTACTAAGAGGGGCTATTCATTGGAGATAAGGATGCTGGCAAGGGTGGAGGCTCAGTGAAGGAGAGAAAGACCCCCCACCAGGTGGATTGCTAAGGTAACTTCTGCAATGGGCAAAAGTGTGTCAGGATGGTGAAGGATAGAGTAGGGTTCAGATCTTTTGTTCACAGGGTCACTATGAGTTGTACTTGACTCGACAGCACCTAACAACAACAACAACAACAACAAGACTGTATTCTGCACAAGAGCAGATGGCCAGGTTTTTTTCTCCTTTGGAGTTACTGGTAAGTTGGAATGACTGACCTTTTAGTTGAAGCTGAGTGCTTAACTGATGTGTCAAAAGGGCTCTGTAACACCAATTAGTGCCTTAAAAGGGATCTTTGGTTGCCTAGGCCAAAGAGAGTTGTGCTGCTAACCAAAGGGACGCAGCTTGCTGGTGGTTCAAATCAACCATCAGCTCTGTGGGAGAACAATGGACCATCCCCTCCTCTCTAATTACAGCCTTAGAAACCCAATGAGGAGTTCGCTGTGAGTCAATTCTGATTCTACAGCAATGACTTTTTCCTTCGACCATCTTAAAATAATGCAAATTTATCATCTCACTGAGAATAAGACTGTTAAAATAATTGATTCTTTGAGTCACTAGTTTACCTGATTATGAGTTAGTGTGCCAAGGCCATTCTCTGGTTGACCTAGTTCTATCGAGCACAGAAACATGGAGTAATAGGAAGTCCTGGGCAATTAAGCAGTTGGATCATCTGTAGAAAATGTAACAGAACTGGCAATATCAACTGAGCAGGATCCCTGAGGGAAGATGAGTGAAAAGACCACTCTCCCAGAAAGTCAATGCCAGAAAGGGGGGTGGGGGGTGGGATCTGACGGCTGCAACTCTGTCTCAATGACAGGTACCCAGACCTCACAGTCTTCTGTGTGTAGGCTGCATCTCAGTCACATTTCAGTAACTCCCTTATTTGTTTCTTTGCATTTTAGACCCTATGTGTTTAGGTATTTATTTAGGTGATTTCACTTACAGAGTGAAACACTTTCAGCATTATGAAATCATCTTTCTTCCTTCTTGCAATTTGATTTATTAGAACATTTATGATTCTGAAGTGCTTCTAGCTCTTCAAGCATTCAGGTATTTTGCATGGTGTCGGATGTGATCACTAATGAAGGTTGCAATGAAATAGTAGCTGTGATCATAACCCTCTTGCAATCTAAAAACAACAGGGATTTTCTTTTCTGTGCAGGCAGCTATGAAGTTATCGGGAAGTAACTGGCCATCTGCAAGGAACTGGTCATCTTTTCCTTGATCAATCAGTATGTCCAACTGAGAACCTGGATAGGACTTCACAAGATGGGTAGCATCATAAGCCTTCCACTTACTTTGATCTGACCCCAAATATCCACCAAAGGCTTTTTTGCCCCAAGGATAGAGCACTGGGTTGCAAATTGGAGCAAATGCTGAAACGGATTTGTATTTTCCAGGATTCTTCAAAGCACAAATCAGAGCTCCATGACCTCCCATGGAATGGCCAAAAATAGACATTCTTTGGGGATCCACTGGAAAACTGGCATTTATGAGTGTAGGAAGCTCTTGTGTTATGTAAGAGTACATTCTGTAGTGCGTTTTCCAAGGATTTTCAGTGGCATCCACATAAAAGCCCGCACCAGTGCTAGACAACTCTTTTAAAGTATGTGGAGGATAAACTTAAGAATAGAAAGGAAATATTTGCCACTTCCTACCCTTCCCCATAAATGTACTGTTTTCCAAAAGATACTTACACCACTGGCTTTGCTTTCCTGTAATTATGTATTTTTTATTGACTTCATCTCTTTAATGTCATATTAAAATGTGACCATAGTCTTTTGATGATGTCTTAATTTGTCTTTTCCCCATAAAGGGAGATAGGAAGCAGAGATGAAACAGCAATCTGCCCATGCACTTCCATGACCAGGGGGGAGCCTGCTCAGCCTGGTATCTTAGAATTCAACAATATCTAGCAAATCCTGTTGTGATTCACCTTTACCTCATAATGCAGCACTGGTGACCTAGAAAAAGAAGCAGCTATGGAAGCCCGGCTCTAAGTCTTAGTTCCATGCTAGGCCTTTCCTAACTCTCGCCGCGGTTTCCAAACTGCCTCACTGTCCTCCCTCCCAGTCCCTTTAGTGTTACCTGAATGGCATCACAATGCCGAAGCTGACCTTTCACCAAGAGCCTGATTATGAGACTCAGAAGAAACCGTCTGTGAAAAATGCCAAAGGGTGAACAAATGCTGACTAGAAGTCAGTGTTAACTGCTTCTGCTGCCTATTCCCCAGCGTTTGGTGGTCTCCTCTCTTCCTTTTTACTGCAAAAATTAGTGTCAGCAATTTCCCCTAATTGTTGTGGAACTATGATGGCTGCTTCAGAGCCCCCGCTTCCCCAGGCCACCTGCCCACCCATTCCCTCTGTTTCCAGAGCACACCTGACAGGAAGGAACCACACGTAAAGGATGTCCATGAAGCTGCATTTACAGTCAACTGTGAATTCCATAGAAAGGCTTCCGCACTTGTATCACTTTAACGAGTCCCAAATTCTATTTATGCAAATCCCAAATGTAACATAAATGCTTTGTTGCCTTTTGTCCCAAAGACTTCTAACTATACAATGACAAACAGGTGTGTTTCTCTAAACGCCCCTCCCCCATTGCTTTCAAGAGAGACCTTTTAAGACAATGTAGAACTGTTTTTAAGTGTTTCTAAGGCTGCAGTCTTTATAGAAGCAGACTGCCCTTTCTTTCATGGAGTTGCTGGTAGGTTTGAACTCCTGATCTTTGGGTTAGCAACCAAGTGCTTAATCACTATACCATCAGGGCTCCTTGTGTTTTCCGTATAACCTTGCTTTTTAAATAATATTGTGTTACACTTTGCTTCTAGTGTAAATCTTACCCACTACTTTTGAGTCTTCTCAGAAAAAAAAAAAAGAGGCAGGTGTGTCTTAAAAATCTTTAGAGCATACACACAAAGTTTGAACTGTTTACACAGGATGTTGTTGGGCACAAATCTGGACCTTGGGCTAAGGGTAATGAACGATGCCTTTTACCACAACCCTGGGCGACCACAAAAATTACTACAGGTTTGGAAGGAATCAGGCTGCAAGCAAGTTAGAATTTTTATAAAAAAATTAAAAACATAAATCTGTGCTTTTAAAGCATCAATTGAGTAAGGTATTTTCAGTGAAGTTAGAAAAAGCGTGTTTAAACCTGTTTGCAGAGGCAGGCTCATAAAACATCCTTTCCAGAATGCAGGGGTGGGAGTGTGGGAAGGAGGCAATGACTGTATTTTTTTTTCCTCAGAAAATTGATGTTCCAACAGGATGCGATGCAACCCTTAAATCTGAATGAAGGCCAGAACAGGCTTGACTGTGCCAGAGTTTCACTGTGACCTCTATTCTCAAAGCTCAGCGTCTTCATCTTCTCTACATGAAACACTGCTGAAACAAGATCGCTTATATGAGGGCTGGTCCTGGAAGCGAGGGGCTGACAAAGTGACCACAGCTCCTCAAGTGAGACACTTAACTCCTAGCCCCTTTCAGAAGGCTCAGATTTTCAATCTATGTGGTGATTTATTTTTTTTTAAAGTTCAGAGACCATCTTCTTTTTCCAATTAGTCATTGATATATTTTATTTCTCTATGCAGTGCACTTCTACTATCATTTAAAGGTGCCATTGAATCGCTACAGTGACCCTACAAATCGCTCCGTGAACAACAGATGGAAACTTTGCCCTTTCATGAGCCATCCTCACTCACCATCTCCACCATACTCAGGCTCATGGTCACAGTAACTGTGCAGCCTATGCCACGAGAGTCTTCCTCTCTTTGAAGACCCTCTCCTTTCCCCAGCATGATGTCTTTTCCCAAGCACGGGTGCCTACTGACAATATGATTAGTTTCACTTACATTTTTCTCTTCTGTCCCCAGGCCCCACTCTTTCAACCCAAGTGGAGCCTCAAAGCAATTCTTATCGATTATTATTCAGGGCAACTCAGGAAAAGCCAAGTATAATGTTTCTCAGGATCACATTCAACCACACGTCTGAGTATTTCCCCCCCTTTTGGCACAAAGGACAAAAAAAAATAATTCACAGGAGAAATCACATTACTGATGAAACTGAAATAAGAGTTCGGAGTCAAATGCCCCCTTTAATCCTCTGGCTGGGGAACTGAGCTCAGTGTCCCTAACAAGGAATGAGGCTGAAGGGAACAGTGTGTCATTGTGAGTTGTGTTTACACACCCAAGTTTAGGACAAGTACACTCCCATTAGGAACAAAAGTAATTTGCTAATTTTGCTTCCAAATACATTAGGGGGGAAAATCAGCTAGCGTGCATATTGAAAATTTATACTGAGAGCTAAAAGAAAAAGCATCAAAAGAAGCCTATTTTCCCTAACTGTCAGATTAAAAATTAGAATGCATTATAGGAATATTAAATGATATCATCTAAAAAGCCACACTGTTGATTTAAAACAGGTTTAGGTTATGCAATATCTTTATTGAGTTTTCCCTATATTACAACTATATGTTCAGCTTGTTTTCACCTATCAGTGAGTCATAAACATTTTTCATAATAAAGTCTTCATTTATACATTAATATTCCAACCGCTGAATGGGCCACAAATATTTTTATCATTCTGCTCTTGGATATTTAGGCTGTATCTGATTTTTTTTTAACCACATAAATACTGCTACAAAATGAACATTTTGAAGACTTATTTCAGCATTTGAATTACTTCCTTAGAATAGATTCCCATAAGTGAAAGTAATGAGTGAAATAGAATGTAAATTTTTATGTCTGTGGATATAGTTTGCTAAATTGTTTTTCCAAGGGGTTATACCTCATTACTTCGTCACTAGCAATGAATGAAAAGCTTGTTCCCAACAGTATAAGGTTTTAATATGTAAAATTTGTACATTAATGTAATAGGAAAATAATGTTTTAAAATGTATTTATCTGGAAGCTTTAAGATTTTTAGTAGGCAATCATGTTCATCTTTTGCTCTCAGTTTCCTTAAATTGATTTAATTTTAGAAAGTTGCTCCCTTCCCCCATCGAGAGCATTGGCTTTACAGATGGACAGTCAGCAGTTTTCCCCTTGGCTAAGCCACACTCCAGAACTTACAACCGAAATACCAGTATTTTCAGTTTTCTAGGTACAGCAAAAGCTGAGAAATACTGGTATAGAAGATGGGCTTCTTAATTATTTGGTAATGCTAAAACAGAGACACCATAAGTGGATGCTTTTAACAATCATTAATTTATTCTCATATAGTGTAAGCCGGAGTTCTGGTGGCCAAGGTTATAGGAAGTTATGCTGCTAACCCAAAGGGTAGCTCCCTGGCAATTCAAATCCACCATCAGCTCTTCAGAAGAAAGATGGCAATTACCTCCCATGCCATTTACAACCTCAGAAAACCCACTGGAGGAGAGCTATGAGATAGTTACAACTCCATGGCAATGAGTTTGAGTTCTTACAATTTAAGAAGCTAAAGGTCAAAACTCATGAATCAAGCTCTAAGGGGGAACTGACAGGTTGCATTTTCTCATGCTCCTGATTCAGGCCAGGGTCTCTGTAATTCCTCACTATGCATCAGAGAGCTAGGCAAAGACTAAGGATGATAGAAGGAGAATTGACACCTTTGAATTGTGGTGCTGAGGAAGAGTATTGAACATACCATGAACAACCAAGAGAACGAACAGGTCTGTACCATTGAGGGTGAAACCAAGTATCTCCTTGGAGGCAAGGATTTTACAGTTCTGTCTCACATACTCTGGACATGTAGCCAGGAGGGACCAGTCCTTGGAGGGTGACATCCTGTTCAAAAAGGTGGTGGGACAGCACAGGAGAGGAAGGCCCTGGGTGAGATGGATTGACACAGTAACAGGGGTAATGGGGCTAGGTGTGTTGGAGTCAGTGAGACTGGCTAAGGATAAGGCATGGTTTATAGCTATTGTGCCACTATGACTCACAGACAACTCGATAGCACATAATAACATTGTAAAGCTGCCTGTAGGTCCAGCGGTGAAGGTTTTTGTTTTGGTAACATATATTGAAAGTTGTAGCCTTTGATCTGCAATAAAAGCTCAAAGTCTTGTTCACTCTCTGCAAGGAAATTTTTGCCGTCTTGAGAATACAGTTGTTAATGAGTCTTCCTCGGATCCTGATGGCACAATTTTCTTCATATAGTCCAGCTTCTTGAATAATTGGTTCTGCATACAAATCAAATAGATGCGAAGAAAAAGCACAGTACAGTCCACCTTTTTCCTGATTTTAAGCCATGCAAACCTTAGTCTATAAGCTTAGGTTCTCGCCCTCCAGCACTTTGAAGACATCCTTATATGACCCAGAGTTTAGCTAGAAAACCAGAAATACTGAGTGACAAAGACCAAGAAGTGCTTAAGAATGTGGATTAAGAAACTGATGGAGAAATCATGGGAGAAGGTTGCCTCTGCTTTTGGTATTGGGACTGAAGTCATTGTAGGTCAACAGGGAAGGAGATGTGGAATGAGGGAGAGAAGAGGCAAACTGGGCTGTGAGAAGGACTGGTAACTACTTCTGTCTTCTGTCTCACCATCATAGGCCTTGATGACGTGCACGTCCTGGGAAAGAAGACCTGGAAGAAAGGTTTGGAAGAATTGAAGGAAGGGAACTGGCAGGACTTCAGAACAACAGGGTAGACCAGCAGGTCCTAACAATATGGTTGAGCTGCTCATGTTTCTGGTGCCTCTGCCACCTTCAGGACAGAGCAATGGCTGCCTGCTATTTCACCCTGACTTTCCAGATCTCCCCTTGAGCCATCTCTCAGGGCCTTCACGCTGATTCTGACTCATGACAACCCCATGTGTTTCAAGGCAGAATGGCTCCATAGAGTTCTTTTGGTGTGTGTAAACCTTTACTTAGCTATTTAATAATAGTGGTCTAATAACTATATATTTGCCTTTCTCTGACTGACTTGTGCTGAGCACATTCTCTTCTAGATTCAGCTACGGTACCGGCGTTTGGGGAATTCTTTTTGCTCTTTATTGCTGCATAGTTCTTCTCCATGTGAATATACCATGTAGTTTCATAGGGTTCTCTTGATTGTAATGTTATTATTAAAGTGAGGATGGCATAGGATAGGGCAAGGTTCTTATTTGTTCTTCATAAGGTTACCATGAGTCATAGGCACCTAACAATAATATGATGATGATATTGGGGAAGGTTTACAGAGTACATTTTCTCCTCAACTGATTGTGTGTGTTTTACTCTGTGCCATTGATTGCAGTCCCCACCCTGTAAAAAGGCATGTCTTGTCTTCTCTCTGTGTCCCCAGATGAGTCTGCAGAAGCAGAGCAACCAGGTCTTTCTTTTGTAGGCTCACACCACCAAACTTTACATTGATGGCTGAAAGCAAATCATTGGCACCACCCAGGGTCCTTACCTGGAACTATTGCAAGCAGTTTCTCACTCACAGTGACCCAAATCAGTGTCCAAGGCTGTCAGTCTTTACAGGAGGACAATGTCCTTCTTGGTCCCGTGGAGCAGCCGGTGGATGCAAACTGACAGACACACAGCCTTTTGATTAGCAGCACAACCTGCCACAGACTGTGCTCAATTTCAACACGGCCAAATTGATGTCTTTTTTAAAACAAATTTTTTCTTTTTAAAAATTTTTATTGTTATATGCTGTCGAGTCGCCTGCAACTCATTGAGACCCTATGTACAACAGCCTTAAACCCTGCTCCATCCTATGCCAATCTCACTGTCTCTAACACTCCTACCCCCATTACCCCAGTCACTGAATCAATCCACCTCATAGAGAATCTTCCTCTCCTACATTGTCCCTTCACCCTCTCAAGCTTGACATCCCTCTCCAAGGACTGGTCCTTCTTTACAGCATGTCCAAAGTATGTCAGATGAAGCCTCAGAATCCTTACCTCCAAGGAGCATCTTGGTTTAACTCTCTCTGGGCCAAACTTGTTTATTTTCCTAGCAGTCCATGGTATATTCAATACTCTTCTCTAATACCACAGCTCAAAGGCATCAATTCTCCTTCTATCATCCTTAGTCATTGCCCAGCTCTCTGATGCATAGCAAGTGATTGCAAATTTTTTTTATTATACTGATTTACTTATAAAGTTTGAATACATTTTCTTTCACATCGGATAGTTCCCATTTCCTTTGCCCCCCCATTAAATTGTTCAAACCTATGATTGACATCCCCCATCCTCATCCATCTGTTTTCAGCTCCCCACCCCACTTTGGATCCTCATACTCATTCTACAATAATAGTCTTTTACAGTATTTGTTCTTATGGGGCTGAATTAGTTCACTCAACATAATGCTCTCCAGATCCTCCCAAGTTAGATAGTAATTTATAACATCATTGTTCCTGTGTGCTGCATAGTAATCCATTGTGTGAATGTACCATAATTTTTCAATCCATTCGATTGCGGTTGGACATTGGGGCTGTTGCCATGTTCTTGTGCTGGTGAATAACACTGCTATAATCATTAGTGTACAAGTCTCTGTTGGAGCTTTAGTTCTCATTTTCTCTGGGTATATTCCAAGCAGTGAACTGACATCTTACAAAGCCACTAAAACATAAACAGTCTATATTTTTGTAAGTGTTCTAAAACATATACTCATGCATTAACCAAGTACATGAATTAAACTGTCAGCAATGCTTGGGTTTTACAAGAGGAGGAACACCAGCCTCAAAATTACAGTTAGGGCTCAAAGTCACATCTTGTAATCCCACTGGGATAGCAAAATTCTATTTACTGGTCATACAAATTAGAGAGAACAGAGACGCCCTTTCCCTGCTTGCAGTGGGTGGTGTGTGCTGAGGAAACTCCACATACAACTGTGTTATAACTGTCACTGCAGCAAGACATTTGAGGAAGAAGTCGTCCTTGGGGGTTTTGAAAATGGAGCCTTCACTGAGCCATGCCTTTCTTCAGCACACCCTGACAGTTTGGACGTGCCCAGGGAGCAGAACTCTTCCACAGCTACCACCACAAACAGTGCAGATCTGAGTGATTAACTCTCGTGCTGGGGCAGCTCAGCTGGGAGCTTGGAGGCTCTGCAAAGTCCCAAATCCCCATAAAGCAGCTCACATATCTGCTGTCCAACGAAGCATGGCTGAAATAACACGATCTCCTTATTGGAGGATTAGGAAATGCCGTGTCAGCACACCCGGCCCTGTGGCTTCTGTCCCCTCTTGCCTAGGTGGACTCTAAGGAGTCCTTCCCTGCTGGTGCTGAGGGACATGAAGACAGCCCCGGCTCTGGCAATTACCCTCCCAGTGCCTTTGTTCATCTGGTTCGAGCACAGGGGAAATCAATATCCAACTAGAAACCACACAGCAGGCTTCCTCACTGTGCTTAGACTTGGACGGCCTCATGTGATGCCTTGGAGAGTGTTAAGTTTTAATCAGATTCAGACATCATTTAGCTTTACTACACATATGAAACTAGGATAAGCTGGAAAGCAGAGTCATTTACTAGGGCTTCGGTTTGAAAGATTTTGGAAAACCTTCTTGGAACCATCAAAGGTTGGCTCCCCATCATAGCTCCTCTCTTGCTCTCCTTCTTCCTCCTCAGTTTCCCACTCCTTCTGTCCCTTCATCATCTCTACTCCTTCTCCTTAATCCAAAGACACATAAATCAAGTGTTGACTGGGATCCAAGCCTGTGATGGAAGCTGGGGGACACAATCCCTGCCCTCAGAGGAGGTATCATTGTCCCTGGTGTGGAAGGAAGGGGGTGAGGGCTACGGCACAGATGGGATGGATGGGTCTCAGGGACACTGAGCCTTGAAGCAACGTCATGAGTTAACTACTGGTCTTCAGTTCTTTCTCAGCCTAAAGAGCTTCCTCTCAATCCTTTAACAATTACTAAATGGTTTCTGAATTAAGGAAACTTGGAGGCTGCTAGTAATGTATACAGTCTCATTTCTTTTTTCTTGTAATTATCTCTGAGCCCTTTCTCCTAGCTGAAGGAACCATTCTCAAATGCCAAACTCTTCCAACTCTCCAGAATCCTCAAGTGAAGTTTCAAACGCTTTCACTCACCCCCTTCTAATTAAGTCCTCTCAGCTATGCTGGCCTGTTAAAATTTCTGCAATTCTCTTAAAACACAAACACATTTCACTTTCAAGTCTCTTTTTCCTGTTATTCACAATTTTCCTGGCTGCTCTGCTAAATTTTGCTGTTGCCTCTACTTTCACTTATGCGCCATCTAAACCAACACTTGACAGATGCCAGAAACCATTTCCAGCATAGTTTGGCTCCCAGCCTGAGAGCCAGAGCATCCACCATTCTTCTGGTCTCACACCTGTCCTCCCAACAGCAAGTTCTAAGCCCAGACCCACGGAAGAGTTAACTGCCAAGGAATGGAAACCAGCAGTCAGAGGAGTGGCTTCAGGATGCTGGCATTACCAGATCTGCAGATTTGAAGCAGATTTGAATAAAGTGTGAGATGGCTATGAAACTAGAAACTAAAGCATGTGAGACCTTAAAGCAAGTGAGACAAGGGTGGTTCAGTGGTTGAACTTTGAGCTTTCCCTTTCTCCAAGCATAGCCACTACTCATCTGCCAGTCGAGGCTTGAGTGTAGCTATGTTGCTAAGTTTCAGTAGAATACTCAGACTAGGATGGGCTAGGAGGCATGGTCTGGCAATCTACTTCCAAAAGTCAGCCAAGGAAAAGCCTGTGGATCACATGGTCCCCTCCACAGCCTGGGGGGGGGGGGGGGGCGGGGTGTATGCCTAGGTATGTGTATTTTGTTACACTGTGCACAACTTGTTATGAGTTGGGTGCTGGCTCCTCTGCTGGTGTTAGGTGCTGTCACACTGGAATCAACTCCTAGAAGACCTTCTAGTGGGTTTTCAGAGACTGTAAATTGCAGGGGAGGAGACTGTCCATCTTCATCCCTGCAGAGCACCACCTGTCTTGAGTTGGTAGCAGTGCTCCACTGCAGGAAACAACAACAGCACCTTTAAACTATGTATCGAGAGAGGTCGCTTTTGGATCTCCTCTCTGAGGAATCTTTAGGAGCAGCCTGGCCCTTATCAAGCTCCTTTACGATGATACATACGGAGCCACAGAAACTATTTGAAGGTTACTGTCGGCCCAGTGACCAGCATGCTTCCCTTATGTTGTATTACTGTGGTCCAGACCTGTGGTAGGGGTTGGGGACACAACCCTACGTTCAGATAATACGTAAAATGCCCATGGTTTAGGAGGAGCATGGGGACAGTACTGACAAATCAGAGTGGGATCCCTAGATCAGTAGCATCCACATCACATAGGAGCTGCTTGGAAAGGCAGGTTCCACCTAAGGACACAAAAATCACATTTTAACAAGATCCGTGTGCATTACTGTGTAAGAAGCTCTCCTATAGTTTTATGATCAACAAAGTACTTTCACAGATATACAAGTCCTCATCTGAGGAAGGCAAAGGAAACTAAAGATTTGTGCTGAGTGATATGAAGGGTTACAAGACTGAAACTAGGAATTTCTTAACTACTACTAGTTCGAGGAAGCTCTAGTGCATAATACATGGAGAATTGCACTGCTAACACAAGGGCTCTGTTTCTCTAATAGTTTGAAGGCATCAATGGGTCCTTGGGAGAAAGACAGGCATTCTCTTCTCCTGGGATATTTACAGCCCCGTAAATCCAGTGGAGGGGCTGCTATGTATCAAAATCAACCTAACTGGCAGTGAGAGCATTTATTCACTGGACCACTGTGCCCCTCCCTGCTAGCAGTCAGAAGAGAATTACGGCAGACATTGATACTTTTCTTGAGAGGTGCTAAACACTACTCACAGAGTTAATGTCTTAAACACAAAGCACTTGTGAGATAGGATCCTTATTTTCCTAATTTTCAGCTCATTTTAAGAACATTAAAAGTAACCAGTTTGTTGTATATCTGTGTTTCATTGACTATGCAAAGGCGTTCAACTGTGTGGACCATAACAAACTGTGGCTGACTCTGAGAAGAATGGGAATCCCAGAACACTTGATCGTGCTAATAGGAAACCTATACTTGGACCAAGAGGCACTCGTCAGAACAGAGCAAGGAAATACTGCATGGTTCAGAATTGGGAAGGGCGTGCACCAGGGATGTGTCCTGTCTCCATACTTGTTCAACCTGCATGTATCCGGGAGGCTGGGCTCTATGAGGAGGAATGAGGGGTCAAGATTGGTGGAAGATCTATTAACAATCTGTGTTATGCAGATGACACAACCCTGCTTGCTGAAAGTGAAGAGGACCTGAAGCGCTTGCTACAGAGGGTCAAGGACTGCAGCCTCCAATATGGATTGAGGCTCAATGTCAAGAAGACAAAGATTCTCACCACTGGGCCAATTGGCAGCATCAGGATGGATGGTGAAGAGACTGAGATTGTTCACAGCTTTAGTTTGCTTGGCTCCACAGTCAACACTCTCGGCACCAGTAGCCAGGAAATTAAAAGACATATTGTGATGGGAAAGACTGCTGTTAGGGATCTCTCCAGGGTACTGAAGAGCAATGGTGTCTCTCTGGAGACTAAGGTGTGTCTGATACAGGCCATGGTCTTGCAATCACTTGTTATGCATCAGAGAGTTGGAAAGTGACTAAGGAGGATAGAAGGAGAATTGATGCCTTTGAGCTGTGGTGCTTGAGAAGAGTGTTGAAGGTACCATGGACTGCTAGGAAAACAAACAGATACATCCTGGAAAGGGTCAAACCTGGCGGCTCCTTGGAGGCAAGGATTCTGAGGCTCCGTCTAACATACTTTGGGCATGTTGTAAGGCGGAACCGGTCCTTGGAGAGGGACATCATGCTTGGTAGGGTGGAGGGACAGCACAGGAGGGGAAGACCCTCTATGAGGTGGATTAATTCAGTGACTGGGGCAATTGGGATGGGTGTATCGGAGACAGTGAGATTTGCACAGGACAGAGCAGAGTTTAGGGCTGTTGTACATAGGGTCACCATGAGTCGCATGCGACTCCACAGCACATAACAACAACAACAGTTTGTTGGGCCTAAATTCCCCACACTGAAAGCTAGCCTGTGAATTTCCCAGTAGTAACTGGGAGGCAGCAAGGATTGAGAGAATGTCACATAAACAGGAAATTAGCTCTGTGACACTGGACCTCACATCAGATTACTCATGTAACAAATGAGGTTGAACTAGATGATCTTTCAGGCTATTTCAAGCCTTGACATTTTAGGATTGTGAACTCTTCTAAATCCTTTCCTTGATACCTACTGATGATGGTAACTTTGATTTAGGATCAAAAACTACCAGACCAGGCCAGAGAGGAGAGGACAGGGTTTGAAGGTGGGGCCACGCTTTACCGTGAGCAGGACAGATGGTGGGCTTTACATCCAAACTCTGCGCCTAGCCTACTAGTCAGCTTTAGTCAGATCTCTGTGTGACATTCTGGGACAGCTTCTAATATGGCTGTCCTATCAAAGTTTCTGAAACTGAGGAGGATCTGAAGCACTTGTTGCAGAGGGTCAAGGACTACAGCCTCCAATATGGATTGAGGCTCAATGTCAAGAAGACAAAGATTCTCACCACTGGACCAATTGGCAGCATCAGGATGGATGGTGAAGAGATTGAGATTGTTCACAGCTTTAGTCTGCTTGGCTCCACTCTCAACACTCTTGGCACCAGTAGCCAGGAAGTTAAAAGACGTATTGTGAGGGGAAAGTCTGTTGTTAGGGACCTCTCCAAAGTACTGAAGAGCAATGGTGTCTCTCTGGAGACTAAGATGCATCTGGTACAGGCCACGGTCTTTGCTATCACTTGTTATATATCAGAGAGTTGGACAATGACTAGAGAGGATAGAAGGAGAATTGATGCCTTTGAACTATGGTGCTGGAGAAGAGTATTGAGGGTACCATGGACTGCTAGGAAAACAAACAGATTCATCCTGGAGAGGGTTAAACTGATCTGCTCCTTGGAGGCAAGGATTCTGAGGCTTTGTTTGACATACTTTGGACATGTTGTAAGCAGAGACCAGTCCTTGGAGAAGGACATCATGCTTGGTAGGGTGGAGGGGACAGCACAGGAGGGGAAGACCCTCTATAAGGTGGACTGATTCAGTGACTGGGGTAATTAGGATGGATGTATCAGAGACAGTGTGACTGGCCCAGGACAGAGCAGAGTTTAGGGCTGTTGTACATAGGGTCGCTATGAGTCACAAGCGATTCGACGGCATATAACAACAACAACAACAACAACGTCAAAGTTTCTGAGAATGATTTAAAAACACACTTTGCAGCTGCGCCACACCCTTCAAATTCAGCTGGCAAGAGGACACTTTTAAAGAAGTGAAGGCGGTCAGGCTTGGAGTGTTTCATACAAACTTTATGCCATAGAATGAGTTAACTGCCAATGAATCAGAAACACGTGGTGCTCAATAAGCTCCTCTTAGACGGCACTCTGTTTAATAACCTAGGGAATTACATTTTCTCAAAACTGTTGAAGCTTGTTACCAAATCCTGGCCCTCTAAAATTTAATTCAAAATGTATTGTCAAATAGATTACACTCTCCAAGGCCAGATTAATGCATCATTGCCCCCTCCACAGAAGAGTAATTTCCAGTTGTTCCCTTTGGTGACCATGACTCAGAGACGCGTCTGAGTAAGGCTGGGATTTAATAGACACCTGACCAATTATGCCTAAGTAAATACAGCTTAAAACAAATCACCAGGAAGCACTACTTTAGTCACAGTGCAGAAGAACATACACTTGCTGCTTCTATTTTCAGAAAATTAATGAACGATTTCAGTTATGGCCAAACAACCCTGCAGAAGAAGGGTCAGTTTGCTCCTTTAATCAAGAAGTTTTGCCAAATATTTATTAAAATAGAGCAGACTCCTTGTAAAAGTATAAATAGTTTTGTTTCTTATTTAAAATAAAAAGATCCCTGAGCACCTTATATGGTCTGATTCTTTGATAGCACTGGAGTGTTTTTATAGTAGGATTTCCATTGTGGTCTCCATGAAGGAAAAAAAGAAACAAAGTTGCAGCACGAATTCAGAGAAAAATGATGCTTCACATAAAACGCTGTTCAAAAATGTTACAGAGTAAACTGTAATGTTGCCTCAAGAGGATAAGGCTGTGGTAATGTTATACACAGACTCAGTTTATGACCCAATATTCTGCAGTCAACTGCTTACTTAAGCTCCTTCTCTAGTCTTCTCCTTCTCAGGGAGAACCTTGATCATTTTCAATTATCCATTCCTCTTCAGTGTGATTCAAGTAACAGGCTCTATATTCAGCTCTGGGGGCAAATTCAGTTGACAGCAATCATAGCAATTGCATGTATTAGATTAGGAACAGGCATAAGACACAAAACCCAAATCTGTCCTACAAAAGCTGGAAAGTAAGCTGAGGTGGGAGTGAGGATGGGTAAAGACTTCCTTGCTCCTAACAAAGAGGAAACTAAGGAGAAACAGCTGCTTTTTCCTGTGGATGTTGGCTTATTTAGAGACTTACACTTGCAATGTGGCAGCCATCTTAACTCTCCCTCCAAGGGCGAAACTGACATGGGATTGGGCAAAATAAAAGATAATTAGTTGAAAAGCTGAGCAGAGTCCTGACACATCACATCTGGAGCCCATCTGCTTTTGGATTTCCTGTTATGTGAGATAATACATTTTTTTATTGTCTAAGTCCATTTGATTTGGTATTCACAGTATTTGCTGCCAAAGCATCCAAGT
The DNA here is from genome assembly GCF_000299155.1 of Elephantulus edwardii. Classification (NCBI taxonomy): domain Eukaryota; kingdom Metazoa; phylum Chordata; class Mammalia; order Macroscelidea; family Macroscelididae; genus Elephantulus; species Elephantulus edwardii. Next base: position 3,609,594 of record NW_006399992.1, on the reverse strand, counting down.
TGGTCTAAAACAGCTTTCAAATAAATTAACATACAGCCGAGTCATCCTTCTAGTCCATTACATTTCCCAGAAAGCTTTGCCTCATACATCTTTTCTTCCTAAAGACTTATGAATTGATAACATTCCCGTGATGATAAAACTGCATGGGCAAACACTTTGGATAAGCTATCAGTCCTTGGACAAAGACATCATGCTGGGGAAAGGTAACAGGTCAGCAACAGAGAGGATGACCCTCAGTCAGGTGGACTGACATGACACAGTGTCTATAACCACGGTATCGAGCATGGTGGACAGTATAGGATCTGGCAAGTTTCTGATCTGTTGTCCATAGGTCAATATGAGTTGTAAACAACTTGACAGCACCTACTGACAATCCCACAATGTAAAATAGAAGTCTAAATGGTGTCTCCTTATGCAGATGACACAACCCTGCTCGCTGAAACTGAGGAGGACATCATGCACTTATTACAGAGGGTCGAGGACTGCAGCCTTCAGTATGGACTGAGGCTCAATGTCAAGAAGACAAAGATTCTCAGCACTGGACCAATTGGCAGCATCAGGATGGATGGCGAAGAGATTGAGATTGTTCTCAGCTTCAGTTTGCTCGGCTTCACAGTCAACACTCTTGGCACCAGCAGTCAGGAAATCAAAAAGCGTATTGTGATGGGAAAGTCTGCTGTTAGGGACCTCTCTAAAGTACTCAAGAGCAATGGTGTCTCTCTGGAGACTAAGGTGCACCTGATACAGGCCCTGGTCTTTGCAATCGCTTGTTATGCATCAGAGAGTTGGACAATCACTAGTGAGGACAGAAGGAGAGTTGATGCCTTTGAGCTGTGGTGCTGGAGAAGAGTACTGAATGTACCATGGACTGCCAGGAAAACAAACAGATTCATCTTGGAGAGGATTAAACCAAGCCACTCCTTGGAGGCAAGGATTCTGGGGCTTCGCCTGACATCCTTTGGACATGTTGCCAGGAGGGACGGGTCCTTGAAGAGGGACATAAGGCTTGGGAGGGTGGAGGGACGGCTCAGGAGGGGAAGACCCTCTATGGGATGGATTGATTCGGTGACTGGGGTAATCAGGATGGGTGTGTCAGAGGCAGTGCGGCTGGCGCAGGATAGAGCAGGGTTTAGGGCTGTTGTGCATAGGGTCACTATGAGTCGGAAATGACTCGACGGCACATAACAACAACAACAATTCTACTTTGGAAGCAGAAGTGACATCCACTTCCTAAACAACATCCCTCTGGAAACCCTATGAACATTGATAAATGTAGAAAATTGTAGAAGGGCTTCAGGCCTTTTGTTCATAGGGTCACTATGAGTCGTGCTTGAATCAAAGGCAATCAACAGCAACAAAAACAACAATTTTAACCACTATCTAATTGGCTTTCCCTCTCCCCAGATTATCAAAAGGAAATAACATGTCTGCTATCTTTTCAGGAGCTACATAGCACTAGAGAATTGTCATTCATTTCTCTACTTTTGTAATAATTATCTTGCTTTTCCTGTGATTTAAAAAGAAACCAAACCTTAACTTCCCTCCCCCTTATAAACTAAACATTAACCTTTCCCTCCTTTTAAAAACAGGCATGTATTTGTGTATTTATATAATCACAATGAAATGCTTGACACAGTATGTTAATATATTGCATGTTATATTGTATGTTAATATATCTGTGCCATAGTATTAGATATAATTTTTTTACCTTTACCTGTATTTTTAAATTAATAAACATACATTTATATAATTAAAAAATAAATTCTGTGATGAACACAGATCTGAATATTATTCTTGAGTTACTGTTGTTCTTGTTGTGTTAGGTGCCATTGAGCTGAGTAGCCACTCACAGTGATGCTATGAACAATAGATCTGAACCCTGTCCTATCATATAGAGATACTACCTCATGTAATAAAATAAGATAAAGAAGTGTTATTGTTGTTGTTGTTGTTATTTGCCCTTGAGTTGGAACTGACTCATAGCTGACCCTCCAGTGGGTTAGAGTACCTGGCCACTCCCTGGCGGTCCAGTGGTTAGAGTTCAGTGCCCTCACCTCTGCGGCCAGTATTCAATTCCTTGTCAGGGAAACCTTTTTTGGGTGCTCTGGTGGCCTAGTGACAAGAAGTTGAACTGCAATCCCAAAGGCACACAGTTCAAGGCCACCAGCTGCTCCGTGGGAGAAGGATGGGCAATCTCCTCCCCAGCTATTAACTGCCTCAGAAAACTGTGAGAGGGTCAGCTACGGGTTGGTTCTGACTCTGTGGTTCACTACAACACAACAACTGCATGGCAGAAGATTCTGCTTCTTTCTCTCATGGAGCAGCTGGTGGATTCAAACCATGTGCCATCAGGTTGGCAAGGACAGCTCCTTACCACTAGGCCACCAAAGCTCCCCAAAAAAGAAGTAGAGACAGAAATACTGGAAAGAAAGATACATAACTATCTGATTTGTAGATGGTAAATTGCTATGTAGAAGAGGCAAGATAATGAAATTCTAAAAAGCAAGAATTATAACCAGTTTGAGTTTTCTAGTGCAAGATAATTATCATCTAAGAACTAGTATCTGTCTTTGAAAAGTAACTTTGGAGAATTCCATTCATAACATCACCAACAACATAAAAATTTTAGGAAGAAATATATCTGGTTTGTGGTGGAAGACAAAGAAAACTTTATTTTACAAGAAAACTGGGCAAAAGGAGAGACATAATATATTCCTGGATGGGAAAACTTGACCATATAAAGTTGCCAATTCCTTCTAAACTAGTTGTCAAATTAAATAAAGTCATTAAAACAGCTAAAAAACATTTCCAATAGATCGGTATAAAGTAAATAACAAGCAAATATAATATTAAGTACAGGAGTCCTTCTTTCTTTGTTGTCATTTTGTGCCATCGAGTCAACTACGACTCATAACCTATAAATGGCTCTGAAAGTTGGCCTGTTCTGAGCCAACCTCACTGTCTCTGATGCACCTGACCCACTGCCACAGTCATTGCATCAGTACATCTCATCCAGAGTCTTCCTCTTCTGTGCTGACACTCTACCCTTCCAAGTATGATGGCATTCTCCAAAGACTGGTTCCTTTTGGCAATATCCCCAAATATGTGAGCTGGAGCTTCAAAAGCCTTGTCTCCAAGGAGCAAACTATTTTCACACTCTTTAGGACGGATCTCTTTTCTTGGCATTCAATGGTATGTTCAACTATTTTCAACACTCTTCTCCAGCATCACGACTCAAAGGCATCAATTCTTCTTCTGTTATCTTTCTTCATTATCCAGCTCTCAGATGCATAGCAAGCAGTTGAGAAGAGTATGGAGTATGGCCTGGATCAGGCACACCTTAGTCTCTAAACTGACATCTTTGTTCTTTAGCTCTCTAGAGATACTAGACAGCAGATTTTCCCAGTGCAACTCACCTTTTGATTTCCTGACTGCTGGTGCCAAGAAAGTTGATTGTGAATCCAAGCAAGATGAAATCATTAACAACCTCAACCTATCTCTCACGACACTGCCTAGTGGCCTAGTAGTGAAGATCTTTTTTTCCCCCCTCTTGATGTTAAGATGCAATCCATATTGAAGGCTTTAGTCTTTGACCTTCAGCAGTAAACATTTCAAGTCCACCTCAGTTTCGGCAAGTAAGATTGTGTCATCTGCATAATGTAGATGATTGTTGCTAAGTCTTCTTCCAATCCTGATGCTGCATTCTTCTTCATGAAGTCCAGCCTCTCGAATAATCTGTTCCACATACAGATTGAAAAGATAGTAGAGAAAGGATACATTCCTGACACACTTCTTTCTTGGTTTTGAACCATGCAGTATTCCACTGCTCTATTCATATGACAGCTTTCTGGTCTAGATATATATAGGCTTCACATGAGCACAATCAGGTGTTCTGGAATCCCCATTGTTCTCTCAATAGTAGCCACAATTTGTTGCAATATACACAGTCAAAACCCTTTGTTTGCATAGTTGATAAAACACACATTCTTCTTTCCTTAGCAAGTCATAATTTTCATAAGCCACTAAGGGAAAATATTTTTAATTTTAACTTCTAATTAATGTAAAATACAAGCTCAGCCAAATAAAACTGCAAGTTCAAAGTCATGGTAAAATATTTCACTACTTAACAAGTTGCCATTGAAAGAGTAGATATTCCACTTGAAGAAAACTGAATCTAGACTCTTAACTGATACCACAGATAATAATAAGTTTCAGATGAATTAAACAACTAAACATAAAAAAAAATACTAGCAAAGTCCTGGTAATCCTCAATGTACCATGTATTCGATCTAGGAAGAACTGTTTTTAACAACTTTTTAAAACATCTTATAATTAACAATAGATACTACATACAGTGTTATAGTGGGTAAACTGCTGATATCATCATATATGGACATTCATATGTTATGTATCTAAACCCTAAAGATAAGCAAAGATTATCTTTCTAAAGACATTGATAATAAAAGAAAATTATAATGAAAAACTGGAAAGCAAACCAATAAACTTTTTACAACAGCATAATCAGAACAAAATCTATTCAAAAGTTGGGAGTTTCTGGTATAGAATATTTTGTAAGAAGAATTAATATTCAAATTAGGGAAAAGTTGCTATGTATGAGAAAAAGATCAAGAAGAAAAGAAAATCAGGCAAAGAATATTATCCACAGTAAAAATATAAAAATACATTAAGTATAACTGATAATTTTTAAAACTAGTTTGCATATAATCATTTTTATGCATTGTGTTTTGTACATATACTTTGTTTTATACAATCATGCATAGACATTATATCTTTTATCATTAACTACCATTTGAAATAGCTTTCCTCCCGAAATTCTATGAAGGTGGAGAAATGATGAAAGTTATATAAGTGTTCAAGTCTTTTGTTCATAGGGCCGCTATGAGTTGTCTATGACTCCGTGGCACCTAACAACAACAATATAGAGAGAGATCTGTTGGCCTAGTAGATAGAAAGTTATGCTACCAAGCCAAAGGTGGGTAATTTTAATCTGTGGCCCTCAGGCCTGATTGTAATTGTTTTTGGTCAAACATCTTCTAAGTGGTATAGCACTAGTCTGTCCATTTGCTGTAAGAGGTAACTTGCAACTGCTGTGACACTAAATCTTGTGACACTGATGTGTCAAATGTCAAAAGGGTTATTGCATGGTGGACAGTGTTTGGGGGAGCTCCCTGATTAAAACAAGCTTGGAAGCGGTAGTGGTATCCATTTCCCAAATAGCTTGCCTCCAGAAACTATGAACGTGGAGAAACAATGAAAATGATACAAGTGGTCAGGTTTTTTGTTCATAGGGTCACTATGAGTTGTCTATGACTTGATGGCACCTAACAACAACTATGTCTACTATCACCCTGTCTTTTCAAGCCCCCATTGAATCCTTCATTACTTCACCCTCCTCCACTCAAGATCCTCTGCTATCCCAGAAATTTTTATATAACTTGTAATTTAAAAAAAAACAAACAAACAAAAAACCCACAACTTGTCACTGAGTTGACTTTTGTTTACTCCATATGTGTTTAAAGCAGAACTGCTGTCTGTAAGATTTGAATGTCTGATTTTAAGTAGAGTACCAGGCTTTTCTCTTAAGGTGCCTCTGGTTAGACTTAAATCTCTAACTTTTGTGTGTTCACTTGAACATATTAAACATTTGCACCACCCAGGAACTCCTGACTTGGAATGTTGTTTTTATGTACCATCAAGTTGATTCCAACTCATAGGGAGCTATAGGGCTAAGTGGAATGGCCTTGTAGCATTTTCTAAACAGTAAGGAGCCCTGGTAGCAGTGTGTTACATGTTGAACTACTAACCAAAAGGTCAGTGGTTCAAATCCACCAACCTCACTAAGGAAAAACAGTAGGAAGTCTCCTGTCATGAAAGTCTAAAATCTTCAGAACTTTGATGGATGGTCATCATGACTTGAAATCAGCCCAACACAACATTGAGTTTTTGGTTCCATCTTTACAGAAGCAAGCTGGTATATCTTTGTCCCACAGAACATCTTGCGGGTTCAAACTGTCGGCCTTTCTATTAGCAGCTGAGTACTTGAATCACTACACAACCAGGGCCCCTTAAAATGCAAAATCCTCCAACTTTTTGCTTTTGAAATAACTTATAGTTATCTCTTAGGTTTCTGAGGCTGTAAATTTCATGGGAAGAAACTGTCCACCATTCTCCCTTAGAGAATGGAGAGATGTGATCTCTGGGTTAACAGCACAGCTTCCTATACACTACACCATCAGAATTTGCTTCAGAGAACTCTAAGGAAAATAATACAGTGAGACAATTTCCACATACCAAGAGTACTGGCAAGACTAACAGACACGGGCTGTGCAATTCCACTACTGAGAATATACCCTAAAGAAACCAGAACTGCTACCCAAGCAGATATATGCACACCTACGTTTATTCTGCTTTGTTCACAATATCGAAGAGTTGGAAACAACCCAAGTATCCATTAATAAATGAACGGATCGAGAAGCTGTGGTATAGTCACACAATGTAACACTACGCTAAACTGAAAAGCAAGGAACTCATGAAACATTATACAAAATGGGTGACTCTGGAGAATATTATGCTGAGTGAAATATCTCAGTCATAAAAGGACAAATGCTGCTTAATGCCACTGTTATAAAACAGGACTGACATTGGGGTTGGGGGGAAACTAAGAAAAGATGGGATAAATAATGTACACTGAATTGAAACAGATGAGGGAAAGAACTGCTTAAAAAGACTATATGATTGGGTATTGTTTGCATGACAACAGTCCAGAATAAAAGCTACTTAGTAAAGTGCACTGAAGTGAGGGTGAGGAACTGTACAACAATGAAAGAATTTTCTTTTCAAAAAGAAAAGTGAGTGGGGGTGGGGAGCAGGGAGGAAAATGTGCAACAATAAATGAATAAAAATCTAAGTTCTCTATGAACTTTCATTAAAATCTCAATAAAAAAAGAAAAAGATGTTATACCCAATATCATGCACAGATGTGGTAGCATGAGTATTTGTATGTGCTGCAGATACACAGTAAAGCCAATGAGGGGTAAAACATACTTTTTTAAACAAAGAGTACTGATAGTTTAAGAGATTGAACTAATGTTCAAGGGCATAGAGAAAGAGTTAAATTCTCGCATTGTTGGGAGAACAAATGAGTATAGCCTTTTAGAAGAACAACATGGCATAAAAATTTTAAGTGCACATGCCCTTTGCTGTAGCAACTCCATTACTGGAAATTTAGCCAACACACATACTTATGAGTTATTATTGCTGGGTGCCATCAAGTCAGTTCTGACTCACAGCAACACTATGTGCAATAGAGCATAACAGTGCCCAGTCCTCACATTGTCACTATGTTTGAGTCCATTGTCACAACCTAGTGTCAATCTATCCTCCAATAGTCTTTCTCTTTTTTTCTGACCATCTACCAATTTTGATGTCCCTGTCCAAGCACTGGACCCTTCTGATAACATGTCCAAAGTACTGAGATTAAGTCTTACATTGTGGATTCTTTTCTAAGACAAATTTGTTTGTTCTTCTGGCAGTCGCCAGTATGGTCAGTATTCTTCACTAACATCATACTCCCGATAAATCAATTCTTCTTTAGTTTTCCTTGTCTGTTGTCCCGCTTTTGCATCCATAGGAAACTACTGAAAATATCAAAACTTGATTTAGACACATTTAAGGTGACAGTTTTTTTTCTTTTAACCCTTTAAAAAGAAGTCTTTTGTCTGGTGGTGTTGTTGTTGCTGTTGATTGTCTTTGAGTTGAGGATGAGTCATAGTGACCCTATGAAAATAAGGCCTGAAGCATTTCTATAACTATCAACATTTGTCAAAGTTCATACAGTTTCCAGAGGTGTGCTATTTAGGAAGTGGATGCTACTCCTGCTGTGTCTAATGTAGTATGTCATTTAATTTCTTGGCTGCTACTTCCATAGACATTGATTGTGAATTTACATAAAAGGAAATCTTTGGTAACTCCAATCTTTCTGTATTTTATCATCATGCTGCTTATTGGTCCAGTTGTGAATATTTTTGTTTTCTTTATTAATTGTTCTAGGGTAATCTATAATGAAGATTATAATCTTTGCTCTTCATCAATGATTGTTACAAGTCCTTTTCCCTTTTAGCAAAGAAAGCTTCATCATTTGCACATTTCAGGTTGTGAATGAGTCTTTCTCCAACCCTGAGACACATTATTCTCTATACAGGCCATTTTCTTGTCCTATTTGTTCAGCATAAAAAGTAAGTACAGTGGAAGAGTACAACATTTCCCCCCATTCAAACAACAATGTTTTAGTTTATGTACAAGTTCTGCATGAGTGTCATGAAGTATTCTGAAATATCCATTCTTCACAATATTATGCTTGGTTTTGTTATGGTTCATAGTCTTTGTCATAGTCAATACTTAAGTATGCATCTTTTACTACATTTGTTTTTGAATGATATTAACATTGAATCACTTCTTTGGAAAGAGTATGAATATCGATCTCTTCTAAACAATTGGTCAGCATGCTATCTTCCATATTTCTTTGCATAGTAGAGTGAGTGTTTCCAGCATTGTCTGCATTTGTTAAAATATCTCGGTTTGCATTCCATCAATGCCTGGAGGTTTGTGTTGGGTTTTGTTTTTTGTTTTGTTTTATTTTTTTGTCAATGCCTCCAATGTCATTTGTGCACTAAGATAAAAATATGAAAATGTTCATTAAAGCTTTATTTGTAATATAAAAAATTATAAATAAGAAACAAGATGTTAATTAATGTTAAACAAAACCCACAAACAACACAACTCAAACTCACTGCTGTCAAATTGGTTCTGACTCATGTCATTGTTGTTATGCCCATTGAGTCAGAACTGACTCAGAGCTGACCCTCTAGTGGGTTTTCAGAGGCAGTAAATCACATGAGAGGAGATTGTCAATCTGACTTATGTTGTTATTGCTGTTATGTGCCATAGAGTAACCTGTGACTCATAACAACTCTATGTACAGTAACTCTGAATCTTGCCCTATCCTAAGCTATTCTGATTGTCTCTGATACACCCGTCTCCACTACCCTGGTTACTGTGTCAGTTAATCTTATCTGGGGTCTTCCTCTCCCGTGCTTTCCCTTCACCCTTTCAAGCTTGATGGCCTTCTCCAAAGACCAGTTCCTCCTGGCAACATGCACAAAGTATGTGAGATGGAGCTTCAAAATCCTTGCCTCCAGGGAGAAACTTGGTTTCATCCCCTCCAGGACAGACCCATTTGTTCTCTTGGCAGTCCGTGGTATGTTCAACATTCTTCTCAAGCACCACAACTCAAAGGCATCAATAATTCTTCTGTCATCCTTAGTCATTGTCCAGCTCTCTGATGCATAACAAATAATTGCGAAGCTCATAATTGCACCTGGATCGGGTGCATCTTAGTCTAGACTGACATTGTTGCTTTTCAGCACTCTGGATAAGTCCCTGACAGCACATTTACCTAATAAAATTTATTTTTTTTATTTCCTGACCACTGGTGCCTGGAGTGTTAATTGTGGAACTGAGCAAGCTGAAATTCTTTTTTTAAAAAAATATTTTTTCATTATTGTACATTTTCTTCTCTTCCCTCTCCATCCCCTCCCCATCCCATCCCACAATGCACCCCTTGTTCCTGATTGTTGTCATGCATATAATGCCTAATCATATATTCCTTTCAGTCAGTTCCTCCCTCATCTCTCCTAATGCAATGTTCATTATCTATCCATTATTTACCCATTCTCTCCCTAACTGTGTGTCCCCCCCCCATGTCTGTCCTATTTTGTAATAGCAGTTTTATGCAGTGTTTGCCCTTTTGTGACTGAGATATTTCATTCAGCATAATGTCCTGGAGGCTCCCACATGTTGTGTAATGTTTTATGTATTTGTTGTTTTTCAGTGCTGCATAATATTCCATCGTGTGAATGTACCATAGTTTTTCTATTGATTAATTTGTTGCTGGGTACTTGGATTGCTTCCATTTCTTTGCTATTGTGAATAACTCAGCAATAAACCTGGGAGTGTATACATCTGTTTGAGTTGTGGCTGTGATTTCTTTAGGGTATGCTCCCAGTATTGGAATTGCTGGCTAAAATGTTTTTTCTATTTTTTACTTTTGGAGAAAGTACCAGACTGCCTTCCATAGTGGCTGTAGCATTTTACATTCTCACCAACAGTGAATAAGAGTTCCAATTTCTTCATAACCTTGCCAGCATTTGGTGTTTACTGCCTGGTTGAATTTTTCTATTCTTGCTGGCATAAGACGATATATCAGTTGTTTTGAATTGCATCTCTCTGTTAGCTAGGGATTTTCATGTGTTTGTTTGCTTGTCATATGAATGTTGTCTTCAGTGAACTGTCTATTCATATCCTGTGCCAATTTTGTGGTTGGGTTGTTAACCTTTATCATGTTGAAGTGCTGGAGTATTCTATAAATTTAAATACAAGTCTCTTATCAGAAATGTGATTGCTAAATATAGTTTCCCAATCTGTGGGCCTCCTTTTTACCCTACTGGAGAAATTTTCTGATGTGCATAGGGATCTGATTCTTAGACGGTCCCATTAATCTATTTTATTCTTTCTTGGTTGTAGGTAAAATTCTTAATAATCTCACTCTCACAATCCTCTCTATCATGGTGCTGCTTTCCAATTGGCCTAGTGATAAAAGTTTCAAGGTTTTTTTTTTATGTTGGGTTTCACTCCATATTGGAGACTGCAGTCCTTGACCTTTTGCAGCAAATACTTCCAGTCATCCTCAGTTTCAGCAAGCAAGGTTGTGTCCTCTGCATAATGTAGGTTGTTGATGAATCTTCCTCCAATCCTGATGCCACATTCCTCCTCATAAAGTCTAGCCTTCCAAATAACCTGTTCCACATGTGGATTGAAAATGTATGAAGACAGGATGCATTTCTGATGCACTCCTTTCCTGATTTTGAGCCATGCAGTGTTTTCTTGCTCTGTTCTTATGACTGCTTCCTGGTCAAAGTTTCACCTGACTACCAATCAAGGATACTGGGATTCCCATTCTCCTCAAGGTTAGGTACAACTTGTTGTGATCCACACAGTCAAATGTGTCTGCATAGTTAATAAAACACAATAGATATTCTTCTACGATTTATCAACAACCCGCGTTATGCAGATGGCACAACCCTGCTTGCTGAAAATGAAGAGGACCTGAACCACCTGCTGCAGAGGGTCAAGGACTGCAGCCTATAATATGGACTGAGGCTCAATGTCAAGAAGACAAAGATTCTCACCACTGGACCAATTGGCAGCATCAGGATGGATGGTGAAGAGATTGAGATTGTACACAGCTTTAGTTTGCTTGGCTCCACAGTCAACAGTCTTGGCACCAGCAGCCAGGAAATTAAAAGGCACATTGCCATGGGAAAGTTAGGGACCTCTCCAAAGTACTGAAGAGCAATGGTGTCTCTCTGGAGACTAAGGTGCATTTGATACAGGCTACGGTCTTCGCAATCACCTGTTATGCATCAGAGAGTTGGACAATGACCAAGGAGGATAGAAGGAGAATTGATGCCTTTGAGCTGTGGTGCTGGAGAAGAGTATTGAGTATACCATGGACTGCTAGGAAAACAAACAGATTTGTCCTGAAAAGGGTTAAACCAGGTGGCTCCTTAGAGGCAAGGATTCTGAGGCTCCGTCTAACATAGTTTGGACATGTTGTGAGGAGAGACCCGTCCTTGGAGAAGGACATCATGCTTGGTGGGGTGGAGGGACAGCGCAGGAGGGGAAGGCCCTCTATGAGGTGGATTGATTCAGTGACTGAAATAATCGGGATGGGAGTGTCAGAGACAGTGCGATTGGCACAGGACAGAGCAGAGTTTAGGGCTGTTGTACATAGGGTCGCTATGAGTCGCAAGCGACTCAACGGTACATAACAACACAACAACAACATTCTTTGCTTTCAGCCAAGATCCCTCTGACATTGACAACCCAGCTTGCTCTTCTAGGAGTTCTCTATGTACTGTTTCAGTTGCTTTTGGATAATCTTCAGGAGGATTTTTGCTTGCATGTGATACTGTTTGATAATTTCCACACTCTGTCAGATCACCATTTTTTGGATTGGGAATAAATATTTATCTCTTCCAGTCAGTTGGCCAGGCAGTTGTCTTCCAGCTTTCTTGGCACAGCCTGGTGACCGCATCCAGGGCTGCATCTCTTTGTTGAAATGTGTCTATTGGTATGCCATCGATTCCCGGGGCCTTGTTTTTTTGCCAATTCCTTCAGAGCAGATTGAAATTCCTCTGAGGCATTGTGGATAGCTCTCTCTTCCTGAGTATAATGGACTCCTAGAGGCCTTGTGGTGTATGTTGTTATATATCAGACTGCTAATCAAATGGTCAACAGTTTGAATCCACTAGCCACTCTTTGGGAGAAAGATGAGCAGTCTCCTCCCATAAAGATTTAGTCTCAGAGTTTTGCTGTGAGTTAGAAGCAATTCAATGGTAGTGTATTCAGCTTGGGGGCAGAGACTGTAGAAGTCTCTCTGTGGGACATTTAATGCACGTGGCTGCTAATGGAAAGGTTGGGAGTTCAAGTCAATCTGAGGCACCTGGGAGAAAAAATTGTTGATCAACTTCTGAAAAAATCAGTTCTTAAAAACCCTGTGGAAGGAAGTTCTACTTCGACACACAGGTTGCAAGCAGTCAGAATCAACTTGAAGAAAACTGATTGGTTAACAAGACATACAATTTTTCGAACTAAATAATCTTTCAGCTTTGTTTGTTTTGAAAGTCTGCCTTTTTAGGAAATTGAGCAGCTGCCTTTTCATAATAAGGATAACATTCATAATGTTAAGTGAGTAGCACATATTTTTTCCATCCACACCTTTTCATGTAAAGAATAGCTGGGAATGTCAAGACAGTTGATGGGGGTACAGAGTTGATGGTGATGGGGCTAGAACAACAAATCTTACAAGTTTAACCAGGAGTCAAACCTCTGGCCAAGTTCTTAGTAGCAGCATGAACTATAAACATAGACAGGTTTACTTTCTAAACCCAAAATTGAGATACCAAGTTCAGGTTTCAGAAAACCCTCCTACGCTTTTGTTTGCTTTTGTTCTTTCTAAATATAACTTTAATCTTGAATTGTTCCTTTTGCAGGGAGCCAATGAGTTGATCTTTTTTTTTTTAAAAAAGCACCTATAGTTGTATATTATATTGCTTATTTTTTATTGAGATTTTAATGGAAGTTTACAAAGATATATTGCTAATTTCTTCCCTCCTTTTTTTCTTTTTTATCATATATTTTAAATATCTTTGAATGAATACTTCAAAATAGAACAACGAGGAGAAGCCTCTGAGAGATTTTAAAATGAGTTCTCTGCCTACGGTTGATGAACTAAAGGTTTACTTTGACCCTCTTTAATAATTTGGCTTATTGCTTCATTCTCCCCTTTCTTAGACTATGAAGTCCTGGTTTAGCACTCTTCACCAAATCCCTAGTTACTAAATGTGCAATCAGATCTAACAAAGAGAGGTTAAAGGTTTACCTCCTCCAGAGCCTCTGGCAATTAGATTATTGGTTGGAGGGACAGTGGAGTTGCCAAAACTGAATCTCTGAATCTGAAAATATTTTTCATCCTAGCATGCTAATCTTTGTTCCTAAAATTTACTTAAGTTAAAAATAAAATTGAGGTTAATTTTTATAGATGAGAGAATGTGATACCTACTGACTGAAGAACAAAACTCACAAATCATAAACCGAATACCACTTATGATCTCTGTGTGGTGCATTTTTATAATGGCAAGGGCATCTCTGCTTATGCTGACATTTCAGCACACATAATCCCAGTTCTCAAAGTCCATAAACAGTGTGGCAAGCTCTGTTCATAAAGAATTACTGCTCTATAAAGTTACAGAGGCACCAAGAATCTTTACTCCCATTCCTGGAAGGGATTTATCTTCCTTGCAGTGCTCGTACTGGGCAGTATGATGCACAAACTCAAAAACACACGTGGCTTGACCCTGGATTCATAGCCTTGCAATCTATCCCCTTGGATGCAAATTCAAGGCCATGGACTATGTTAAAGCAGGACTTTGCATTTTGTGTTTGTTAAAGGCAAGCAAAAAAAAAAATAGTAATCAACAAGCTTTTGTCTGGAGAGCAAGGGAAAAAACACTGCATGGTTTAAAAATCAAGAAATGTATGTGCCAGGGCTATATACTTTCTCCCTATCTATTCAATCTGATGCTGAGCAAATCATTGGAGAAGATGGACTTTATGAAGGAGAGTATGACAGAAGAATTGATGCCTTTGAGTTGTGGTACAGGAGAAGAACATTGAATATTCCATGGACTGCTAAGAGAATGAGGTTCCTCCTGGAGAAGATGAAACCAGGCTGCTGCTTAGATGCAAGGATTTTGAAGCTCCATCTGATGTACTTTGGGCATGTTGCTGGCAGAAGCCAGTCTGTGGAGAGGGGCATTATGCTTGGAAGGATGGAGGGACAGCTCAAGAGAGGAAGATCCTGGATGAGATTAATTGACTCAGTGGCTGGGGTAATGGGGGTGGATGTGTTGGAGATGACAAGGTTGGCTCAGGATACAGCAGGGTCACTATGAATGGCAAATGATTCGACCCCACAACAACAACAATAACAACATGGTATCAGGATCAGAGGAAGACTCTTCAACAACCTGTATTATGCAGTTGACCCAACCTTGCTTGCTGAAAGCAAGCAAAGCATTTGCTGCAGAGGATCAAGCACTGCAGTCTTCAATATGGATTATACCTCACCATCAAGAAAATAAAACTCCACACCACTGGCCAGCAGGTAACATCATAATAGATGGAGAAAAGATTGAAATAGGCAGCAATTTCATCTTGCTTGGATCCACAATCAACTTTTTGGTACCAGCAGTCAGGTGCACTGTGGAAGTCAGGGTCCTCTTCAAAATGCCAAAAAAAAGGAATGATGTCAATTTAAAGATTAAGGGTGTCTGAATCAAGTCATAGTCTTTCCTATCATCTTCTATCCATCCGAGAGTTGGACTGAAAAAAAGATTACAGAAGAACTGATGTCTTGGAGCTTCAGTAATGGAGGAGAGCGCTTAATATCCCATGGACTGCCAAAAGGACAAAATGATACATCTTGGAGAAGGTGCAGCCAGAGTGCTCTTTGGAGGTAAAGATGACAGGGCTTCCTCTCAACAGCCTTTGGACATGCTACTAGGAGAGGCTATCCTTAGAATAATCATCCTTGGGATATTCCTTAGGATAACATGCTTGGAAAAGTAGAACATGAGTGAAAGAAAGGAAGACCTTCGGCAAGATGGATTGATACAGTGGCTGCAGCAATGGGCACTGGAGTGGCAAGGATGATAAAGATGGCACAGGATGGGCCAAAATTCCAATCTATTGTTCAAGGATTGCTAGGAATTAGATTTGACTTGAGAGCACTTAATAAAAACAGGCTCTTTTACCCTGCCTACTATGGTGATGAAGGCAGAAGTTTAAGCTGCTTAGGAGGAAACAGCAAAAAATAAGGCCCCCAGAATAGATGGTATACCAATTGACATATTTCAGCTAACAGATGCTGCCGTGGA
>NW_006399992.1:3573250-3592691 GCF_000299155.1 Elephantulus edwardii | reverse complement strand
GTTTAGGGCTGTTGTACTTAGGGTCGCTATGAGTCGCAAACGATTCGACGGCACATAACAACAACAGTTTATACTCTGTAAAAATGGGGATGTGAACATTTAATACTGAAGAAAAGAAGAAAGTATCCAGGCTAAATTAAGTAAAGTTGTCATTATTCATGAGTTCCTTCTAGCCAGACCCTTAGAGGGTCACTATGAATTATAGAACAGTATTCTGGGACAGCAGGCTCCAGTGAAATAATTGTGTCTTATAGTAACACTCTTCAGTTTTAAAAAGTGCATAGTGGAGTGTACCTGGGGTGGTGGGAGGGGTGCAGAGGGGATTGTATACCAAAGAAAGAATTTTTCTTTTACTCTTTCAAAGAGATGAGCAAACGGGGGTGGAGGGGGGGCACGGGGACACAGGTGGGGAGGGCTGGGCAGGGAGAAAAGTGCAACAATGAATGAATGGAAATCCAAAATCTCTGTAAATGTTCATTAAGATTATTAAAATTAAAAAAATTAACTAGTATAATAAAAAAAAAGAAAGTGGGTGCCAATCATGGTTCCAAATAGAAATAATAATGGTACTCTATAGTGATTTTACAAATCAAATTAATATTTAATGCATGTAAAATCCTAGAACCATCTTTGATACATAACAAGCAGTCAATAAATGTTATTTCTGTTCTATCAAAAAAAAGTTTGTTCTATATTTTATCTCACTTGAACTTCTCAATAATCTGGAATTTTATAGACAAGAAAAGTCACGACATAAAAATGCTCAATGCTATGGATTAAATTGTGTCTCTCAAAATGTGTCTTGTAAATCCTAACTTATGAGGGTGGATATATTCCGCTGGGAATGGGCTGTCTTTGCTATGTTGATGAGAGCAAGAATAGTGCAGATTATATCTTGAGAAAATCTTTTTGAAATATAAGAGAGGTTAAAGCAATACTCCACAGAGATGAAGATAGATGACAAGAGACATGAATACCTGCAAGGAACCAGGAAGCAGACAGAAGCCAAAGAGACCAGAACCCTCCTTCAGAGACTACAGAGAGAAAGCTTTCTCCTAGAGCCAGCATCTTGAATTTGGACTTTGTGTCCACTGAACTTTCTGTGAGAAAAGAGAGTTCTGTTTATTAAAGCCATCTGCTTAGGATATATCTATTAGAGCAGCACTAGATAACCAAGACACTCAATTTACTCGCCTAAATTAATATAACAAGTGAGAAGTACTTGAGCAAAACTTTTTTTTACTCCAAATCCAGTACTCCTTGAACGATAACGTACTATTTGGAAAAAGGTTACTCAAGTTCAGTATCGTATGACAGTTATGTCCAAATCCCAGCTTTGCCACTTTCTAGTTCATGAACTTGAGAAAGATATTAAGCCTCAAGGCCCGGTCTTGATTTTCCCACCTCAATGAGCGACATAATAATATACATAACTGAGAGGTTGGGGGATGAACGATTTAATGCAGAAAGAGCACTAAACCTGCTACTTAACAGGCCCTCACTGAATAGTAGCTATTAAAAACAAAGAAAAGGAAATGAATGCTGTGAGTGTAAATCTCACTTCTGTGATTTTTCACTCTGTTATTGACTTAGTTGGTCAAAGATGTCCTGTGAGTTGCAGTTTCCTGTTCTAGCAAATGAAAGTGATGGGAGTTTGGTAAGGAAACAGTTAAGAATCACCCTGTTTGAATTGTTTTTTAAAAAGTGCTCTCTGAGCGGATGTGTGTGTGTGTGTGTGTAGCCTAGTTGTGTAGAAAGAAAGGAAAAAGGAGGGAGTGATGATATTAGTATTAAATTTATCAGGTCTTCCTTTACGTTAGCAGTCACTTGGCATCCAGCCAAGAAATGTATAGTGTAGATGATTAAAATGCAAAGGAAAATAATGACATTTGGAAACTGCGACAGTTCTGTCAGAAAATGCACACCAACCTATAGAAAAAGCTGCTATTGATTTCAAGGACTATTGTGGCAGCAATGTGGCTTGGTAATTAGATTTCTTACGTTTACACCATTTACTTAAAATTCTACAGAGTACAAGTAGTAAATAGCAATATTCACATCACCTGGCAGTAAGGATAATGAGGAAGAGCTGCTAGCCCAGAGGGGATACTGCTTCTTATTACAAAGTCGAATAAAACAGTCATTTAATCTAGGAAGGGGCTTTTTGTGCCATAAAAACTACTTTACCAAAGTCTTCTTTCCAACTTCTTCAAAGGAAAAATTGAGCAACTACTGCTGGGATGAGCTACACAAACCAGAAATCCAGCCAAAAGGCAGTGCCGATTCCTGTAAAGGGGAGTAATGGTTCTTGAAGAACGATACTCTTTAGGAGTCTACTGGACTAAAGGGGTCCCAACTCAAGCCTCCAAATTACAACTCCTTGTATTCAATTCTAGGTTTTCCTAAGTAATTCCTAGTGATGCAAAGCTATGTGCTTGGCTGCTAAAGGGAAATCTGGGGGCTCTGAATCAATTCAGCAGCTCCATAGGAAAAACTGTGTCGCAATCTGCTCCCACAAAGATTATGGCATTGCTTATGTACAGCCAAACACCTTATGGGATGTGGTTTCTTGATTTGCATGTTGACTGTTCCTCAGTACATCATAATGAATTGGCAAAATTATACATGTAGGTAGCTGGTGTGGCTTAGTGGAAAAGGATTTGCACTGCCAACCCAAGGCAAGTGTTTCAGAACCACTGGCTTCTCCATGGAAGAACGTTCTGCAATCTCCTCCCATGTGATTTAAGGCCTCTGAAGACTCAGTGGAGTGTCAGCCATGAATTGGTTCAGATTTGAGGGCAATGAGTCAAAGGGAGTGAATAATGACTTATATGTTTAGTGCTTCTGTTCTAACTCCAACTTCATTGTGTTAAAAGCTTGCATGTAGCCATCAAAGACACAATTGTCTCTATTCACCTGGAACAATAGAGGAAGAAGGAGAGGCAACATTAGGAGGAGGAAATGAAATGGGTGGTTTATTGCCTTCAAGAACAAGTAACTTCTTTGATATAAGACAGGAAATATTGGATGATGCCCAACTACCATTACTGACCATTTTGATCAAAGAGCCTATTGAAGAACCCTGATCAAAAGAAGGAAAAAGTAGAAATGAATTCTAAATTCTCATATTTTCTAAACTTTATGGAGCCAGAGAGAATGAGTGAATCCCTCAAACTATTGCCCTGAGATAATCGTTTAATTTTAAACCAAAAACTATCACTTGAACTTTTTAAAAAAGGAAACAATAGTTTGGCATAACTACTAAAAATATGTTTTGAACATCATCCTTTTTAAGAATTATCTGTCTGAGATCAAACAGCAGCAACTAAAAATATTAGATAGGAAGCTTGTTGTTGATGTTGTTAGGTGAATCGAGTACAACTCATAGTGACCTTAAAAAAAAGATTTGAAACCTGTTCTATTTTGTGCCATCATCATCATCACTGACACACTTGAGCCCATTGCTATAGTCATTGTGTCAATCTATCCCATTGAGGGTCTTCCTCTCTTTTGCTGACCAAGCATGTTCCTCTCCAAGGAATAATCTTTCCTAGCAACATGCCCAAAGTAGGTGAGATGAAGCTTCACAATTCATGTCTCCAAGGAACACTCTGACTGCACTGTCTCCAAGACATATCTGGTTTTTTGGCAGTCCATGAGATATTCAACACTCTTCTCCAACACCAGAGGTCCAGTTATTCATCTGTCACTCTTATTCATTGTCCAGTAACCAGATGCATAACAAGTGATTGAAAAGACCATGGCCTGTATCAGGTACACCTTAGTCTTCAAGTTGTTATCACTGCAAAAGGAAGCTTAGGAGCTGTGAATTCATGCTAATGGGGATGAAATGATTCCAAAAAGGAGAGCGACAATGGCTGTACCACTCAAAGAATGTCATCAACTTCACTGAATTATATGCATGTAGAAATGATTGGGTTGATATATGTATTTATTGTGAACATTCTCAAAACAACCACTGTAAAAAATTATAGCCTAGAAAACCCTATGGGGTAATTTTACTCTGTTGTTTAGGTTAATTGCTGTGAGTTGGAATCTATTCAGCAGCACATAACAGCAATACATTGCTCCCAAAGATCCAACCATCCCAAAGGGTCTCAGAAGGTGTGGGATGCGTTTCCACTTAGTTGTCTGATTTTAACCAGTATGCATTGCTTAATGCTTGGGAAGCTCTGGAAGTATAGTCTGTAGCAAGCTGTGCAGCTAACACAAAGGCCTTGCATGTCCAGATGTTCTAATCTACCAGCAGCTCCACAGAAGGAGGGCAACCTCTTGGCATAATGATTTACAGCTTTTGAAGCTGATGAAAAGCCACTAAGAGTTAGAGCTGACTAAGCAGTAGTGGGATTGCAGTTTTTTAGTTGCTTAATGGCCAGAGTAGTCTTGTGAAATAAGAGTTATGTCAGTCGGATCTTTGTTCCAATGCCCTATTAAATTCTTATGTTGTTATTGTGATGTGCTATCAAATTGAAACTGGCTCATAGCTGACTTCCAGTAGGTCTTCAGAGGCTGTAAATCACATGGGAGGAGATTGCTCATCTTCTCCGAAAGGGAAACTGATGGGCCTGTGTGCCTTAGGACTGATAGTGCAACTCCTTCCCAGTAGGCCACCAGGACACCCTAAATCTTTATGGGGGCCTACTCCTAATTATCTCATCACTGCTGTTGCCAGACTGCTGGGGTTGCTGCCTCCACTGCCACCACCATCACCACCACTGCTGGTGTCAGAGCAGTAGCCACTGCCCACTGTCCTTTCCCCCTGAGCATCAGTCCACAGTCACTGCCAATGATTGCCACCTGACACAGCCCAAGAGCCAAGCCTGCACCCAGGGCTATGTCCTCTGCTTTACCCACGTGTATCCCCCCAAAGTATGTTTGGTTTGTTGTTGTGTGCTGTCAAGTTGGACCTGACTCACAGCTGGCCCTCTGGTGAGTTTCAGAGGCAGTAAGTTGCACAGGGAGAGATTACCTAGCCTCCAGAGGAGCAGCTGATGATCTTAAACAACCATTAGGCCACCAGAGGGGAAACAAATAAAAAGAGAGCTGCTCTTCCTTTAAAAATAAAACCAAAACCAAACCCTCATGGGACCTCAGATCTCTGTGTCTTCTGTTGTTTGGATGTTAAGTAATGCTTCTGTGTATCCCATTCTTCCCTGTCAGACTTGCTAAACCTTCCCTGTGCTTTGGTCGCTTAAAAGTTAAGCCTGTATACTTAAAACGGATATCTAATTAGGCATTATTGTCATGACAGGAGTCCAGAATGACACTGCATGGTGGGGTGGACTTGAGGGGAGGGATTGTATAACAATGAAAGAATTTTTCTTTTCCTTTTCAAAGAGAAGACCAGTCTGGAGGGGAGGAGTGGGTTGAAAGAAAAGTGCAACTGTGAATGAATGGAAATCCAAAATTTTCAATAAAATTAATAATAATAATAACGATATAACTATAACTATAACAACTATAACTATAACTAACTATAAGTATAACTATAACTATAACGATAACTATAACTATATGAGCAAGAGCCTATTGTGATGAAGGAAGAAGTTCAAGCTGCTTTGAAAGAAAGGGCAAAAAATAAGGCCCCAGGAATAGATGGTATACCAATTTACATATTTCAGCTAACAGATACTGCCCTGGATGTGCTCACCAAGTTGTGCCAAGAAATCTGGAGAACAACCACTTGGCCAACTGACTGGAAGAGATCTATATTTGTTCCCGTTCCAATAAAAGGTGACCCAACAGAGTGTGGAAACTATAGAACAATATCGTTGATTTCACATGCAAGTAAGATTCTGCTGAAAATTATACCAAAACGACTGGAACAGCACATCAACAGAGAACCACCAGAAGTCCAGGCTGGGTTTAGTAGGGGTCGTGGTACTAGGGATATTGTAGCTAATGTTAGATGGATCTTGGCTGAAAGCAGGGAGTACCAGAGGAATGTCTATCTGTGCTTCATTGATTATGCAAAGGCTTTTGACTGTGTGGATCATAACAAACTGTGGCTGACTCTGAGAAGAATGGGAATCCCAGAACACTTGATCGTGCTAACGCGAAACTTATAATTGAACCAAGAGGCAGTTGTCAGAACAGAGCAAGGAAACTGCATGGTTCAAAATTGGGAAGGGTGTATGCCAGGGATGCATCCTATCTCCATATCTTTTCAACCTGTATGCAGAACAGATCATCCAGGAGGCTGGGCTCTATGAGAAGAAATGTGGCATCAGGATTGGTGGAAGATCTATTAACAATCTGCATTATGCAGATGACATAATCCTGCTTGCTGAAACTGAGGAGGACCTGAAGCGCTTGCTGCTGAGGGTCAGAGACTGCAGCCTTCAATATGGATTGAGGCTCAATGTCAAGAAGACAAAGATTCTCACCACTGGACCAATTGGCAGCATCAGGATGGATGGTGAAAAGATTGAGATTGTTCACAGCTTTAGTCTGCTTGGCTCCACAATCAACACTCTTGGCACCAGCATCCAGGAAATTAAAAGATGTATTGCGGTGGGAAAGTCTGTTATTAGGGACCTCTCTGAAGTACTCAAGAGCAACGGTGTGTCTCTAGAGACTAAGGTGCATCTGGTATAGGCCATGGCCTTTGCAATCACCTGTTATGCATCACAGAGCTGGACAATGACCAGGGAGGATAGAAGGAGAATTGATGCTTTTGAGCTTTGGTGTTGGAGAAGAGTGCTGAGAGTGCCATGGACTGCTAAGCAAACAAACAGATTCATCCTGCAGAGGGTTAAACTGGGCTGCTCCTTGGAAGCAAGGATTCTGAGGCTTCGTCTGACATACTTTGGTCATGTTGTAAGGAGGGACCAGTCCTTGGAGAGGGACATCATGCTTGGGAGGGTGGAGGGCAGGCATGGGAGGGGAAGGCCCTCTAGGAGATGGACTGATTCGGTGACTGGGGCAATCGGGATGAGTGTGTCGGAGACAATGATTTTGTCACAGGACAGAGCAGAGTTTAGAGTTGTCGTAAATAGGGTCGCTATGAGTCTCAAGTGACTCGACGGCACATAACAACAACAACAACAAGAACAATAATAATAAAATGAGAAAAGAAGGGGGGGGAGTTAAGCATGCAGATACTGAAGCTATAACACAGCATACAAAAGAGTTCTAGATTAATGACCCGTGCAGGAAAGAATGGAACAAACACCTGCATACTGGAACTTTGACGTTTCAGCTTTATTATCCAGTTTGTGTTTTCGTCAACTCCTTTTATCTGTAGACTTGCTTGTGAGTCATGTAAAACCAAAGTCATGACCCTACACACCACTTAACCACAGAGTATTTGATTATAACTCCTGTTTCAGATTACCTTCTTTCTCTTCCTTAGCTGTATCTGACCACAGTTCTATCCTCTATTAACCAGGATTCCTTCCAAATTCTACTAATCTTCCTTTTTTTTGTTCTTAACAACCAGTCTTTCTTTTAGGGAATCATTCCCATACTTAATGCATGGAAATACATTAGTGTTCAGAGAATTCCCATCTTCCATGCAGGAAATCCAGTTCAATTCTTGGCCAATGTGCCTTACACACAGTCACCGCTCGTCTGTCAGTGGAGGCTTGTGTGTTTCTATGATGCTGAACAAATGCCAAAGATTTTCCAGATGACAGTGGAAAGAAAAGTCTGATAACCTCCTGAAAAACAGCTAATAGAAATCCTATGGATTACAATGCTCCCATCTGCAAATGCTTATGGAGATGGCACGGGACCAGGCATCTTGTGCATGGGGACACCTTGTGCAAGGGGTCACCTTGAATTGCAGGCCAGCTACATGGCAGCTCACCGCTTTGTCAGAATTACCCCTCTCAGGCATCCAGGAAGTTGAAGAGAACCCTAAGTAAAGGTAGCTCACCTAATCTAAGTAATAACCATTCATTAGCACACCAAATGGTAACCTAGGTACACTGATGGGAGATCTATTATGTATTGTGCTACTAACTGGAAAGTGAGTGGTTTAAGTCCATCAGCTGTTCCACATGGAAAAGGTTGTCAGCTTTATTATCCAGTATAAAGATAGATAACCTTGAAAACCTGATGGAACGTCACTTGGATGGCAATGGGTTCTTTAGATTCAGTTCGCAAAGAGTGCTAAGGAGGAGGCACAGAGTGTGAGTAACTTGCTGCTGTTGTTTTCAAAGTTTAAATTATTAATTTGTGGTTTCTAGATAAATTGGCAAAAGTTTTCCTATTACTAATGCAGTGAAATGATCCCTCTATGATCCTCAACTCCTGCAAATTTTGAATCAAACAAACTGTAGATATTTTTATGTTTAACCTAGTTGTCAATACAAGCTTATATTTCCTTAACAGCTGAACTAAGAACAGAACTATATTTGCTTTATCTAAGAAGGGGAAAAGGTGGGAAGAAGGAGTTGGAGACCAAAACCAACTTTGAACCAGCTGTGTTTCTTTTTCAAGAGAGACCACTGAGTAGGTGATAGCTTGTTTAATCTCAGAAATGTAAACAGAAGGAAGCCTGTCACAATGAAGTTAGAATTTAAACATTAATTAAATTTGAAGTGATATAAAGGAGATTTAGATTTAGGAAGTATTGAATGCATGTGGTTCTACCCTCTTTATAAAACTCAAATTGATCTTAATGGAGACCACAGTGTGTGTTCTTTTCAAAGTAAAGTTGGCCCATGTCTGTACTCTGGGAAACATGAGATTGGAAACCACAAGAATTACATTCCCCAGGAATCTATAGGAAAGCCTGCAGCCGTGGAGTGGTGCTATCTGCATTTCTGGAGCACTGTGCAGGCCTGTCAGTGCACAGAGCAGCAGCAGATGGTCAAGGAATCCCGGGCAAGCCCTCTCTATCTCTCTCTATCTCCTCCCCTCTCTTGCTCTGACCCAAAATGTTATAGACTCCAAGTTTTTTAAATCTCATTTTTAAGGTCAATTGAATAACTGGAAGAGTCTGTTTAAAAATATTTGGGGAAAAAAGATAATTAATCTACCAGCAACTGCGGCTCTCATTTCAGTCCACGCTGTGATGTCTAACTGAAAATCCAGATTGCCTTTGAAAGGGCATGGAGAAATAAACAATTCCTGATACTTCACAGAAGAGGAATTTATTTAATGCTGCTAAGGGATTTAGTGATTGCCGGGTTTACTTTAAGACCATCTTGGTCATTTTTTAAAAAGTATGTTGCTGTCAAACGAGTTAACCTTCAGTTTTTATTTTTATGTAAACATGATATATCTATATAATCTTCTTAAAGTTTTATCAGAGTTTTTGAAGAGTTGACATTTGAAAGGCAGAAGGAAAAGTCCTTCCTTGGAATAAGCAAATGATTATTCCCAAGAGTAGAACTTTGTAATATGGCATTGGTGGCTAGACTAAGAAATATTTTGGTCATGGAATGTGTGGCATCTTGAATTTTCTATCAGAATTTTATGTCTGGAAAAGACCATCCTCTGCCTCCACTCCTCTGGGCAGGGCTGTCCTGCAAATTCATGAGCATTTCTCCTGTTAGGTAGCACGGAGTCAATTCTAACTCATAACGACCTCTTGTAATAGAGTAGAACTAGAGAACTGGTGGTTGTTGTTGTGTACCATCTAGTCAGAATTCACTCCATAGCTGATTCTTCTGCAGGTTTTAAGACACAGTTAATTGTGTAGAACTAGTGAACTAGTTAAACTAGAGTAGATCTAGTGGACTGGTGGTTGTCGTTGTTGTTTACCACCAAGTCAGAACAACCCATAGCTGATCCTCCAGCAGGTTTTCTGAAACAGTTAATAATCCTGAGGAGCAGCTGGTGGAATTAAACCGTGTGTTTTGGGATTACCCCACAGTTCTTTATGAGAAGGTCACCAGAGCTCCCTAGTGAACTGGTTACCTCGCCTTTAATCTATACAGAAGCAGATTATCAAGTGTTTCTCTTACATAAAATGTAGCTGGGTTCAGTCACCCTTGGGTTTACAACTAAGTGCTTAACCATTTGTGCCACTAGGACTCCTTAGCATTTCTTGTAGCAGCTTCATAACTGAAATAACATCTTGAACTCATTGCCATCAAGTTGGAATCAATTCATAGCTGACCCTTCAGGGGGTGGTTCATAGGCTGTAAATTACATGGGAGGAAATTGCTCATCTTTCTTCCTCAAAGCAGCTGCTAGATCCAAACCATTGTGCTGTGCATTGGCAGCACAACCCCTACAGACTAGACTGCCATAGCTAGATGCCAAAAAGTAAAATAGCCGGACTACCGATTTTATACATAGGCAGACTGAGGCCTCTTCTGTAAATCTACTGCATAGAGAGTTACTTACATGAGACCCAGAATATGTGTTGGAGGAAGAACCAAGAGGAATCAGTAATGGATAAGATGTCAAGAGGACTCTGAAGTGTTTGGTTTTAGCAGTCAGAAGATGGTGATGTCACTTCCAGAGATGATGAAGAATGGGAAAAGAGCAGGTTGAGAAGGTGGTAGAACAAAGGGTTCTGTTTTGGATGATATTTGAGATGCCTGTTAACTATCCGGCTGGAGTTGTCAAGTAAACAGTTGACTGTGTGTGTGTCTGGAAGCTTAAGGCTAGAAATAGAAAAGTGGGAGTCATCAGTATTTCGATATTGAAAGTTGTTACAGATGGAGAAGTATGCTCAGGCCTGACTGTGTCTAGAAGGAAAATCAGAGTGGCTAAATTTCTCATTTTGAGTTACTCTACTGAATATCTTTATTGCTTTGTTTAGAATTATGAATTCCCATTGTTGTTGTAAGATGTTGGCAAACTGGATCCGATGCAACAGACCCTATGTCACAGCATGAAACACTGCCTAATCTTGTGTTATACTAATTGAAATATACTCTTATTCAAAAATAGAAATAAAAACATATACCAGGATGAAATTATATATAAATATGAATATACTTATATTGCAGTATTTTGGACTAATTGCTTTGGGATTATTTCCAATTATTGTAAACTAGGAGTTGAATATTTACATATAGTTTAAACCATGTAACTTGAGAAATATCTAGCAAACAGCTTTGGAGTCAGACACGCTTGTTTTCTGACTTCACCATTTATCTAGCTATGGATGTTATTGTTGTTAGCTGCCATTGAATTGGCTACACAGCAACACACAAGTTCCTACTGACAGATGGGTGGCTATGGCTCTTATGGTGCATTTGCAGGGAATTGAACCTGGGTCTCCTCCACAGAAGGAAAGAATTCTACCATTGAATCATCACTGCTTCTGTATGTGATTTTGTTGTTGTTGGTATGTGCTGTCGAGTTGCTTGTGTCTGATGGTTACCCTATGTAAAACAGCCCAATGTCCTGCTCTATTGCTCTATCCTGTGCCACTTTTATTGTCTCTGACACACCTACCCCCATTACTCCAGATGGATTCAATCCATCTCATAGAAGGTCTTCCTCTCTTGCTCTGTCCCTCAGTCCTCCCAAGAATGACATCCATCTCTAAGGACTATGTCCAAAGTATGTCAGATGAAGCTTCAGAATCCTTGCCTCCAAGGAGAAGCCTGACTTCACCCTCTCTAGGATGAACCTGTTTGTTCTCCTAGCAGTCCATGGTATGTTCAATACTGTTCTCCAGCACCACAGCTCAAAGTTATCAATTATCTTTCTATTATCCCTAGTCATTGTCCAGCTTCCTGATGCATAGCAAGTAATTGCAAAGACCATGGCCTGTATCAGGTGCACCTTAGGCTCCAGAGTTACATTGTTGCTCTTCAGTACTTTGGAGAAGTCTCTGACAACAGAATTTCCCAATGCAATTTGTCTTTTAATTACCTGTATGCTGGTGCCAAGAGTATTGATTGTGAAGTCAAGCAAACTGTTAACAATCTCAATCTCTTCACTATCATAATGCTGCCAATTGGCCCAGCATTGAGAATCTATGTTTTCTTGATATTGAGCTTCAATCTATATCAAAGGCTGCAGTCTTTGCCCTTCTGCAGTATGTGCTTCAGGTCATCCTCAGTTTCAGCAAGCAGGATTGTATCGTCTGCTTTACACAGATTGTTGAAGAATCTTCCTCAAACCTGATGCCACATTTCTC
The DNA here is from genome assembly GCF_000299155.1 of Elephantulus edwardii. Classification (NCBI taxonomy): domain Eukaryota; kingdom Metazoa; phylum Chordata; class Mammalia; order Macroscelidea; family Macroscelididae; genus Elephantulus; species Elephantulus edwardii. The sequence goes on along the minus strand of NW_006399992.1, from coordinate 3,580,615 downwards.
CTCATATAGCCCAGTGTCCCAAATAATCTATTCTGCATAGAGATTGAAAGGTATGATGATAGGACACATCCATGGCATACACCCTTCCCAATTTTGAATCATGCAGTGTTTCCTTGCTATGTTCTAATGACTGCTTCCTGATCCAAGTATCAGTTTCACATGAGCACTATCAAGTGTTCTGGGATTCCCATTCTTCTCAGAGTTAGCCACATGTGTGATTTTAGAAGAGTTAATTACAGCTGGAGCCTTGAGTTTCTGAGGTAGCCTTGTACATATTAAGTGAGACAATTTAAAATGCTTGGACTAAATTCTAGCATGTAGGAAGAGCTCAGTTAAGGGAGGCAATTATCCTTTAGCTTCTCTAAAGGATACTTTCCCAATGGCCTGTCTGATTGAATGGGAAGGGACAGCACAAATTGGAAATGCTAACAAAATTTGTAAGAGAAGATTGGAGATGAATGGAGAACCTCCTTAAAAACAAAGGTTTTTTTAAACAAACAAACAAGCAAAAAAACTTGTCATCTTTCCAGGAAACATGAGAAGAAATGGTTTCTGAAATTCCAAGTTTTGTTCCCGTCTCCCTTACTCTCCTGGTCAGGTTGAAGGCCACTGGTGGTCCAGCCTTTGGAGTACTGTTTCTGGGCATAGAATCAATGCTGACTCTCAGGAGCTATAGCTTAGGGCAGGTGGCTTCTCCTCTTATCTTGGCCCTTGCTTTTGTGGGTACATTTCCCTTCCCGTTGTCTTCCTCATACCTGCCTGAACCTCTTTCCTACCAGAACCTTACTCTGCTCCCTCCCAGAGTCATTTGGCTTCCTGACACAGTTATATATTCCTTATTCACAAGTTTCAGTTCCTGATCTGGTTTGGGGTTTCCAGTAATAAAGGTCATGGCATCCTAAAGACACTTTTTCTGATCCAAGTTTTACTACTGGGTTAAGGTCCTTCAAGCTGACCACATTGATGCATGGTCTACTCCAGTCTGAGATTCCACCTGTACTTTTGGAAGCATAAAGAGCCCCTCCCCTGTGATAGAATACATATGTATTGGGCAAATCAGCTGCAAAAAGACCTCTTTATAATCTTTAAAAGCCATGATGTCTCTTCCTCCCACCCTACCCCCCAAAAAGCAAGAATATATCTTTGAGGGTTAAGATATACTTGTTCCAAGTCATGGTGTTTTCAGTTGTCTCGTGTGTATGTGAACGTTGGCCAATGAATAAGGAAGAACAAGGAACTGACTTTTTTTAAATTTAGATGTAGGAAAGAATATTAAATATGCTATGGACTGCTAGAAAAATAAATTTTAATTGGAAGAAGTAAGCATGAGGAGACTTCATCTCACATTCTATGGACATGCTATCAGGAGAGGCCCATCCTCAGAGATGACATCACACTTGGTGAAGCAGAGGGAGAGTGATAACTAAGAAATCCATCAGTGAGATGGCTTGACATCAGTGAGATGTTAGTAATAAGGGGCTCAAACTTATCAACAATTGTGAGGCTGGTATAGGACTAGGAAGCATTTTCCTTTCCTGAAAACAGATAGATAGGGTTTCTATTCGATCTGACTAGATGACATCTAACAACACAATGATAAAAAATGGGTACTCAACTCACTGGTTTCATTCACTATGAGTCTTGAAATAAATCCTCTTTATCATATCACAGCAGCTTGAGTAGCCAAAAGATCAAATCTAAGCAGGAGATGAAATATTCTTTCTCTCTTAGACCTAATCCTATTGACAGCTCGAACTAAATAAAAACAAAACAAAACAAAAAACCTCCATTGCTATCAAATTGATTCTGATTCATAGAGAATAAAAAGTTACAGAGTATAATTCCCTTTGGGATTCCAAGGCTATAAATGTTTATAAAGGCAGAATATCATATGATTATTTTGCAGGACAGTTCATAGATACAAACTAATGCCTTTTTTAAATTAAGAGTTGATTGCTTAACCACTTCACTTTGTATAAAAAAAAGAGATCAAAACCCAATAGTAGGACCACAACCGCTGCCAGACCGTGACCCTTACCAGTCTGTGAACCCTGCCGGGCACAAACTGCTGGGTATGAGCTGGACAGCTGTAATTTTGGTGAGGTCCCTGTGTGTGCCCACCCTAACACCTTGAATCTGAGTTAGGTCCCCACACATGCCCACCCAGTGAACATCTGTGCGTGTGCCCAATGTACGCTTGTGCCTCCACATTCTGCCTTTTATCTCCTCACATCCAGTCAACTAAATGCCTTTACTCCAGAGTGCTTTGGTCTGACTGAGCTGCAACAATTATCTGACAGAAGAGGCTGCCTTCACAGGCCCTGAATTGACACTTCCCATTTGTCAGAAGTTCAGCGAGAAACACAGGCTGGGCAGCTACTGTATCCTCTTCTGGATCAAGAATGCCTCCGGCAACCTCATGTAAGAAGCAGGCTACCTCACATCTTACACAGGTGCAAAGCAAGATGTCACCTTCAAAAAGTAACACAGTATCAATGGATTTCCTGAATCCAGAAAGTCTGATGGAACTTTCTCACACAGAATTTAAAAGAACAATGATTGAATATTGTCAATGGATGAAAGACAAACTGAAGGAATTACAGGACACTGCAAGCAAAAATCAGGAGAAGCTTAAAAAAACAACAACCCAAAACAATGCAGATAAAACAAACAGGGTATTAGAGGCTCTGGAAAAACAAGAAACCATGATCCAAAATATGAGGTCCAATGCTTCAGATGCTGTCAACATGATGGAGGGACACATGAACAGAGTTGAAAAGATGGAACAAACACAGAACAAGTGAAATAGAAGACAGAATTGTCATCACTGATCTGCTAGAATAAAATGCAGAATCAAAAAGGAAGGAAAAAGAAGAAAACCTAAGAATAATGTGGGAGAGAAAGGGTGGGAACTGAGGAGTGAGGGTGGCCAAGGGGGAAATCATAAGGTCACACAATTTGGTAGGGGAGGGAGGGGTGTATATATAAAGGAAATGGGAAAGAGCCAGCAGGGATCTGAAAAGACAGGGTAATGAAGGGCATGGTTTAATAGTGACTGATTTTATAAAGCATAATGAATGAGAACAAGACTGGGAGAATTCCATCTCTTTCTGTTTTTTTGAAATAGTTTATGTAGAATTGGTGACAGTTCTTCTCTGAATGTTTGATAAAATTCACTTGTAAAACCATCTGTTCCAGGGTTGTTTGGTTTTTGTTTTTTTTTTTTTGGTTGGTTTTTTTTTTTTTTCCTGGAAGTTGTTTTATTATCTTTTCAATTTCTTCTTTTGTAATGGTGTTTAAGTGTTCAGTTTCAGTTTGTGTCAATTTAGGTAGGTTGTGAATTTCTAAGTGTTTGTCTATTTCCTCTAGGTTTTCATATTTCAGTATTGTTTATCATAATATTCCATTGTTAACCTTTTTATTTTAGTTGGTTCTGTTGTGACATTGCCCCTTTCATCTTTTATTCAGAATACTTGTGTCTTTTCCTTCATTTTCTTTGTTAGTTTTGCTAGTGGTTTGTTGATTTTATTGACTTTTCCAAAGAACCGTCTCCAAGTTTTGTTTGTGGTTTCAGTTGTTTTCCTGTTTTGTATTTATTTCTGCCCTAATTTTTATAGTTTCAGTTTCTTTAGAGGCTGTTGGGTTTTCTTGCTATTCTTTTTCAATTTGTTGGAGATGTTAGGTTAGAGAGCCAATGGTCATTTTCCCCCCTGCCTTTTGGTGTGTTTGTTTACTGCTATAAATCAACCTCTAATTACTGCTGTGGCTGTTTCCCATAGGTTTTGGTAAGTGGTGTTTTCATTGTTATGTTTCAAGAAACTTTTTCATTTCATTTTTTATTTCTTCTAGCACCCAGTCATGTTCAAACAAGGTGTTGTTCAAATTCCAAATGTATGGGTTTTTCTCTTTTTTCCTCTTCTTAGTAATTTCTAATTTTGTTGCATTGTAGTCTGAGAAGATACTTTATATTATGTCTATGTTTTTTAATTTATTGATGCTTGTCTTGTGACCTAAAATGTGATCTATTCTTGAGAACGTCGCATGGACACTGGGGAAGAAGATATACTGTGCTTTTGGGGGGGGGGTGTTAGCCTAAAAATATCTATGAGATCAAGTTGATATACTGTGTGGTTTAATTCTTCAACATCTTTGTTGAGTTTCTTTTTGGTAGTTCTAGCTTTTCTTGAGAATAGTGTATTGAAATTTCCAACTACTATAGTGGTGGTGTCTATTTTCTCTTTCAGTTTTGTTAATATTTGTTTTATATGTTGTGTAGCTCATTTGGTGCATAAAAATTTATTATTGTTATGTCCTCTTGTTCTATTGATCATTATGTAGTGACCTTCCTTGTCCTTTGTGATGGTTTTTGTATTGAAATTTATTTTATCAGAGATTAATATCACTACTCCTGCTTTTTTCTGGTTACTGTTGACTTGGTATATTTTTTCCACCCTTTTATTTTTAGTCTTTCTTTATCTTCATTTTTCAGATGTGTCTCTTGTAGACAGCATATTGATGGATTTTATTTTTTTTTTATCCAATCTGCTACTCTTTTTCTCTTCTGTGGTGCATTTAAACCATTCACATTCAGTGTGATTATTAAGAGGCAAGGTGTTATTGCTATCATTTTGTTGAGGTTTTTTTTGGTGTTGTTGCTAGTTACTTTGGTCCATCCTGCTTTCTGTGGCACCTCTGTAAGAAGAACTTTTCTCAGTGCTTCCTGCAATGCTGGTCTTATTTTTTACAAACTTTCTTAAATTCCGTTTTTCTGGGAATATCTTGATCCCTCTTTCATATTTGATGGACAGTTTTGCTGAGCACAATAGTCTTGGTTGACAGTTGTGTTCTTTGAGTGTTCTGTATATGTAATTCCACTGTCTTCTCACTCACTTGATTTCTGCTGAGAAATCAGCACTTAATCTTATCTGCTCTTTCTTATAGGTTACTCTTTGTTTCTCCCTTGCTGCTTTCAGAATTATCTCCTTATCTTTGGTTCTGGCAAATTTGACTATGATATGCTTTGGTGTTTTTCTTTTGGGGTCTGTTCTATATGAGAATGATTGTATGAAACACAATGTGAATGAAGTTTAGTGTGAAAAATAATGTTTAATAACTTCGTATGTAAATCAATGTAAAATTAAAAAGTTCTTAAAATGCTGTACAATTAAAAAAAGATCATCCATGTTGTATAATATTTTATGAGTTCCTTGTTTTTCAGTGCTGTAGTATTCCATTATGTGACTATAACATTGTTTTTCTATCCATTCCTTTGTTGATGAGAACTTGTATGACAGCAGCCCAGAATAAGAGGTACATTGCAAAGAGGGTTGGGGGTAGGGAGGAGAAAGAGGTAACTATGCAACAATGAAACAATTTTTTTAAGAAAGTGAACTGGGGGAGGGGAAGAGAGGGAAAGGGGTAAAATGTGCAAAAATGAATCAATAGAAATCTAACTTTTCTGTAAAATTTTGTTAAAATCACAAAGTAAGAAATTCTATTTAAAAAAAAAAAGAAGACTGCCCATCTTACTCCTGAGGAGTGGCTGACGAATTTAAACTGTCAACTTTAGCGTTAACAGCTTAGTCCACGTATTAGAACTGAAGTTCTGAAGAATTGGTTTGTGGAAGGCAGAAATCTATAGTGGAGCCCTAACTCCATTCTACTTTTTGACATAAATTTAGACACCATTGTAAATTCAGAAAAGAAATTAAATTTCTTTCCTACCATTAGATCTGTCATGTGGCTATGGTTAGTCACTCTGGGCTAGTAACAAAAAATGACAGTTTGACCCCAGAAACATTACATTTGAAAATAGGTTACAATTGGTAGGCAAGTTCCCCACACCCACTGCTAATTCATGGTAACCCTTTAGCAGTTTTCTGAGAATATAAACCTTTACAGAAGGAAACTCCCTGTTTTTCTCCCTCAGTATGGTGGATGTAATCAGTCCATTGACCTTTTGGTTAGCAGTACAACATCATCAACACACTGTACCACCAGGGCTCTTTTAGGCAAGTCCAGGAGGGAGAAATTTGACACATGTTCTGATCACCATGTCATCAGGGGTCCAAGGATCTAAAACCTGTAGGCATTTTAAATTTATAATTGTGTACATATCCCAATCATAGTCATATGCCTACTTTTTCAATCTTACCTGCAACAGTGATGGGTTCTAAGTGCCACTAGTTAGGACCTGTCTCAAAACCTATAAATGTAGGGGAGCTCTGGTGGCCTAGTGGTAAGGAGCTGCAACTACAATCCCAGAGGCGCACGGTTCAATCCACCAGATGCTCTGCCGTGGAAGGAGGGACAATCTCCTCCTGTACCAGTCAGATCTGATTTGATGGTACACTCACACAAAAGTAATAAAATTTTAAAAAAAACCAACAACAAACAAACCTATAAATGAAAGGCGTGGCTTTGAGTAAGTGGAATATCTTCAGTATCAGGCTGATGGTTTCTTTCATTCCAAAATTATTTTCTCTTTGTCTTATCTTCTGTTTATATCTTTTACAGGGTCTCTTAATGTCTGTTTGAATATAGACTATCTTCCTGCTCCTCCACCCAGAGTAGCTAAGTGCAGGCTAGCTCTAGAGGCAAAATGTAGAACTCAATGTATGCTGGTCCCTCACTTCGGTTTTCTGTTGTGAAACAGTTTCATTTTCATTGTGTGTCAGGTCCCAAAGCAATTGGTGGTCTCTGTCTCCAAAGACTTATGAGATTGAAAATTAACAGTAAGAACAGCAAAACTCTACAGATGAAAAATGGTTTATATTGATGAAAAATACTTCATAAATTTGCTGAAGATTGCAAAAGCCTATCTACACACCAGTTCTACAGGATGCATCACCTTTGCTCGGGAAACATTACGACTAAACTTCAGAGACATTGATCCCAACATAAGAAACTACCATCAGCTAATGTGTTTGGAATCACAGACACCATGGAAGCTTCATATATAAGTTATTAGATGGAGGGCTGGTCAAAGGGAGATATATGTGAAGGGAGGGGGTAGAAGTGGATGGGCATCCTGGTGGATGGTGGAGCAGGGAAATAAGTGGGTAAAGATGCGTGTGAGAAAGGCAGGGACAACACTGACACTAAAGTTAACTCCGCAATAAGGGATATACCTTTAACTTGCTGATCTGTCTGATACTTCTCTACATCTGAACATTCACATTAAGACAGACTAAGAAGAAGGATTGGCCATCCACTTCTGAAATAGCAGGCCTCTGAAAACCCTATGTACAGCAGAACACATTTAGATAACAGAAAAGGCAAAGGAGGTTAACTTTTCAAGTATGGAAATACAAAGGAAGAGGAACAGTTGTAAGCAGACACTGGTGATTGGGACATGGAATGTGA
>NW_006399992.1:3526573-3570489 GCF_000299155.1 Elephantulus edwardii | reverse complement strand
GGAGGGACAGCACAGGAGAGGAAGGCCCTCTATGAGGTGGATTGATTCAATGACTGGGATAATCAGGACGAGAGTGTCAGAGACAGTGCGATTGGCACAGGACAGAGTGGAGTTTAGGGCTGTTGTACACAGGGTCGACTCGACGGCACATAACAACAACAACAACAACTGCCTATTTACTATGAATGGCGTCTTTCTCCAAGGGGCTGGTCCCTCCTGACCAAAGAGATGAAGTCTCACCATCACAGCTTCTAAGGAGCATTCTAGTTGTACTTCTTTCAAGAGAGATTTGTTTGCTCTTTTAGAAGACTGAGGCATGGTCAATATTCTTCACCAACATCACAATTCAAATGTGTTAATTCTTCAGATCTATCCCTAGAAGGAGAGAGCTCTAATGGCCTAGTGGTAAGGAGTTGTGTTGTCAACACAAAAGCATGTGATTTGAGTGTACCAGCTGCTCTGTGGAGAAAGATGGACAAACCATCTCTAATGTGTATAGCCTCTGAAAGAGGGTCAGCTATGAGTCACTTATTACTCACCAGCACATAACAACAACAACAATCTCCATTAGGAATGAATTCATTCTAGGTCAGGTCTGGGGTCCCACGAGCTCTGGCTTCCCTCTGATGATGTGCCTGAAATGACTGGGGACTGAGCTGCGGAACTGTGTTTGACGTAAAGTCCATGTCAACACAATCCAGGCAGTGACCAAGTGCAACGTGCAAGATGTTCAGAAAGTGCAGTGACTGCTATAGAAATTTGGGATATTAGCATTCACCACTGAATAACCAACCAAAGGAAGGTGTTATTTGATGGAGTACCAGAGAAAATAATTGAAATAAAACTGATACTGTTAGGTAGGACTGAGTATCCATCTGGATCTAAGGCCCATGGTCTCCTTCAACCTGTCCATGTGTGACCTGTATGTTCTTTATTGTGGGGATTCATGTTTGGAATTCCTTGTCCCTCCCCCTTAATACCCCATTCAGAGTTCTTGCTGTTGCCTTTTTTTGGTTTCTGTTAAATCCCAGCTGTTTCGCTGGGACTCTGGCCAAGTTCCTAGATCCATTTTACCTGCATGGTGGGCAGGGAATGTAAATAGTATATAGATTTCCAACAACACTGTAACTACTTTATGGACCTTGTGTTAGAGAGTAGCTGAGCTGTAAAATTGGAATTAAACCTGTATGTTTACAGAAACGTGCCAGTTGTAAAATTCTGCGTTTTAAATACAGCCTTTGAGGTGCAGGGCTTTGGAGACATTCGCTGAGGGTGGTTCAGAACCGGGAACTGAGGGGGTGTTCGAGGCTGTATCTTGATCCCATTTTCTCCGCATGCCTTTAGACGGCTCTTGCTGTGGAGCATGCAGTTTCTTCCCAGCAACTGAAATGCATTCCTTGGCAAACGCCCCTCACATGTGCCCTCCCACATGCTGCGGAAATGCCCCTCCCTCTGAGGTGAAATGGTGTTGTCAGCACCTCTCCTAGGAGGGCAGAGCTGAGTGAGTGAGTAACTGAGCTCCACAGCAGTCATCATGGTCTCCGCCCACCTCATGCCTCAGTCTCACCGGAAAGACTTTTCTTCACTGACAAGCCAGCTGGAAGGAGCCCTCTGAGTCACTCTGTCAAGGCTGGAGAAAGCAGCTTGCTTCCCTCGCTATGTCCTGCCTTCCCTTTCTCTCTTCCCCCTTCTTCCTTTCTCCATTAAGCCCCTCTTTTCCTTTCATCTTTTTTTTTCCTTCCTGCATCTCTCTTTTCTGAGTGGCCACCCCCATCTTCTACTCCTTGACTTCACCTGTTCCGTCAGTACTTGGTTCCACCAGCAATGTGTAAAGTGACCAGAGATGTTGCCTACTGCCCAGTGTGTAACCGTTTACACCCTACCCATATGAGATCCAGCTCGTTAGCTTTCTAGGACGAAATCTTTATGGGAGGAGTCCCTTCACCTTCCCATAGGAGCAGATGGTGGATTTTAGATGTCAGACTTTCAGTTTGCAGTCTGAGGGGTTACGTCACCTTTGGTTTCTTATCTGTTATGTTTTTGTGGTTGATTGTCGTCGAGGTGAGCACAACTCATAGCGAACTATGAATAAAAGGCCTGAAGCTTTTCTATAATTATCGTAATTTATCAAAGTCCATAGAGTTTCCAGAGGCATGTTGTGTAGGACGTGGATACCACTCCTGCTTCCAACTTATTTGTTTTACAGGTAAAGAAATTAAAGCTCATAAAAAAGGTCATTAACTTGTATCAAATTGCACATCTAATACAGAATGGAATCAGGACTTGAGCTCAAAATATTTGTGGAATGTTGTTGTTATTATGTGCCATCGAATCACTTGCGACTCATAGTGACCCTATGTACAAGAGCTCTAAATGCTGTTCTATCCTGTGCCAACCTAGCCATCTCAAACACACTTATTCCCACCGCTCCAGTCACAGAATCGATCCATCTCACCGAAGGTCTTCCTCTCCTTCACCTCCCCTCCACTCTGCCAAACATGATGTCCCTCTCCAAGGACCAGTCCCTCCTTGCAACATGCCCAAAATATGTCAGACGAAGCTTCAGAATCATTGACTTCAAGGAGCATTCAGGCTTCACCTTCTCCAGGACAAACCTGTTTGTTCTCCTAGCAGTCCATGGTATATTCAACACTCTTCTCCAGCACCACAGCTCAAAGGCATCAATCCTCTTTCTATCAACCCTATTCACTGTTCAACTCTCTGATGCATAGCACGTAATTGTTAAGACTATAGCCCGGATCAGGCACACCTTAGTCTCCAGCCTGACATCGTTGCTCTTCAGTACTCCTGAGAGGTCCCTCACAGCCAACTTTCCCAATGCAATTCATCTCCTGATTTCCTGGCTGCTGTTAGCAAGAGTGTTGACTGTGGAACCAAGTAAATGAAAACTGTTAACTATCTCAATCTCTTCACCATCCATGCTGATGCTGCCAATTGGCCCAGTAGTTAGAATCTTTGTTTTCTTGACATTCAGCTTCAGTCCATATAGGAGGCTGTAGTCCTTGATCTTCTGCAGCAAGGGCCTCAGGTCTTCCTCGGTTTCTGTGGAATATGCAACTACAAAAATTTTTGCCTATAAAAATCAAGTCTGTGTGAAGGCATTGTGGATGCTTGGAGAACAGAATTGTAAAGACAGTGAATAAGCATTTATGGCAAGCACTGAAATCGCATCTCTGTCCAAACATCTGACACCATCCTTTAGATAACCTTGCCATAATAACAGTTTGAAAACACCAGCCAAACTAGTTAATCTTTTCCTTAACACATTATGGCACTTCATGAAAATCACAACTGTTCTTTCTTTGCTTTCACTGATGAAAATTGGTCGATGATGTGCTCAAAGTCATTCCCCTACCACCATTTCTTCTCTTTCTACCCAGCAGAGCAAAATCACACAGTTCGCCGTGGGCCCATGGAGGCTCTCCAATGAAGAGTATTAGTTTTAACTTTCTCAGTGTTTTTCACAGCAGGTGGTGGAAACTGTTGATGATTACTAGAACCTTCTCAGTAGTGCCTCCTTCAGATGGCACCCAGGGCACATGCCACACCTGCCATAACTTGGATATGATGAATGACAATACGTGTAGTTACTAGGGGGGTGGGGAACTGATACTGAGAGATAGGTATAATGCCCACTGCAGACTTTGTAGCCAAGCTTCACAACCCTGTGGTCCCACAGGACAGTTTTACCTCTTCTGGGTAAATGTTCCATGCCTCTACATAAAAGCTGAACTGGTATTCTGACAGTATTTCTTAAGAGGCCAAAATTATGATAAACAGAAGGGTACAGTCATGAGGATGGACAGGAGTAGCAGTTGTTTAAAAAATATGCTGCCATGTGGGATTCAGACATAAGTCTTCCAGGGCACAGCAGGAAAGAGAGAAAGAACATAGGCACTGAGAAGGGCACCCGCCCCCCCCCCCCCCAGCAATCCAAGGGGATGTGTGAGTCATGCTGAGGTCTCCTGGGTCTGGTTTTCAGAAATTACTCCCACTGAAACTCCTTTTAATTGTGCTCATACTCTAGCTTACACCTTAGCTGGGAGTGTCCCAGGAACCCTGGGATAGAAATATAAAAAGAGCAAGGGCCACATTGTTATTGTGTGCCATTAAGTTGACTGACTCATAACAACCCTATGTCCGACAGCTCCGAACCCTGCTCTATCCTGAGCTAATTTCATCATCTCTGACACATCTATCCCCATTACCTTAGTCACTGAGGCAATCCATCTCATCCAGGATTTTCCTCTCTTATGCTGTCCTTCCACCCTTCCAAGCATGATATCCCTCTCTAAGAACTGGTCCCTCCTTGTAACATACCCAAATTATGTCAGACAAAGCTTCCAAATCCTCACTTCCAAGGAGCAGCCTGGTTTTACCCTCTCTAGGATGGAACTGTTTGCTCTGTTAGTAGTTCATGGTATATTCAATACTCTTCTCCAGCACCACAGTTCAAAGGCAACAATTAGCCTTCTATCACTTTTAGTTATTATCCAGCTCTCTGACGTATAATAAATAATTGTGAAGACCATGGTCCGGATCAGGCTCACCTAAATCTCTAGACCGACATCATTGCTCTTCCATACTCTGGAGAGGTCTCTGGGAGCATATTTTCCCCGATGAATTTGTCTTTTTATTTCCTGGCTTCTGGTACCAAGAGTGTTGCTTGTGGAGCCAAGCAAACTGAAGCTGTTAATAATTTCAATCTCTTCATCATCTATCATGATGCTGCCAATTGGCCCAGTGTAGGGATAGCCATATCTGACGTTTATTAACTTCACAAAAGGGAACTGTCCCTTTCAACAACATAAACAATACAAAACCAATTCCCATGAGGTCAGACAGGTCCCCCACACTCCCTTCCTTCTTTCTATACATCCCAACACTAAAGTTACTGTTTTACTGGGTCCAAAATCCAATGTGATAGCTCACAGACCACACAGAACCATACTGTCAGGTTAGTAGCAGAATGTAGCCAGACAGCTTTCAAAATGTGCTTATAGGCACATCAGCCTTGAGCCAAGAGGCAAAGTTCTCAGTTCTGCCAATATTGGTTTTCCCCACTTCCACCACCTCACCCCACCAGTCCTCCAATAAAGTTGGGCAAAGGCTTTTAGTTCTGGTTCTCTAGGTATGGACAGTGCCAGGGCCTACTCTGTCTCAAGTCAGGTTTCTGGCTCTCCACCATGGCTGTTATGGTTGCTGTTTCTGTAGGTCCTAGGTTGGTTGGCACAAGAATATGTGCCTCTGAAGGAAAAGTTGCATTCTCTTGCTGCTGCATCTTACTGATAGTGAGGTTTCTCCTTCTGCTGCTGGATATATCAATTTAATGGAGAGACTAGCCAATCTACTTGTGGATTGGTGAGATGAGACAATCCTATTGAGGACTGGTTAACACACCTTATTCATGTATTTTTTTTCATTTTAATTTATCAATTTTAATGAACAGAGATTTTGTATTTCCATTCAGTTGTTGTTGCATTTTTCTCCCTGCCCATCCCCCCATTTGCTCTCCAATTTGAAAAGAAAAATTCATTCATTGGTGTACAATTAACCCCCCCACCCCACCCCCACCCCCGCCAGTACACTCCACTCTGTATTCACACATTCTTGCCCATCCACACGGCAAAGTCCAATTCCATGGCTAGAATAGTCATTTTGAGCACTCAACTCTTCACACAACAGTAATACAATGTAACTATTTGTATCTACTTGCAGGACAGTTCTACTCTGGGAAACACTGAGTTTTCCATGAGTTGGATGGACCAGACTCAATGGCAACTGTGTTTTAACTTGTTACCTGAGAAGGTGAGTGCCAGAATCCCACTGCCTGTGACAGACCGTGTCTCTACCCTTCATGAGCAGTGAATTTGAACAAGTTGATAAAGCCCTCTGATTCCCAATTTCTTCATCTGTCAAATGAAAATAATAATTATACCTATGCCTCAGGGAGTTACTGTGAAGATAGATTAATGTATGGAGAATACTTAATACAGAGTCATGTGTATAATAAGTACTCAATGAATGTAAACTTTTAATGTAATTTTGGTTTTGGTTTGATTTTATTTAAGTAGCATAGGGATTCTCAGCTGGGGCAACTGTGCTTTCCAGGAGACTTAAGGCATTATCTGGGGACAACTTTGGCTGCCACACTAGAGGAGGAGGGCACTACGGTAAGTAGTGGGTAGAGTCGAAGTCTGCTGCTAAACACCCTGCAATGCCCAGCACAGCCCTCCCACAGCAGAGAAGAATCCAGCTAACAATGTCAATAACCCTGACATTCATAAGAAGCAAGCCTAGTACACCAATGTCTGATGTAATATTATTGTCAACAGCCAAACGTGGAAATAATCCAAGTATTCATCAACAGATGCACAGATAAACAAAGCATTATGTAACCATAGGGTAAATATTATTCAACCTTTAAGAGATAAGTTCTGGTACACATCACATCATGAAATAGTGAGGCTGTATATCTTAATGAGGGAGCGTTGTTGGTTTAGGAGTAAGGAGTTGTGCTGTGGTTAGAATAAACCAGCTGCCCCACAGGAAGAAAATAGGCAATCTCTTCACATGCAATGAATTGTCTCTGAAAACTGGCTGGAAGGTCAGCTATGTCATTTCCAACTTGATAGTTGTTGTTATGTGACATCAAGTCAACTAGAGCCTTGGACATGCTTACCAGATTGTGTAAAGAAATCTGGAGGACAATTAGTTGGACAACTGTTCGGAAGAGATTCATATTTATTCCCATTCTGAAAAAGGTGATCCAACAGTGCGTGGAAATTATAGACTACTATTACTAATGTCACCCACAAGCAAAATCTTGCTAAAGATTATAAACAAATAAATGGAGCACTACATCAACAGAGAACTACCAGAAACACAAGCTGTTTAGAAGAGGCCATGGTAATGGATCATGACTGAAAATAGAGAGTACCAGAAGAATGTCTATCAATGTTTTGTTAAGTATGCAAAGACATTTAACTATGTGGATCACAACAAATTGTGGCTAGCTTTGAGAAGAAATAGGAATCCCAGGACACCTGATTGTGCTCATGCAAAACCCATATGTGGACTAGAAACAAATTGTCAGAACAGAGGAAAAAAACAATACATGTTTCAAAATCAGGAAAGGAGTGCATCCTCCATACCTTTATAGTCTATATGCAGAACAGATAATTCAGGAGCCTGGAGTTTATAAGGAAGACTGTGATCAGGATTGGAGGAAGACTCACTAACAACCTGTGTTATGCAGATGACACAACCCTGCTTGCTGAAACTGAAGCATTTGCTGCAGTTCAAGGACCACAGTCTTCAATATGGATTGAAGCTCAATATCAAGAAAACTGTTCTCATCACTGGGCCAATTGGCAGCACCATGATAGAAGGAGAAGGGATTAAGGTTGTTAACAATTTCTGTTTACTTGGTTCCACAATCAACACCGTGGCACCATCAGTCAGAAAATCAAAAGACAAATTGCATTGGGAAAGTCTGCTGTCAGGCAACTCTCCAAAGCACTGAAGAGCAACAATGTCAGTCTAGAGATAAGGTGCACCTGATTCAGGCTATGCATCAGACATCTGGACAATGAATGAAGATGACATTAAAAAATTAAAGATGACATAGGAGAATTGATGCCTATGAGTTATGGTTCTGGAGAAGAGTACTAAACTTACTACGGACTGCCAAGGGAACAAACAGGTCTATCCTGGAAAGGTTGAAACCAACTTGTTTTTTTGAGGCAAGGATTTTTTTTTAATTATTTTTGTGTGTGTGTACCATCAAATCAGATCTGACTGGTACAAGAGGAGATTGCCCCTCCTTCTCCAGCAGAGCACCTGGTGGATTCCAACTGCGTACCTCTAGGATTGTAGTATAGCTTCTTGCCACTATGCCACCAGAGCTCCCCTTGGAGGCAAGGATTTTAAAGCTCCATCTCACATATTTTGAGCTTATTGCCAATCCTTAGAGAAGGACCTCACACGTGGAAGGTGGAGGAAGACCCTGGGTAATATAGTTGACACATTAACTCAACAGAACATAACAACAAATCTTAATGGAAGTTGACTTCTCATCTTTCTCCCAAGGAGCAGCAGGTAGATTTGAACTGCCAACCAGTTGATTAGGTGCTCGACACACCTCGCAGAGATCAGAATCACTATGCATCAATCCATCAGAATGGATTGATATGTCCTGTGACACACATCATTTTTATTTCACTTTCAGGATTGACTGATCTCTTCTAAATGGTTATTTTACTGCCATGATCCACTATATCACAATCTCCTATTATTTCTGAGACATGGTGGCACATATTCAAACAATCAACTGCCATCCAAAATTCTGTGGTTCAAACCCATCATCCTCCATGGAGAAGAAAGCTGGGCAGTCTGCCTCTGTAAAGATTTACAGCATTGCAGAGGCATTTCTCCTCAGTCCCACAGGGTTTTTATGAGCTGGAATGGACTCAGGGCCAATAGGTTTAGTTTGGGGAGTTTTAGAGTTTTTTCTTTGTTTGTTAGAAGACCATAACCATTTTGTTCCTGCACTTGTAAAGATTAGTGAACAAGGAAATGAGTCCTATTAGTTCCTGAGGGCTTTGCTGTTCTCTTTATTCATACAGCCATCTATACTTAGATCTATTTATCCCTCGATAGTTTTATTCACTTATATTTCCAGAAGTCAGAAATCTCAAACTCAATGCTGTTGGGTCAGACCCACTGACACCGTAAATTGCAGAGGAGGAGATTGCCTATGGAGCCAAAAGTGGGTAGATGCCCAACCACCAGAGGCGCTGCCTTGTGTTAGCAGTGCAACACATCATTTCCATTTCCATAACTGTGTTCAAGATATTCACTGCAGCTAGAGTTCTCTGCTCTCCTTACCCATACCCATCCCACGCTGTCTCTTGACTTGAAATTTTAAATTTGTCTTTCAAAATCTACTTCAACACCTCCAACAACTTTACCACTGTAGTTGGAGATTTTCTCCCCTTTCTCTCAGTTCCTCATTAATGGCTTATCATATTCTTCCCTAAATTGAAGTTGTCTGTGAAAAAATCTTCTTCCCCAACCATCCTGAAAGCTCTTTAGTGAAAACTTTGTTTTTGTCTCCTTTATGTCTTCTAAAGCTTTAATGCCCAGGCTCAATAAATGCTTGAAGAAATGCATGAATGCACAGAGGTTGAGTGTATGAGGTCCCCACAAGGAATATTCCCTCATTACAAGCCCAGCGTCACCCCAGAGAGACCTGTGCCCAATCCCGCTCTCTGTATGGGTATTGCCATGGTAACACACATCTCTGATGAAGTCATTTACTCTTAGACTCCTTGGGAAAGCATCCCAGGCATGTGTGGTAAAGGTCATCACACTGGGCAGGCAAGTGTCCAGTCAAATTTATGTTTCTACCCTCAAGGAGCATGCAGCTAAACCACAGATAGTGTGGGGTTCAGAAATAATAGGAGCTTGTGGTGTGAATGCACGCAATTTAGAGTATGGAGCCCCATGCCCTTGATGCAGCCAAAGGGCACTGCCCACTTTCTATAGGACTCTTGTTAATGACCAGAGGGTGGCAAGCGAGTGTCAAAGAAAAGTTCACATTTCCATGCAAGGTCCAGAGGCCAAAGGAGAGGTCAGTGGCATCTGTGGGGCTTTTGTCTAACTGCTCTTTGTTGTGACCCACATGTGGCCCTATTTTGGTCCCGTACATGTCTGCATGTGTTTCTGGGTGGAAGGGAATGCCGTGCAGCTGGAGCCTTCAACAAGCTCTGTGGAGGGGCAGGGTACACAGAGTTGTATCCTGCTCTCAATTTCCAGCTTGGCATAGAAAGCAGCATATTCATCGCGTCAAGCTAGGAGAGATTTAAGGGTGTTGCCATCAAATTCCTCTCCCTTCTCACATGTGCAAATCATGAAGGAAAATGTCCATGTTTTCCAGTAAAGACAGTTCTTAGCTTAGATGTGTCCGTACCTGGCATTGTGCCTGGTAAATGATAAGTGTTGTTTTTCAGCTTTTTCTTATGGAACATTTTGAGCATGAAATTAAAGACAAAGAAAAGAAAATTCTAAGAATAAACAAGGTAGAATGAAGCTGAGTACCCATCACTCAGCTTCAACAATTATGAGTTTGTATTCATATATCATGAAAAACTAAGGTACACTTTTGCCCACTTCCTCCATATCCTCCACATTATTTTGAAACAAATTTCAGATATTGTATCATTTTATCTATAGGAATCTCTAAGAGAAAAGAGGGTTTAAAAAAATATTATCACATCTAAAATATTAAGAAGTCTTTCTCTTTTGCTACTATAAGGTGAGAACAGACCTATAACTGACCTTCCTGTGGGTTTTCAGAGGCTGCAAATTATGTAGAAAGAGATTATCCATCTTTCTCCTGCAAATCAGCTGGTGGATTCAAACAACCTGCCTTTGGATTGGCAGGGCAATTCCTTACCCACTGTAACACCAGAGCTCCTTTATCACTGAATACTGAGTATTCAAAGGTAATTTTTAAACTTTTCAAAAGTTCGTTAATTGCCTTAAAAGTTTGCTTTGGTTCAGGATCGAAGTCTACAACTTCAGATTGGCTGCTATATGTTATCTTTTAATCTATAGGTTATCCCTTTATTTACATCTGTCTATTTATCTGCTTCTATGTCTTTATCCCTCTCTTTTCTTGAAGAAGTGGGCTTGTTCGCTGACAGACTGAGATTTTTTTGGCTAGATTTCTGTAGTGTCATTCTATATGTTCCTTTGTCCATGTTTTGCCTGGAAATTGATAGTTGCAGCTAAACCTAAGTCAGTTGCAGCTGGGGAAGTAGAAGGTAAAACTATGTCATAGGTCTAGTCTCCAATCAGGAAAAAGAAACAACAGAAAAATAGAATATCTTGTTTCTTTTTGTGGTACTAACAGCTACCGAGGGAGCTCTGGTGGCCTAGTAGATAAGAACTTGTGTGGGTAATTCAAAGACAAACAGTTCAAATCCACCAGCTGCTCTGAGGAAGAAAGATAGGCATTCTCCTCCTATGCAATTTACAGTTTCTGAAAATCCACCAGAGTGCCAGCTACCTGCTAATCGCAGCTCAATGGCAATGAGTTTGGTTTTGAGTAGCTACTGATGACCAATTCCTATGTACATTAATTAACCAGAGGTTGTAAAATGACATTAAAATTATATCATTCCTTCTTTGTTCATTAATTTATTACTCTATGAAGAGAAACTTACCCTCATGTCTTTGAATAAATGCAACTAGAACACTAGAAGCAAAGATGGTGAAACGTTTTCTCACAAACTTCAGGCATATTTTCAAGAGGGACCTGTCCTTGAAAAAGCACATCATGCTTGGGGAAGCAGAGGGTCAGGAAAAGAGAAGAAGATCCTTGAGGAGATGATTGACCCAGTGAGTGTTTTACCCAATGAGGTAAAACACAGCAGTGATTTTGTGATGTGTGTATGTGTGCACAATTTTCTTTTGTTTTTTAAATCTGTATTCCTTTTTCGGCTTTAGAGTGTGGGTGCACTTTAATTTTTTCCAACTAGTTGTTTCGCGATGGGAAAGTCTGCCGTTAGGGACCTCTCAAAGGTACTCAGGAGCAACAGTGTCTCTCTGGAGACTAAGGTGCGCCTGATACAGGTCATGGTATTTGCAATCGCTTGTTATGCATCAGAGAGTTGGACAATGACTAGGGAGGACAGAAGGAGAGTGGATGCTTTTGAGCTGTGGTGCTGGAGAAGAGTACTGAATGTACCATGGACTGCCAGGAAAACAAACAGATCCATCTTGGAGAGGATTAAACCAAGCTGCTCCTTGGAGGCAAGGATTCTGGGGCTTCGTCTGACATACTTTGGACATGTTGCCAGGAGGGACGGGTCCTTGGAGAGGGGCATCATGCTTGGGAGGTTGGAGGGACAGCGCAGGAGGGGAAGACCCTCTATGAGATGGATTGATTCGGTGACTGGGGTAATCGGGATGGGTGTGTCAGAGGCAGTGCGGTTGGCGCAGGATAGAGCAGGGTTTAGAGCTGTTGTGCATAGGGTCGCTATGAGTCGGAAACGACTCGATGGCACATAACAACAACAACAACAGTTGTTGTTGAGTTCATTCTGATTCATGGGTATTTATTGTGAATCCTAATAAAATTGATTATAATCCCATGAACGTCAGAGTTGCATGTGTTGCACTGTGATTTCAATGGCTCATTTTTCAGAAATAGGTCACCAGCCCATTCTTCCAATGCACCTCTGTGTGGACCACAATCTACAGACTTTTGGTTAGCAATCTAATTCATTTAGTGTTTGCGCCACCAAGGAACTAAATCAATTTCTTAAATGGAATTTGGGTTGGTGCACTGCAATCTCAAAGCCACACTGTTCAAATCCACCAGCTGCTCCATGGGAGAATGGACCATCTCCTCTCATCCAATTAACTGCTTCTGAAAACCTGCCAGAGCATCAGATATGGGTCAATTCCAACTCAACAGTACACAACAACAAATATATTTCTATAAATAAAGAAATCATTTTCTCCATATATATATATAAATATATTTTTACATATTATAAATATATATACATTTAAAACAATATGGAGGGAAAAGGATAGAGGCATTAATATTTTTGGTTGCAATAATAACAACAACCCAAATGAGCCACTGAAATCATAATGTAGCACACGCTACTCTGACATTCATGGGATTGTTATCCATTTTATTAGGATTCACAATAAAGACCCATGATTTTTGTTAGGTGCTGTTGAGTCAAGTATGACTTAGAGAGACTCTATGAACAACAGACTTGAACCCTGTCCTATCCTGTGCCACCTCCATCATCTCTAATACACTTTAGCCCATTGCTGAAGTCAGAGTATCTATTCAACTCATTAAGGTTCTTCTTCTCTTTCACTGATTCAACAGCTTTCCAAGGAATAACCTCTCCTAGTAACAAGCCCAAAGTATGAGGGACAAAGCTTTGCCATCTTTGCTTCTAAGGTGCACTCTGGCAGCACTTCCCACAAGACATGTCTGTTTGTTGTTTTGGCAATCCATGGGATAGTCAGCACTTTTTTTCAGCACCACAGCTCAAAGGCATCAATTCTTCTGTTATCCTTATTCATCGTCCAGCTCTCAGATGTGTAGCAAGTGATTGAAAAGACCATGATCTGAATCAGGCACAAACTGACAAATCAGTCTTCAGACTAACATCAGTTGCTCTTCAGTATTTTGGAAAGGTGTCTGACTGCATATTTTCCCGATGCAATATGTTGCCTGGTCTCCTGACTGCTGGTACCAAGTGTGCTGACTGTGGATCCAACCAAGATGAAATAATTGACAACTTCAATTAGTTCCAATGAAGAAGACAGTTGGAGAGAGAGAGAGAGAGAGAGAGAGATACGCATTCAACAGAATATTTGTAGAAAGTTCTTGTATGTTGAGTTGACCCCTGACTCATGGCAGACTTATGCAAAATGGACAAAACACCACATCATACCAACATACAAAGTTTTATTGAGAGGTCATGATGGTTGTGCATTAGATACATTGGTTGGAGACTGAACTCATGTCTAGGCATGGAAGGAAAATATTCTACCACTGAACCACAGTGCACCCAAGCAATTGCTAGATTTATAGTAGTTTTCTTTTTTCTCTTTTCCCAACAATCTCAAACTTAGAGAAAAATTACAAGTATAGGACAAAGACTAATTTTCTCCTGCAACATTTAAAAATAAGTTGCCAACATGATGCTTCATCATTTTTTAATCCTATTAATCAATAATTCCCCCAAATAACCACAATGCTGCTATCAAAATTAGGAAATTAACATTTAATTCTATACTACCATCTACTCTTCAGACTTCTCTAACCTCCCCCAATAAATCCTTTAAAACAAAAGGATCCAGTCCATATTCAGAAGAATGAGAATCACAGAATTCAAACATGTTTATATAAAACCTATACCTAGACCAACCTACGATATGCAGATGATACAACCTTGCTTGCTGAAACTGAAGAAGATCTGAAGCACTTGCTGCAAAAGGTCAAAAACTGTAGTCTGTAATATATAATATTGTAATATCAAGAAGACAAAGATTCTCACCACTGGGCCAATTGGCAGCACCATATTAGATGGAAAAGAGATTGGGGTGGTAGCAATTACAGCTTGCTAACACTCTTAACACCAGCAGCCAGAAAATCAAAAGACATTGCATTGGGGAAGTCAGAGATCTTTTCAAAACGTTAAAGAGTAATGATGTCAATTTAAAGACTAAGGTACATCTGCATCAAGCCATGGTCTTTTTAATTACTTTCTATGCATCTGAGAGTTGGACAATGAAATAAGAATGACAGAAGAAGAAGCCTTTGAGTTGTGGTGTCAGAGAAGAATGCTGAATATCCCATGGACTGCTGCTAAAGGAAGAAATGGATAAGCCTTGGATAAAGTGCAGCCGGAGTGCTCCATGGGGGCAAATATGATGAAACTTCATCACACATACTTTGGGCATGTATTTAGGAGAAGCATTTCTTTGGAAAGGTAGAGGGTCAGTGAAAGAGAGGAAGATCCTCAGTGAGATGGAGTGACACAGTGATGGCAGAAATGGCCTTGAGTATTTCAGAGCGGATGAGAATGGCACAGGACAAGCCTGGATTCAGATTTGCTGCCTATAGGGTCACTACGAGTCCGACTTGACTTGATAGCACAAAATAACATTGCATTCTGGAGTTACGTGCCCTTAGTCTCTCATTGTGAAACAGTTTTCTTTTTTCCCTTCACATTCATGACCTTCATCATTCTGATGATTAACTGATTGTTGTTTAGTTAATTCCGACTCACAGTGACCCTACAGGAGAGAGTAGAAGAACCTCATAGGATTTCCAAGGCTGTAATCTTTATGGGAGCAGAAATGTCCTACTCTCCTTCCTTGCAGCAACTCTGGGTTCAAACCACAGATCTTTCAGTTAGCAGTCAATGCTTAAACACTATATCACCAAGGCTCTTCTTTTGGTGATTATAAGCTAGTTGTTGTTATTCATCTTTCAGTTTGACCTCATAGTAGGTTATAAACCAGATTTCTAGAATTAATGGTGATCATGAGATAATGCGGGTAGGTCTGTCAGAGCCGGTGAGATTAGCTTGGGATAGGACAGGGTTCAGAGCTACTGTACATAGGGTCACTATGAGTTGCAATTGACTCCATAGCACATAACAACAACAATGGTGTTCTTAATAAATCTCCGGACCTTAAGGGCAAGGGTGGAGCAGAATTAAGGGAAATAAATATATCTACATAAGAAGAGCCTATTCCCTTTAGAGATATGCTTATCTTGTCTGACAAAGCATTAGGTCTTTTTTTACAAAAGAAGCTAGTGTAGGGAAGGAAATTTCTTTTCTATGGCAGATAAGAAATCCATTTCTTTGTAAACTCCTCTGCTTCTGTGTTTGTGTTATTGTTCTTTAACTTCCTTTTTAGTTCCAGTAAAATTATCTGTGGCACGAAAATATTTTAGCTTTGTTTCAGCTGAACTAAAGGCAAGGATGCTGATCAAGAAGGAAAGAACTGCCTGGGGCAGCGTATGGTGAGTCTGCCTTCCTCCAGAGTCAAACTTGCCAGCTTTAAATAATGATAAAATGAAATAATGAAATAAAAGGGGGAAATTGCCTTACAACTAGCAAATAGGTAGATAGAGTTTAGAGTTCCTCTTACCTGATTTTATGGTACACACTTCATACCTGGTACAAGACTCACTCTGCAGTATTGAAATGCTTAGTAACTATCTTCTCTAAGGAACTGTGACCATCTCTTGAATGAGGGATTTGCACTATTATTAGAATCCAACAAGGAACATGTTCATGCACTTGCATCACATTACTATCCCCTAAAGTGTCTAACTCATTAGTAACTATAATTAGAAGGAGACTCTATCTCACTAATTGCTTTAACTCTAGACATTTGGACTCTTCTCATAAAGTTGGAGAAGAGAACTGAAGATCCCATTGATGGCCAAAAAGAGCAAACAGGTGGTATGTCTTGGAGAAAATGCAGCCGAGAGCACTCTCGGAGGCAAAGATTACAAAGCTTCATCTCACATACTTTGTGCACACTGCTAGGAGAAAATATGTTGCTATTCCTTGGAGAAGGACATCATGCTGGGAAGATAGAGGGTCAGCAAAAGAGAGGAAAACTCTCAACAAAATGGATTGATACAGTGACTACCACAATGGGCTTAAAGCGCAGGATAGGACAGGGTTCAGATCTGTTGTTCATAGGGTTGCTGTGAGTTGTACTTGACTCAATGGTATTCAACAACAACAGTAACAACTAACAAGAAGGTTCTTAGCCTAAAGTCACCCAGAAATGCCTCAGAAGAAAGGCCTGACAAACTTTTAAAAAGTTCATGAACCCTATAGAGTGCAGTTATTCAATCACATATGGGGTAGTCATGAATCAAAGATTGACTCAAGGGCCACTAAGAGGTTTTGGGTTTTTTTCCTGGTCAGAGAGTAGTCCCTGAATAGTGCAAATAGCATGTTCCGTTACTTACCAAACGCCTGGAAATAGGAGTCCACCTAAAGACACCTTGGAAGAAAAGCCTGGCAATCTACTTCTGAGAAATCACCCATTATAAACTGTACGGAGCATGGCTCTAGTATTGACACAAGTAGGGTCACTGGAATTGACTCATCCTCATCTGTAGAACAGCAGAAATTGCCTCCAGAAAGAAGCCAAGTGAGGGGATCAACGGAGAAAGGGAAGGGGACAGCAATAAGTGCCAGGCAAGCAAGTGCTATTTCTTGATGGTGCAAATGTTATTGCCATTAAACTGTGCGCACGGAGAGAAGAGACAGGAATTCAGGAAGTTAAAAGAATGCATGACTGATGCTCTTTCAAATTCAGAATGCAGGTGTGGTTTGAGGGGCCTCTGTGTTCAGCATTCCGAGGAGCTCCTACAGTCAGAACTGAGCCAGGCCCAGCACTGGTCCTTGGTGGTCGGATGGTGAGGCTGAGGCTGCCGATGAAGTGATGGGAGTCAGTAAGGTGGAAAGCAATTCACTAGCAACTATATTTACAAAGTGCTTTGTTTTCAAGGGGGAAAATATAATTGAATCCTTAGTTTTAATCAAGTGCACAGATTTTGGAAGGGATTCAACAAAAGGAGAAAAAGGAGAAAGGAGAAAAAGAAAAGAGAAAGAGAAGCTATTTTGAGGGTAGTGTTTGTATATGTATTTGAGCGTTGTTGTAGGTGCTATTATGAGAGGAATTGACTCTGTGTGACAAAGAGCTCTCCTAAACTATGATTTTTTTCAGGAGCAGATCACCAGGTCTTTTCCCTGCAGAATTGCTGATGGCTTTGAAGTACAAACTTTTGATTCCTCATTGAACCCTTAACTTTTGAATTATTGCTCACTCACTCACTCACTCAGGGAGATCTTGTGGCCTAGTGGAAAGTAGTTGTGTTGCCAACCCAAAGGCACATGGTTCAAATCGACCAACTACTCAACAGAAGAAAGATGGGTAATTTCCTGCCATGCGATTATACTGTCTCTGAAAACCCACCAGAGTGTAAGCTATAAGTCAGTTCCGACTCAACGGTACACAACTTGTTCACTCATTCAGTGCCATCAAGTTAGAACTGACTCATAGCTGACCCTTCATTAGAGTTTCAAAAGCTGTAAGCCAAATAGGAGAACTTTCCATTTTCCTCTCATGTAGCACCTGGAGATTTGAACTGCCTGTCTTTAGGTTGACAGTGCAATTCTTTACCCACTAGGCCACCAGAACGCCCTTTTTGAGTTACCACAGCTCCCTATTTAATTGGGTGTTGTTGTTGTTGTTAAAGCCGTCGAGTCGTAAACGACTCATAGCGACCCTATGAATGAACAGCCTGAGCACTGTTCATACATAGAGTTTCCGGAGGCAAGCCATTTTGGAAGTGGATGCCGCTCCTGCTTCCAGGCTTGATTTAGTCAGGAAGCTCCAGCTAACACTGTCCACCATTACCACGATTGGCACATCACTGTCACAGGCTTCAGCATCACAGCAACCACGAGTTACCTCTGTAACTGGGTAGATTGCCCAAATAGACTGAGTCCTTTTGTTGCTTGGGAGGAACTCCAACCTACTTCTCAAAGAAAAGTCCAAGAGGACCTTCAAACAATGGTCTCCAGATAACCTCAAAGACTTAAAAGTCAATATTCGCTAATGGGAACTGTATACATTCCAGGCATTCACAGTTGGACATGTACAGTCAGATCTTTTTTTATTTTTATTTTGTTGCTGATGTTGTGATATTAATGAAAGTTTACAGAAAAGTTGGATTTTTCATTCATTCATTGTTGCACATTTTCCTCCTTACCTGCCCAGTGTGCTTTCTTTAAAGAAAAAAAATTCTTTCATTGTTGCCTAGCACACCCCCCTCCCATCCACTTTGCTATGCACCTCTTATTCTGGATTTTTTTAAAAGCATCTTCTTTCTGATGTTTTATACGTTGGGACTCACCACCATTTAGAAAGCTTCAACTTGTGTTCTAAGTGTAATTTTTAAACGATCTCCTGGCTGAGATTTGACAGAGTTGGAACTCTCTTGACAAAGAGAATTTAGGGCATGCTTTGGCTTATTTGCTTCTCATTTTATGAGTTGGGACAGAGACAACAGTAGTGCTTCTAGATAAAAGATTTTGTGAAAACATTTGACATTTAAAAGCCCTCATTGTCTTGTAATGAACCCTTTGAAAGCTATATCTGTCTGTGGCCCTCTGGGTTTTCTGAGGAAATGCACAGCTTTGGGGGGAGCAATGCTCTCTCCCCAGTTTAGTCCCACAAGGATACACTTCTTAATCTGAGGCTCAAACCCCAACTGCCTGGCTTCCCGAAGCAGTGAGATTTAAAAGCCTGGCCATGCTCTACTGAGGAGGGTGGGATTTCTTTGCTTACAAAAGTGGGCAAAACCCAGAAATCACCTGAGCTTCAGGACTGTCAAAGAGCCACTGTTTCTGAGCTTTGGAGAGGTGGTAGAGAAATAGCAAGCCAGGTAATTTACACATGTGATGAGTGCAGTAAACTTTTATGAATGTTGTCGGTACTTTCAACACATTTACTCTATTTACTGAGCACAGCGCCTGGGGACACAAAGGTAAATATTGAAATTTATCTGATCTGTGCCATATGTTACAATCACATCATTAACTTTTTTGTGTCTCACCTACAAAGAAAAGGCACTGGCTACCACTTGTGGCCAAATTGTAAGAGGCTGCACTGCAACCCCTAAGGCACAGGGTTCAAGTCCACCAGTTCCTCCATGGGAGAAGGATAAGTAATCTCCTTCTGTGCCTTTAAACTTCCTCTGAAAACTCACTGGAAGGCCAGTTATGAGTTGGTTCTGACTCGATGGCATAAGGCTTTGTGAATAAGGAGTTGCGATGCCAATCCGAAAGTACTTGTTTTTAATCTACCAGCTACTCCACAGAAGAAAGATGGCTACAATCTCCTCTCATGTGAATGTTTTTTAAATAAAATTTTACAGAAAAGTTGGATTTTCATTCATTCATTGTTGTACATTTTCCTCCCTACCCTTCCCAGTTCACTTAAAAAAAATCATTCATTGCTGCATAATTTTCTCTCATGTGACTTAGAGCTTCAGAAAATCCACTGGAGGGTAATATATGCGATGATTCCTAGACAAGAATGGTGATCCCAGAACACTTGATTGTGCTCATGCAAAACTTATCCTTGGACCAGGAAGTAGTTCTCAGAACACAGCAAGGAAAGACTAAATGATTCAAAATCAAGGTGTGTCCTGTCTCCATACCTTTTCAATTTATATGCAGAACAGATCATTCAGGTAGCAGGGATGAGGAGGAATGTGGCATCAGAATTGGAGGAAGACTCATCAATAACCTGCGTTATGCAGATGATACAACTTCGCTTGCTGAAACTGAGGAGAACCTGAAGAGCTTTCTGTAAAAGGTCAAGGACTGTAGTCTTTAATATGGATTGAAGCTCTACATCAAGAAGACAAAGATTCTCATTGCTGACCAATTGCCAGTACCATGATAGATGGAGATGAAATTGAAGTTGTTAGCAATTACAGCTTGCTCAGCTCCACAATCAACACTGTTGGCACCAGCAGTTAAGAAATCAAGAGACAAATTGCACTGGGGAAAATCTACTGTCAGGGACTTCTCCAGAAGAAATATCAATACCTTTGAGTTGTGGTGCTGGAGAAGAGTACTGAATATACCATGGACCACCAAGAAAACAAAGAGGTCTGTCTTGGAGAGAGTGAAACTAAGTTTCTCCTTGGAGGCTAGGATTTTGAAGCTCTGTCTCACATACTTTGGACATGTGGCCAGGAAGGGCTGATCCTTGTAGAAGGACATCATGCTTGGAAGGGTGGAGAGACAGTGCAGGAGAGAAAGACCCTGGATGAGATGGAGTGATACATTAACTGGGGCAATGGGGGTAGGTGTGTTGAATTCATTGAGACTGGCTAAGGACAGGGCAGGCTTCAGAACTGTTGTACGTGGGTTGCTAAGAGTCGTAGGCAACTCAACAGCACATAACAATAACAGTGAGCTTTTAAGGAGTTAGCTATGCTGCAATGCAGAAGAAATGAAGTTTGAACCCAACAGCTACTTAGTGGTAGGAGGATTGGCAATCTCCTTCCGTGAGGTTTACAGATTCTGAAAACCCGCTGGAGGGGAAACTATGTATGGGTCGATTCTGACTCTATAGTACGCAACAACCTAAAAGTCATCAGTTCAAATCTACCAGCCACTCTGGGAGAAAGCTAAGCACTCTCTTCCTGAAAAGATTTACCAGCATGAGTCAAGACTAACTTCATTGGCAGTGGACTTGGATTATGATTTTTTTTTATTCATAAGCTTTTGGAGTGTCTGAATAACCAAAATCTTGGAAGTTTGGTTCCACTCAGTTGTAACTTGGAAGACAGACCTGGAGTTCTACTAATAAAGGTCAGCCAGTGAAAAGTATATGGAGCAGAGAGTTCTATCCTTGGGGTCACCATGCATCAGAATCTACTCTACCGTAACTGGTAGTTCTTCGATGAGTTTCCACTTGAACCTAAATCCTAAAAAAGCTAACAAAGTCCTCCGTCCCCTACCTTGCTCCACACACTTCCTCACTTCCAGTGTGGCCCAGGCAGTTCTCTGGGATTATGTCATTGGTCAGACTTGGGTTTCCATAAGGCTACAATGCTCCTTCAAGACTCAACAGCATCTCTGCAGTCTTTCTGACTTCCCCAGGACAAAGTGTATCACCCCTTCCTCTGTTCCATATTGAAACATTTTTTTTTCTAGACCCCTGTGGACCCAATCAATGAAGAGCTCCATCTGGACTTTAGGGCGAGGAGAGGTCCTGCTTGATCTTATCTTCCTCCAGGAATGCATAGGCCAAGAATGCACACATCAATACCTTGCCGTCTGCTTGTGGGACCAGGTTCAATAGAATTATATTTAATCCACTGATGGAAAATGACAAGAGTTCCCTCACAACAAATTCCCATTTTCAAATCCACAGGGAGGCCACTTCCTACTGCTGTTTACTAGTCAAAACTCAGGATGAAAACAGGAAACAGGTAGCAGTTAGGGGGGTTTGGGCTTTTTAACTTGCGAAGTGATAGTGACAGAAGCAAACCGCGAAAATAAGAATCCTAACTCACCAGCATGACGGGGTAATGCAGGCACATTGTGGAGGAAGCCAGAGGCTCCTAATAAGGCGAAACGCCACCCTTCTCACCCAGGGCTTCATTTACTCACAGGTGGTCCCTGCGCTGAGGTTTCCTCAATCTAGGCATCGAGATTTTACAGTTTTGTGACACCCAAAGGCTCTAAGCTTCATTTCTTTGTTTTATTCATTTGCTTCTTCTGGCACTTCTGTAGAAGAAAATGTGAATGTTTTCATTGATCTCGAGGTTTTGCCTCTTTAATTTTAAGCAACTTGTAGCCACTTAGATCACCTCATTAGGGCTTTGAACGGTGCCTGGGAGTCAATAGCTCCACTCTGTCTACTCCATCAGATACCTGTGGAGATGGTCAGGTACCTGCCGGTGTAATATCTTTAACGTGGATGCAGGGCCTGCAGGACACCCCTCAGTCCCTGGAAAGGAGCCCCGGCCCAGCAAGAGCTTGTCCACCAGATTGTCAGCTACACCTCAGAGAAGGTCAGGATTCTACTCCTTTCCTGCCTCACAGCCAAGTCCTGACTGCTCTGCTACCCACCTCAACCCCTTGATAAGGTGATATGCACCATAATCCATGAATAAGTAACCTCTCACCACTGACCAGGACCCATAAAAATAAATCAGACCCTTATTCCAAGGGAAACTCTGGTGGCCAAGTAAGTTGTGCTGCCAGTCACAAAGAAAGGTGGTTTAAATCTACCCATCGTTTTTGGTTGTTGGGGTTTTTTTTGTGTTTTTTTAATAACTCTGATTTAGTTACAAAGTTTGTATACATTGTTTTTCCAAAAGATCCTTCCCATTTCCTTGCCCCCCCATCAAATTGTGCAAGCCTATAATTAATACCCTACCCCCTCCTCACCCCTCTCTTTCCACCCTCCCCCCTTGGATCCTTATACTCAACTCATTCTACAATAGTGGTTTTATATAGTATTTGTCCTGGTGGGACTGTGTTAGTTTACTCAGCATAATGCTCTCCCAGCCCTCCCAAATTAGGTAGTAATTTACAAAATGATTGCTCCTGCGTGCTGCATAGTATTCCATAGTATGAATGCATCACAACTTCTCAACCCATTCATTTGTGGTTGGACATCTGGGCTGTTTCCATGTTCTTGCGATGGTGAATAATGCTGCTATGAACATTGGTGTACGAGTTTCTGTTTGAGCCTCAGTTCTCATTTTCTTGGGGTATATTTCAAGCAGTGGAATAGCTGGGTCATATGGAATTTCTATGTTCAGATTTTTGAGGAAGCAGCAAACTGCCTTCCAGAGTGATTTTACCATTGATGCATCTTAGTCTTTTCTTTTTTTTTTCTCCTTGTTGTGTACCATCAAATTGGATCCCACTGACACAGAAGGAGATTACCCCTCCTTCTCCAGCAGGATATCTGGTGGATTTGAACCTAATGCCTTCAGAATTACAGTGCAGCTTTTTGCCACTAGCCCACCAGAGCTCCCTTAAATTCATCATCTTGTGGAAGATCTTTTTCTCTTTCTCTGACCCTCCACGTTTCCCACTATGACACCTTTCTCCAAGGATTGATCCCTCTTGATAACATGTCTAAAGTATGTGAAGAAAAGTGTCACCATCCTTGCCTTTAAGAAGCATCATGTTTGTATATCTTCTAAGACAAATTTATTTCTTTTGACAGTCCATTGGATATTCAGTACTCTTCTCAACAACAAAATTTAAAGGCACCATTTTTTTCTGTCATCCTTAGTCTTTGTCCAACTTTCAGATGCCTAAGAACCAGCTGAAAAGACCATCACTTTGATCATGCACACCTTAGTCTTTAAACTGGCTTCATTGCTCTTTAGCACCTTGGGAGAGGCCTTTGATAGAAGATTTTCTCCAACATATCATGTTTTTTTACAGACAGGTTGATGGATTTATTGCAATTTCTAGGTGGTACAAATGACTAATGCACTAACTGCTAACTGAAAGGTCAGAGGTTCAAGTTCACCCAGAGACACTATGGTGACCATCTTCCAAAAAGTAAGTAATTGAAAACCTTATGGGATAATGTTTTATTTTGCAGTTACCATGAGGCAGAATCAACTCAATGACTTGTAGTTTTTTAGACGACAGGCATGGTTGTTCTTAGGAATTGGAAATAAAGAATAATCAGACCTCTGTGTTGAAAAAGGAACAGGAGCCACACCTACAGTGTCATGACCCCAGGGGCTGAGAGTGTAGATATTTGGGGCCAGCATGTAACATTAAGGCAGCCCTTTGAGAGGCTGGCTTTGTAGAAAAAGAATGAGGGATTATGTATTAGAACTCAGAAAACACAAACTCTTTGCCATCAAGTAGAAACCAACTCAGCTGGAACTGCAGCAGGTTTCAAAGGCTGCAAATCTTATGGGAGGAGATAGCTCCTCTTTCTCCTTCAGAGCTACAGATGGATTTGAACCACAAGAGAGCTTTGGGTTAGCAGCGCAACTCCCTGTGGACTAGTTTGCCAGAGGTCCCTAAGTGTTAGCACTAAGAGCTGCAATTCTCATTTGGGAATGCAAGTTAGGGCCAGTCTTAGCTAAGAGGGAAAATTATTACCCAACCTTACCACCCCTGATAGCAGGAGGCCTGCGCATAAGCTCCACCAGCTTCCAAAGGCTATTGGTGGGGCATCTTCCACAACTATGTAACACTAATCAATATTTCCTTACTAGGGTACAGAAGTCAGGTTTATTCCTCTCTGTGGATTATATAAACCACTAGAATTTTTGACAAACCATGGGGAAGGGGAGAGCTGCAAAACCAAGATGCTCAATTTTCTGTTCGTCTTATAATATGCTAAATTATGTAAGAAACTTATTTTCTGTAACAAAAATAAACATTACTGTATCAACTTATGGCTTTGTGAAGTAGTCTGCATTGGTTAGGTCTAGATGCATTGCTGTTGTTGTTGTTAATGTGCTGTTGAGTCACTTGCAACTCATAGTGACCGTATGTACAACAGCCCTAAACTCTGCTCTATCCTGTGTCAACATTATTGTTTCTGACACACCTTCCCCCACCACCCCAGTGGCTGAATCAATCCATCTTATCAAGGGTCTTCCTCTCTTGCACTGTCCTTCCACCCTCCCAAGCATGATTGATGTCTCTCTGCAAGGATTTATCCCTTCATAGAATATGCTCGGAGTATGCCAAATGAAGCTTCAGAATACTTGCATCCAAGGAGCAGACTGGTTTCACCCTCTCTAGGACTAACCTGTTTGTTCTCCTAGAAGGCCATGTTATATTCAATACTCTTCTCCAGCACCACAGCTCATCCCTAGTCATTGTCCAGCTCTCTGATGAATAGCAAGTAATTGCAAAGATTATGGCCTGGATCAGGTGCACCTTAGTCTCCAGAAGGACATTGTTGCTCTTCTCTACTCTGGGGAGGTCCCTGACAGTAGACTCTCCCAATGCAATTAATATTTTTCTTTCTTGGCTGCTGGTACCAAGCATATTGATCGTGGATTCAAGCAAACGGAAGCTCTTTACCATCTCT
This sequence comes from Elephantulus edwardii, assembly GCF_000299155.1. Lineage (NCBI taxonomy): Eukaryota > Metazoa > Chordata > Mammalia > Macroscelidea > Macroscelididae > Elephantulus > Elephantulus edwardii. The sequence goes on along the minus strand of NW_006399992.1, from coordinate 3,545,274 downwards.
CATGATGCTGTTACTTGGCTGGTCCAGTGGTGAGAATCTTTGTTTTCTTGATGTAAAACTTCAATCCATACTTAAGGCTGCAGTCCTTGACCTTCTGCAACAAATGTCTCAAGCCCTCCAGTTTCAGTAAGTACGGTGTGCCATCTGCATAATGCAGATTGTTGATAAGTCTTCCTCCAATTCTGATGTCACATTTCTCCTCTTAGAGCCCAGCTTCCCAGATGATCTGTTCTGCAATATAGATTAAAAAGGTATGAAGACAGGACACATCCCCGGCATGCGTCTTTCCCAATTTTGAAACAGGCAGTGTTTCCTTGCTCTGTTCTGACGACTGCCTCCTGGTTCAAGGATAGGTTTCACATAAGCACAATCATGTGTTTTGGGATTCCCATTCTTCTCAGAGTCAGCTACAGTTTGTTGTGATCCACAAAATTAAAATCCTTTGCCTAGTCAATGAAACACAGATTGACATTCCTCTGGTACTCTCTGCTTTCAGCTAAGATCCATCTAACGTTAGCTATAATATCCCTAGAACCACGGCCTCTTCTAAACCCAGCCTGCACATCTGGAAATTCTCTGTTGATGTGCTGTTCCAGTCATTTTGAATAATCTTCAGCTGAATCTTGCTTGCATGTGTTATTAATGATATTGTTTTATAATATCCACACTCTGTCCTGTCACCTTTCTTTAAAATGGGAACAAATATGGATTTCTTCCAGTTAGTTGGCCAGGTGGTTGTCCTCCAGATTTCTTGGCATTTGATGAGTGTACCCAGGGCAGCATCTGTTTGTTGAAATATGCCACTTGGTATGCTGTCAATTCCTGGAGTCTTGTTTTTTTTTTAACCAATTCTTTCAAAGCAGCTTTAACTTCTTCCTTCATCACTACAGGCTCTTGTTCATATGTTGTTTAATGAAATTCTTCTGTGTTAGCCAATTTCTTTTGGTACAATGACTCTGTAAACTCTACATCTTCCTTTAATGATTCCTGGATAATTTCATATTCTGCCCAAAACATTTTTAAGTATTATATCTCGAGGCTTGAATTTGTTCTTCAATTCTTTGAGTTTAAAAAATACCGAGTGAGTTCAGCCCTTTTGATTTTCTGACTCCAGCTGAACGATGGGAAGAAAATGTAAAGTGCTCTTATGGGACATTTCATTATAATACTTTACCTTGTTTTCCCACACAGCCCCTTGAAATCTTCTCTTCAGCTCCATAATTTCTTGATTTCTTCCCTTTGCTTTGGCTTCTTGGTGTTCTAGTTCAATATTCAGAGTCTCTTCTTACATCCATCTTAGATGCATTAGAAAACAAAAAACAACGCCACTTTCATCAGCAGCATAATGTTCACTGTTGGTAAAGGGGTCAGCTTGAATCTCTATTGTGATGGTTCTGAGTCGTCAAGTCAAAAACTGGCAGTGGAAGTCAGTGGATGTATATTTAATGCCTAAAAAGAAAACAAGCAAATAAAAAAAAATCACATCCAGGGAGAATAGTGCTAAAATGAGACAAAATGAGAGCCTAAGCTTTGTGACAAATTGTCATTTCCCCCTCACAACAGGAGTTGTGTGTTTGGTATTTCACCGCTATCTGCTCTTTGCCATGTGCTGTGCTAGGGATTAAGGCATGAGATAGCAAATGAATTAGACAGTGCCCGCCTTCTGACATAAAAGCAGATAACTATAATTATTAAAAAATCATCCAAATAAATGACTAACTGTAGTTAGCACTGAGGGCTAGTTATTACCAAATTTTAGTTTGATTACTTCTCAGCTAAGACACAGGATGAGGAAACTTCTCTTATCTATAAAGTTAAAAGTAGAAAAGAGTGTGGGGGGGGGGGTGGAGAGGAGCCCATTCATCCATGCTTGGGCAATGGATTTGTTTGTTTGTCCTCTCATGTCATTTCAGAGAACGTGGGCTCACTCTGGCATCCTGGCTAGCCTGGGAGGTCACTGCAGGCTCAGGGTGTCACAAACACGGGATTGTTCACTCTCTGGCTGGGGAACAGGCTGGAGACCAAGCTGGCCCATAAATTCAGGTTTCCTCATTTCACTTCAAGGACAGCCAACAGCAGGCCTTAATGACAGGCATATGGCAACATGGAGAGTGGGGGTGAAGAGAGCTCAGTCAGTGCCATTAGCAGGCCACTCTGCCTTCAGAACAATTTCTCAATCTTCTTAAAAACTACTGAGTTAGTGCCAGAGTCATTCAAAGGGGAGGAGATTTGAAATGATTTGGCTAGTAAGTTATATGTTGAAATAACTGTAATGATAATTTCCTGATGATTCCCAGTTCTAATCTACATTTAAGCAGTGCCAGGTTTCTTCATATATTCTTATAACTTATGAGCATTTTATGAATTAATATGGAATTAATTAGTTAATTAACCAATTCAACACATTTCTATTCTAGTTCGTTCTTTTACCATTCATGAGATATTAGGTTACAAAATACACAGTTCCTTTCATAGACTAGCATGCATGTATTTTATGCCTACTATAAATCAACCTTTATGCTACATTCAAGATGGGCATCTAATTTAGACTTTGGATGCAGAGAGTAGAATATGAGTTGTCTCTGGTGGCAGAGATGATGCACTGAGTTCCCCAAATACGTCTTGGGAAAGTGCAATGAGGGTGCTCCTTGGAGGCAAGGACGGTGACTCTTCATCTCTCATACTTTGGGCATATTGTCAGAACAGGCCAGGCCTTGGAAAAAGAAATCTCACTTGGAATGATGGAGGGTCATGGAGAGAGAGATCCTCAACAAGGTGGACTGACACAGTGATTATAACCACAGGCTTGAGTATATCAAAAACGATGAGGACAGCACACATGAAAATGACATTTGCAAGTTTCTTTTGTGAGTCTGTAGTAGGTTGGGACCATATGATTAAATTTAAGTTAACAGGGTAAGGTGAAATAATGTGTGTTACTTTCAGGCATTGTTGTTGTTGTTACATGCCATCAAGTTGCTTGGGACTCATAGCGACCCTATGTACAAGAGCTCTAAACGCTGTTCTATCCTCTGCCAATCTAGCCATCTCAAACGCACTTATTCCCACCACTCCAGTCACAGAATCAATCCATCTCACCAAAGGTCTTCCTCTCCTTCGCCGCCCCTCCACTCTGCCAAACATGATGTCCCTCTCCAAGGACCAGTCCCTCCTTGAAACATGCCCAAAGTACGGCAGACGTAGCCTCAGAGTCCTTGACTCCAAGGAGCATTCCAGCTTCACCTTCTCCAGGACAAATCTGTCTTTTCTTCTAGCAGTCCATGATATATTCAACACTCTTCTCCAGCACCACAGTTCAAAGGCACCAATTCTCTTTCTATCATCCCTATTCACTGTCCAACTCTCTGATGCATAGCATGTAACTGCGAAGATTATAGCCCGGATCAGACGCACCTTAGTCTCCAGCCCGACGTCATTGCTCTTCAGTACTCTTGAGAGGTCCCTCACAGCTGACTTTCCCAGTGCAATTAGTCTCTTGATTTCCTGGCTGTTGGTACCCAGAGTGTTGACTGTGGAGCCAAGTAAACTAAAACTGTTTACTATCTCAATCTCTTCACCATCCATATTGATGCTGCCAATGGGCCCAGTGGTGAGAATCTTTGTTTTCATGATGTTGAGCTTCAATCCATATTGAAGGCTGCAGTCCTTGACCTTCTGCAGTAAGCGCTTCAGGTCCTCCTCAGTTTTAGCAAGCAGGGTTGTGTCATCTGCATAACGCAAGTTGTTGATGACTCTTCCACCAATCTTAATGCCACTTTCCTCCTTGTACAACCCAGCATTTCAGATGATCTCTTTTGCATACAGATTGAAAACGTATGGAGACAGAATACATCCCTGATGAACCCCCTTCTTGATTTTGAACCATGTAGAATCTCCTTGCTCTGTTCTGACGACTGCCTCTTGGGCCAAGTATAGGTTTCACATTAGCACAATCAAATGTTCAGGTATAGCCATTAAAATATCTTGTGCAATTATCCATATTCTCTCATCTCTTTCTATGATGCCTTCTGAATCCAGTTAGCAGTAACATGAGAGAAATTGAGATCCTTGTCACCATTTGATGGAGATCCACAGACGGACTGCAATGTGGTCACTGTAGTGGAGGGTTTATTTGCTGTTTCTTATCCTAGCTTATGCTGACTAATATATACTCTATAAAGACAGGGATGCCTATGTTTAATACTGAAGAAAAAGAGTTATCTAGGTTAAGTCAAGTAAGGTTACCATGATGAGTGATCTTTCTCCAGAAGCCAGGATAAAAATTAGCCAGCTTTAAAAAAAAATCTTGATCAAATACCAAAATCTTGAGTGACTTTTAGGTTTCGACAATTAAGTGTGCTAGTTGCCTTCCCCAAGGCGGAGATTATAGAAATTTCTTGAAAACATCCGATTCCACTTTAGAAAGTTTTAACAAGTCTAAACCATAATGGGTTAGTCCAATGAATTACTTTCCTAGTACAGGGACAGATCATCCACATTTTGACTACTCAGCATTAACAATCTAGTCAGAATAAAGAACAGTAGAGGGAGAATATCATGCTTGTTCAAGTCCAGGGGCTTTATGACTAGGCTTTTTGTTTTGATTTTTTTTCCCTCCCCCCCTTCAGAAAGGCCATTCTTCTTAATCTGTATCTCCGTTGCTTCTTCAGAGAACCCTTTGCTGATAGCATAACATAGGTCGTCATCCAGTTATTCTCTATTGAAGGCTCCTATTCTAATTCTCTGTATGGTACTATACGATATTTTTACGCATGAATTTTGTTTCTTACCAGCTGTTTCACAAGAATGAGGGAAAGAGCACTGACTACTTTTGTAAGATGTTGAATAGCACATAACACCCCAAATTCAAATTCACTGCCATTAGGTCTGCTCCAACTCACAGTGACCCCATAGGGCAGAGTAAAACTATCCTGTAAGGTTCCAAAGATCAGGAGTCTTAATGGAAGCTTTTTGCTTCAACTTTCTCCCGCTGGTGAATTTGAACCATCAATCTTTTGGATAGCAGACAAATGTTTTCATCACAGTGCTGCCAGAACTCCTAGCACATTATGAAGAAAACAGAAAAAACACCTCACCATTGTCATTGAGTAGCTTCCAACTAACAGTAACCCTCCACTGAGTTCCCAAGGTTGTAAATATTCATTGCGTATCTTTCTCTCCTGGAGTATCTGGCAGGTTCATACCACCAAGCTTTTGGTTATCAGCCCAATTTGCAACATATTCTACCAAAAAGGCTCCTTCGAAAGATCTCTGTAATGTTGACAGGAGTCTAAAAAGGCATGAAGAAGTAAATGTTTTATTTTGGAGTCCAATTTGCAGATACACTAAATAGCCAAGTTTGAGGACATGCTTCAAATGATAACTTTAGGTGACCATGTTTACCATTCTGAGTCAAAGAGAAGCCAATTTCAACAGTCTTTAATATCTTGACTCTTTCGGCATTGAATTTTCTCAAATAATAACTAGAAAGTAAGTCTGTCTCTGAAGAAATTCTATTAGATTTGACCAAGTCCTAGGGAGGTAAGCAATTTTGAATCTAGTGACTCCCACATACATCAATCCCTTTTATTACAACTTGATACATCAGATGTAGCTTTTGCTACAAAGACTAAATGAAGCAAGATCTTTATTTTGAAATAAATATAAATTTTCAGACTGGAGAAACCACTGCCTAAGATAATTTCTCTGTACTCTGACACAAGACATGGCCATTTCAGACCTGAATTATCAAGAAATCAGAAGATCATGTATCAAGTATGTTCCAAATCTATTCTGTATACAATCAACTAAAATATAAGTTTTTAAAATAATATCTGAAATTAGTCTAAAGGCTAGATAGATGTGGTTAAAATCCCGAATGTTGTTGTTGTTATGTGCCGTCGAGTCGCTTGCAACTCATAGCCACCCTATGTACAACAGCCCTAAACTCTGCTCTGTCCTGTGCCAACCGCACTGTCTCCAAGACACCCATCCCGATTACCCTAGTCACTGAATCAATCCGCCTTATAGAGGGCCTTCCCCTCCTGAGCTGTCCCTCCACCCTACCAAGCATGATGTCCCTCTCCAAGGACCAGTCCCGCCTTACAACATGTCCAAAGTATATTAGACAGAGCCTCAGAATCCTTGCCTCTAAGGAAAAGCCCAGTTTAACCCTCTCCAGGATTAATCTGTTTGTTTTCCTAGCAGTCTATGAGACCCTCAATACTCTTCTCCAGCATCACAGCTCAAATGCATCAATTCTCCTTATATCCTCCTTAGTCATTGTTCAACTCTCTGATGTATAACAAGTGATTGCAAAAGCCTGTATCAGACTCACCTTAGTCTCCAGAGAGACACCATTGCTCTTCAGTACTTTGGAGAGGTCCCTAACAGCAGACTTTCCCATCGCAACACGTCTTTTACTTTCCTGGCTACAGGTGCCGAGAGTGTTGACTGTGGAGCCAAGCAAATTAAAGCTGTGAACAATCTCAATCTCTTCACCATCCATCCTGATGCTGCCAATTGGCCCAGTGGTGAAAATCTTTGACGCTGTAAATTAGAAAATAGGTTAAAAAAAGTATATAACTGGGAAAAAAAAACTTTCATAAATGGTGTCTTCCAAAAACTAACCTTCATGGTCCACCAAACCAGGAAGACTCCTTATGAAACAACATCTGTAGGCTCTGTTACAACCCAAGCTAAACAGCTGAATACTAATAGGAGTTCAAATGATAATAGCTTTAGTTGTTGTTGTTAATTGCCTTAGACTCAAGCATGACTCATAGCAACCCTATGAACAAAAGGCCTGAAGCCCCTCTACAACTTTCAACATTTACCAAAGTTCATAGAGTTTCTGGAGGCATGTAGTCATAACAATAATGAATATTTCTTGAGTACCATTTGACAACTATGTATTGATGTAATTGTGCCTCATGTTTTTATACTCTATTTTGTGATGTGTTGTGAAATCTAGTCTCTATGCCTGTTAAAAATATTAATATTTGTTCCTGGTGCGCCTCAGAAATGTGGTCGACAGAGTATGGAAATTATCAAATAATAATATTAAGGTTACATGCAAGTAAAATCTTGTTGAAGATTACTTTTTAAGTGGCTGAAATACACACAGACAAGGAACTGCCAGAAAGTCAAGCTGGATTCAGAAGAAGTCCCAGCAAGAGGGATATCATTGTTGCTGTAAGATGGATCTTGGTTGAAAGCGGAGAATACTAGAAAAGTGTTTGGGGTTTTTTTTATTGGTTATTCAAAGACATTTGACAATGTGGGCCTGTGGACTTAAAGTTTATTGTTCAAAATGGCTTTGCCACGTGGATTGGTGATAATATGTGAATAGGGCATGTTAGCCTATCCACAAAAGGGCCAGCAAAGAAGAAGCAGAGAAAGTGGCGCGCCCTGTGGGGCAGAGACTCTAGTGCCAGCCAGACTTACAGGAGAGCTATAGCAGCAGCAGCAGCAAAGAACCTGAGCCCTGACATGAAACAGAGTTGACCTCAAGACTGCTATCCCACAGAACCAGAGCTAGGAGCCCTTTCCCAAGTTTGTTGGAGGACGGGGGTGGAGTGGGGGGTGGGTGGAGGGGTGGAGAGCCATTATTGGCAAGACTAAGAACTTTTGAATTTTGCTCAAAAGTCACCAGGCTGAAGGCTGAGGTGCCTGTGAGTACATTTCAGCAACTGCCCAGATTGAATGATTCTATCCTCCTGTTAATCTGAATAATAGCCTTTTTACTTCCTAATAAATCTCAAAATAATGAAAAACCAACCAACCAAACAAAAAACATTTATTGATCACCGTATACCAAGCAATATCATCTGCTTCTCCACCAGAGAGCTCTGGTAGCTTAATAAAGAGTTGTATTACCAACTCAAAGGTATGTGGTTCAAATCTACCAATATTTCACAGGTGAAAAATGGGCAGTCTCCTCCCGTACCATTTACTGTCTCTGAAAACCCACTGGAGAGTCAGCTATGACCTGACAGGACACAACAAACATGTGCAAGCACTCCGTGAAGTGACTGATACACATCACCTCACCTAATTCTTCACAAGTGTGCTGGCGAGAGAGGTATTAATAATTTATATCAACAAGCCAGGAAACGTAGGCTAATTTGTTGCGTTATTAGCCGCTATTGTTAGCTGTAGTTGGCCCTTGACTCTCCGTGGCCCCAATAACAATGGAAGGAAGCACTGCCGGATCCTGCACCATCCCCTCAATTCGCTTGCTAGTCAGATCGTTGTGACCCATAGGGCTTTGACTGGATGAAACTCAAGAGTAGCTGCTTTCTTCTTAGTCCATCTCCGGCTGAAAATTGTGCTGAAACCTGTTCAGTATTGGAATAACTTTCAAACCTCCACTGAGTGACCCGTGGTGGCTGCACGCGAGGCCCATGGGCCAGGAATTGAACCCAGGTCATGTGCGCAGAAGGCAAAAATTCCACCCAAACCACCAACGCCCTGCTGGGGTTAATGATCTTTCTCAAATACAGATAGGTCTTCCTGACTTTAAGATTCAAGATTTTAATACAATCTCCCCAATCTTCACATTCCAACTTTTCATCCAAAGTGTCATATAGAAATATTAACACTTCTAAAAGGACCAAGAAATTAAAAGGAAAAGAGGCATGAAACTATAGATATAGATTTATCAGGGCATTGTATTTAGAAGACACATAGAGTGAAAGGGAAAGAATATAAAGTGTGTCAACCTCTCCAGACTCTGTCATATTTCTGTGTGTGACTGGGCAGCCGACTCACCATCTTTTTCACTTTTTTTGGTTTGAAATATGGGATTAATCCTGCCTTTATTTCTCAGTCCAGAGAATTCTTCTAAAAATCTAAAAGTGAAGCATTTTCGATGAGGTTTGGTGAATTGTCCTCTATCCATGTTTAGCTCTTTCCACCAGAATTCTGAGCACAAAAGGAGAAAAATCGAACTCCTTTTTGGGATCAACCTATAACCACAAGATAGTAAAAATCTGACCTGCACTGTAGAAACCTCAGTCATTCTCTATGCCTTCAATCGTGTGTTTCCCCATCACAAGTCCAGAAGGGAGAGAGAGACTGTTATGATGGACGCCAAGGAGGCAGCATCGAGGAGCTTGTCAGAGAGGGAGACACTGGGTTTTCACCTCACAGTGATGATGGGAGACAGTTGGCATAGGTGTCAGTCTGTAAAACACCTAGAGACCTGAGGTTGTTTATATACTTGGGAATTCATTCAACTTTTTAAAAAACATTATTATTTGCTGTGTAAATCCTTTGGTGTTTTCTAGATAGAAAACTTGGATTGACTCCATAATACTCAGACAAGATGGAGAGGGGTTTCCTCCTCTGGTTTCCTGCCTGACAGGTAGGTAATTAGGAAAGGGCCCAGACACAGGACTGGAGGCCTGTGGGCAGGAAAGCAGTGATGCGGAGAGGCACTAGGTGAGCTCAGGTCCAGTTTAAGACGCTCAGTGATGGAGGGTGGAGTCCAAGAGGTGATCAAAACAACTCCTTTCCTTCACTGCTTGCTTGATTTCTTCCTTTCCCCTGCTTGCTCCTTACCTCCCTTCCCTCCTTCAACAAATGATGATTTTTATGAGACATGTCAGTCACTGTCCTGGGTGCTAGAGAAATAGTGATAATTATGTGACTTTATCATAGTCTCATAAAACCCTGGGACATATTTTGAGACATTCAGACTTGAATTTAGATCCTGTCATTTAGTTGTAATTCTGGCGAATTTACCTCCTGAAGTTTCAGCTTCTTCATTTGTAAAGTGGGAATAACCTCACAATTAGGGATGATTGTGAAAATTAAGTGTGTTAATACAAACCAAGTGTTCAGCACAGTCCCTAATATGTCATGAGAAGTGAGTAGGTATCTATGCAAGGCTGTAAACCCTTTGGAAGCAGGAGTGCCATCCACTTCCTAAACAGCATGCCTCTGGAAACTGTGAACTTTGATAAATGACGACGGTTGTGTTAGGACATCAGGCCCTTTGTTCATGGGGTCACTATGAGTCGTGCTCAACTCAACAACAATCATCAACAACTAACCCTGGGAGGCAGCATTATATCTGGATTCCCTTTGAGTCCTCAGGACCTTGTTGGATGCACAAAATAATTACTTGTTAAAAATTTGAAAGATGGGGGGCTTGGGCAGGGAGAAAAATGCAACAATGAATGTATGGAAATCTAAAATCTCTTTAAGTGTTCATTAAAATTAATTTTTAAAAAAGAAAAAATTTGAAAGATGATGAAGAATTCAGATTGAAGTCCAAGTCCAAGCAGCAAGACAAGTGTCTAGAACAAAATAAAAAGGAAAAACATTAAAAATTAAGAAAAGGCAAAGAGAGGGAATATGGACCAAAAACTCACAGTGACTGACATGGAAAGCTAGGGGAGGACTCAGTAAGTTGATGGATATGTTAGTGACCTTGGAGAAAAGGCCCATTATAGGCCCACTGGCACCTTCCTACACCCTCAAATATATCCTGTCTCTCTTCTAGCAACTACTAGAGGTTATCATAATAGCAAAAAACAGTAACATTTCCAGTAGTACTATTTAATTGTTGTATAGTTGTCTTCTTTCCAAAGTTCTGAACCGCAATGGTGTCTCTCTGGAGACTAAGGTGAGTCTGGTACGGGCCATGGTCTTTGCAATCACTTGTTATGCATCAGAGAGTTGGACAATGACCAAGGAGGATAGAAGGAGAATTGATGCCTTTGAGCTGTGGTGCTGGAGAAGAGTATTGAGGGTCCCATGGACTGCTAGGAAAACAAACAGATTCATCCTGGAGAGGGTTAAACTCGGCTGTTCCTTGGAGGCAAGGATTCTGAGGCTTCACCTAACATACTTTGGACATATTTTTAGGAGGGAGTGGCCCTTGGAGAGGGACATCATGCTTGGGAAGGTGGAGGGACAGCACAGGAGGGGAAGGTCCTCTATGAGGCGGATTGATTCAGTGACTGGGGTAATGGGGATGGGTGTATCGGAGACAGTGCGGCTGGCACAGGACAGAGCAAAGTTTAGGGCTGTTGTACATGGGGTCACTATGAGTTGCAAGCGACTCGACGGCACATAACAACAACAACATCGTTGTCTTGGAGCGGCCAGCTAAGTAAACCATTGAGCCCATGTTCTCAAATGAGGGAGTTAGTTTGAGAAAGAGGTCCTGAGCTGTGGTTGCTCACATTTCCTCTCTCCCTCTCCCTATTCTCCTTTCCATCATGATAGATGGAGAAAAGATTGAAGTTGTCAACAATTTGGTTTTACTTGCATCCATAATCAATACCCATGTTAACAGCAGTCAAGAAATCAGAAGCATTGGGAACATGTGCTGTCAAGGATTTCTCTAAAGTGCTACAGAAAGCAAGGACATCAGTTTAAAGGTCAAAACAAACCTTATCCAAGCCATGGTTTTTTCTATTGCTTTCTATGCATCTCCAAGTTGGACAAGGAATAAGGATGAAAAAAGAAGAAATCAATGCCTTTGAGGTGTGATGTTGGAGAAGAGGCCTGAATATCCCATTGACTTCTAAAAGAACAAACAAATCTGTCTTGGAGGAAGTGCAACAAGGCGAACTCGTTAGAGGCAAGGAAGGCGAAGCTTTCTCTCACATGTCGTTATTGTTGTTGTTATGTGCCATCAAGTGGCCTGCGACTCATAGATACCCTATGTACAACAGCCCTAAACCCTGCTCTATCCTGTGCCAATTGCACTGTCTCTGACACTCCCATCCCGATTACCCCAGTCACTGAATTAATCCACCTCATAGAGGGCCTTCCCCTCCTGAGCTGTCCCTCCACCCTCCAAGCATGGCGCCCCTCTCCAAGGACTGGTCCTTCTTTCAATATTTCCAAAGTATGTCAAACAGCTTCAGAATCCTTGCCTCCAAGGAGCAGCCTGGTTTTAACCACTTCTAGGATGAACCTATTCATTTTCTTATCAGTCCATGGTATATTCAGTACTGTTCTCCAACACCACAGCTCAAAGGAGTCAATTCTCCTTCTATCTTCCCTAGTCATTGTCCAGCTCTCTGATGCAAAACAAGTGATTGCAAAGACCATGGCCTGTATCAGGTGCACCTTAGTCTCCAGAGTGACATCATTGCTTTCATTACTTTGGCAAGGTCTTTAACAGCAGACTTTCTCACCTACTTTGGGTATTTTGTCAGGAAGCACTATCCATGAAAAAGGATCTTACATGAGGAGAGGTAGAGGGACAGTGAAGGACATGAAGGCCCTCAACATGGATTAACACACTGACTGTAATATCACGCATGACCATATCAGATTGCAAGGATGGCGCAGGATAGGGCAAGGTTCATATATGTTCAGAGGGTCACGATGAGTCATAGTTTACTCAACAGCACTGCCAACAACAATAGAAAGAATGATCATGATTCCAGTTGACCAAGTTTAAATTTGTCTCATTGCCATCATTGGTAGATTAAGGTTTCTTCCACTTTTGCAACCTGAAGATATGAACCACTTGACAACCTTGTTATAGTGCAGATTCTGATTCAATGGACCAAATGAGACCTGAGACTCTGCATTTCTTACAAGTTCCCAGGTGATGTCGGCGCTATTTATCTGAGGACTATTATCAGCAGCAGGACCTACTACTGGTTTTCAGACTAACAAATCAGCATCACCTGCCTTGTTTGCTTAAGTTATAGACTCTGGGGTCCAGTTACCTATCTGGTGGGCCTCAAGGGTTTGGAAAGGCCTGTTGTGAAATAGTTCCCCTCAGAAATACCCATCTGCTTTAAATTGTACCGAACCTGTTCTTTCAGTTTTTGTTATATGCTGCTGAGTTGGAACAGACTCATAGCTGACCCTTCAGTTGATTTTCAGGAGCTATAAATTTCATAGGAGAAAATTACCTATCTTTCCCTCAATGAGCTGCTGGTGAATTCAAACCATTGACCTTCAAGTAGGCAGTGCAACTCCTTACCCACTAGGCCTCCACCAGATTTCCCTTTTCTTTGGGTTATGGGAGTACTGACAAAAAATCAATTTGTTAATTCCAGTGAACATACCTTAGTCTCTATGCAGAAAGCATCAATGGGCCGGTGGTTCAGAGCTGGGGACCTTTAGAGGGGCGGCTCTCTTAGGTCCAATGAGTTCTTATGGGGACATTTTCCCTTCAGACGCCCTGGGGTTTAGCTGTGCTGCATATTTGACACTTTAAGGTATTTTTCAGTACACTGTGGGCCAAGAATTGAACATGCAGGCTGTGTGTGTTGGGGGTATTAATCTCTGGCTTTAACAATTGCCACCAATTCTATTTCAGCCCTGTAGCCTTTGAAGAACAAAGACTGCAGCATTCAATATAGATAACATCTCAAAACTGAGGGTGTGTGTGTGTGTGTAATCCTCACTATTGAATCAAAAGGCAACATCATGATTCATAGAGAAAAGAATGAAATTGGATTATTTCATTTTTTGGATCCACAGTCAACACACACAGTAACAGACGTCAAGTAGTCACAATATGTGTTGTGCTGGGTGACTCTGCTTTTTAAAGAGCTAAATAGCAAAGCTCTCAGGTTTAGGACTAAGGTACACATGATCCAAACCATGTCTTTTCAATTGTTTCTTATGCATTTAAAAGTTGGACAGTGGATAAAGCAGACAAAAAAAAAAAAGAACTGAGGACTGTGAATTATGACCTAGAGAAGAATACTGAAAATCCCATGGGCTGCCAAAAGAACAGGTACATCTGTCTTGGAGGAAGTGCAACCATTCTTTCCAGGCAAGTAAAATTTTGCCTTGCATACTTTGGGCATGTTGTAAGGAGGGACCAGTCCTTGGAAAAGGACATAATGCTGGGTGGAAGGTGGAAGAAAGAGAGGAAGACCCTCACTGAGGTGCATTGCCTGTACCACTGGGCGTAAGCATTATGGAGATCTTGAGGGTTGCACAGGACAGTGCATGTTTCAGATCTGTTGTTCACAAGGGTCTCTATAAGTTGTAGTGGACTCAAGGACACCTGACAACAATAACTATTCAAATACTTGGAAAATCTGTGTATTTCAGAGTAGAACTTTGCTCCTTGAAGTTTCTGATAGCTGTGGCCTTCCAGAAGCTGATCTTTAGACTTTTCTTTCAAGGTGCGTCTGAGTTTGAACTGCCAACTCCGTTTAGTAGTATAGTGTTTAATCTTTTGTACAACCCTGGAACTCCTACCTGGCCTTAAATCAAAAAGCAAACCTACTGCAGTCCAGTTGGTTCTAATCATAGTGCCCCTTCATTGAGTCTAATGATATATATCTTTAGAAAGGAGACTGTCCATCTATCTCTTACTGAGTGGCTGCTGGTGGATTCAAACCAATGAATTTTCAGTTGGTGCCAATATACCACCCAGGATTTCTTCTCTAACTTTATTGTTGTTGTTGTTAGGTGTTGTCAAGTTGAGAGCAACTCATAGAAACTCTATGAGCAAAAGATTTGAACCCAGTCCTGTCCTGTGCCATCCTCACAATCTCTGACACACTCAAACCCACTACTGCAGTCACTGTGTCAATCTACCTGATGATAGAAGGTCTTTCTCTCTTTTGCTGTCCTTCAACCTTACCAAGATTGCTGTCCCTATCCAAAGAATAGCTTCTCCTAGCAACATGTCCAACATATGTAGATGATGTTTTATCTTCTTTGCCTACAAGGAACACTCTGGCTGTGCTTTCTCCAAGACATACCTGTTTATCCTTTTAGCCAACCATGGGATATTCAGCATTCTTCTCTAACACCACAGTTCAAAAGCATCCTTTTCTTCTTCTGCCATCCTTATTCACTGTCCAACCCTCAGATGCATGGCAAGTCATTGAAAATACCATGGTCTGAATCAAGCATACCTTAGTCCTCAAACTAACATTATTGCTCCTTAATAATTTGGAGAAGTCCCTGACTGTAGACTTTCCCAGTGCAATAAATCTCCTTGCAGCTGGTACCAAGTGTCCTGATTGTAGATCCAAGTAAGATGAAGTCATTGACAGTTTCAGTCTTTCATCCTTTGACCATAATATTGCCTACTGGTTCAACAGTGATAATTTTGGTTTATTTACATTGAGAAGCAATCTACATTTATGGCTTCATTGTTTGGTCATCTGCAAAAAAAATGCTTCAAGTCTTACAAACTTTTAGTAATCCAGGTTGTGTCATCTGCATAATGAAGGTTATTGATGAGTCTTCCTCCAATCCTGATGCCGCACTCTTCTTCACAGTCCAGTGCAAATGATTTTATTAACATATAGATTTTGTGACTTTATTGTTATCTGCCGTCGAGTTGCCTGCAACTCATGGCAATCCTGCGTACAATATGAACTTTGCACTATTCTGATCCAATCTCACTTTGTCTGACACACTTGCCCCTATTACTGAAGTTACTGTGTCGATCCATCTCATCCAGGATCTTCCTCTCCTGCACTGTTCCTCCACCCTTCCAAGCATGATATCCCTCTTCAAGGACTGGTCCCTCCTTGCAACATGCCTGAAATATGTGCAACAAAGCTTGAAAATCCTTGCCTCCAGAAAGCAACTTGGTTTCACCCTTTGCAGGATAGACCTGTTTGTTCTCTTGGCAGTCCCTGGATTCTTCAATACTCTTCTCCAGCACCACAGCTCAAAGGCATTGATTCTTCTTCTGTCATCCTTATTCATTATCCAGCTCTCTGATGCAAGTAATTGCAAAGACCGTGGCCCGGATTAGGTGCACCTTAGTCTTCTCTAGAATGACATCTTTGCATTTCAGCACTCTAGAGAGGTCCATGACAGCAGATTTCCCCAATGCAATTTGTCTTTTGATTTCCTGACTGCTGATTCCAAGAGTGTTGATTGTGGACCTGAGCAAGTGTTAACAATCTCAATCTCTTCTCCAACTATCATGTTATTGTCAATTGACCCAGTGGTGAGAGTCTTTGTTTTCTTGATGTTGAACTTCATATTGAAGACTTCACTCCTTGACTGTCTGTAGCAAATGCTTCAGGTCCGCTGATTCAGCAAGCAAAAGTGAAGTAGTCTTCCTCCAATTCTGATGCCACAATTATTCCTCATAAAGATCAGCCTCCGAAATTATCTGTTCCGCATATATGACATTGAAACAGACAAGGGAGAGAACTGTATAAAAGGAATATATGATAAGGTATTACTGGCATGACAAGAGTTGCCATAGTAAAGTGGATGGGGTTGGGGGGGGGCGCTGTATAACAATGAAAGAATTTTTTTAAAGAGAAAAGTGAACTGAAGGGGGGGAAGGAAAATGTGCAAAAATGAATGAATGGAAATCCAACTTCTCTATAAACTTTCATTAAAATATCAATTTTTAAAAAAATTTTAAAAATGTTATGGAAACAGGACGTATCCCTTATGCACTCCTTTCCTGGCTTTGAACCATACAGTGTTTCCTGGTACAGACTGTCTCCTGGTCAAAGTATAGGTTTCACATGAGCACAATCAGGTGTTTTGTCTGGGATTCCCATTTTTCTCAAGGTTAGCCACAATTTGTTGTGATCCACATAGTCAAATGCCTTTGTGTAATCCATGAAACATAGGCATTCTTCTGGTACTCTCTGCTTTTAGCCAAGATCCATCTGACATTGGCAGTGATCACAGCCTCTTCTAAATCCAGCCTGTACTTCTGGTAGTTCTCTGTTGATGTACTCTCTAAGTTGGTTTTGGATAATCTTCAGGAAGATTTTGCTTACATGTGATATTAGTGATATTTTTCAATAATTTCCACTCTGTTGGACCACTCTTTTTTTGGAATAGGAAAAAGTGTGGATCTCTTCCAGTCAGCTGGCCAGGTAACTGTCCTCCAGATTTCTTGGCACAACTTGGTGAGCACATATAGGACAGCATCTGTTTGTTGAAATATGGCAATTATGGTATGCCATCAATTCCTGAGGCCTTGTTTTTTTTACCAGCTGCTTCAGAGCAGCTTGAACTTCCTCCTTCATCACCTTTGCCTCTTGGTCATATGCTGTTTCATGAAATTCTTCTTTGTTGGCCAATTCATTTTGGTACAGTGACTCTGTGTACTCCTTCCATCTTCTTTTGACACGTACTGGGATGTTCAATATTCTGCCCATAGCATCTTTAAGTATTGCAACTTGAGGCTTTAATTTGTTCTTTAGTTCCTTCAGCTTAAGAAATGCTGAGCGAGTTTGTCCTTTTTGATTCTCTAACTCCAACTCCTTACACATTTCATTATAATACTTTGCTTTGTTATCCTGAGCTGCCCTTTGAAATCTTCCATTCAGCTCCTTAGTGTCTTGATTTCCTCCTTTTGCTTTGGCTTCTTTGTGCTCTAGTGCAATATTCAGAGTCTCTTCTGACATCCATCTTGGTCTTTTCTTCCTGTCTTTGTAATGATCTTTTGCATTCATCATGGACGATATTCTTTATATCCTCGCACAGCTCGTCTGGTCTTCATTCATTAATATTCAGGTCTCAAACCTGTTCTTGAGATAGTTTTTAAATTCAAGTTGGATAGACTCAAGGTCAAATTTTGGTTCTTATAGTGACTTGGTGGTAATGAATTGCACCAAAGGTACTTGGTTCAAATCCACTAGCTGCTCCTCAGGAGAAAGAAAGGCAATCAAGTTCCATGTGATTTACTGCCTTTTGACTTCAGAGATATTTTAATTAAGGTGTAAGATTTCAGAATATTTCAAAGTCCCTTAAATATGTGCTTTAAAAAATGGGAAATGAAATGAGTGGAGTTAGAGTCTTCCAGGGAGGAACCAATTTCACACTATTTTGCAGGAGGAAACCCATGGAGGTTGCTAAATTGAAAGACTGAGAGGTAGAGGTATTCAGGCAGGAAGAAAAAAGTCTTGCAGGTTCTCCTTGCAAAACCAAAGGGCCTTTAAAGTCCAGAAGAAAGATTTCAATTTGCCAAGGACCCACAGAGCTTTGTAGTAGATCAGATGGTGAATAGCGGAGGTAGCGGTAGCGACAAGACTGCATACCACACCCCTGGCCTGCAGAAGGGAGTGGGAGAGTTCCAGCCACACATTGTGCTGAGGTTTCGGAGATATCCTCCCCTGTTCCCACCTTTTGATGATTTTTGACCAATAGTAAAATAATACCCAACTAAAGGCCTATAGAGTGCATACTTCATCACCAAAAATCAGCAGTTTGCATCTACCAGTTGCTCAGAAAGATGTATAGTCTCATCCCAGTAAAGATTTACAGCCTTGAAATTCAATGGAGGGTCACTATGAGTGGGACTCAACTGTACAGTAGTAGGTTTGGTGGGGTTTGTGTTTGTGTTGTTGTTTTACTTTTTTTTAAGCTACCTGCCTGGAGTCCTGGTAGTACATCAGTTAAAGTATTAAAGTGCTAACTAAAAGCCAGACAGTTTGACTCCATTCACTTTGTTCTCAGTGGAACAAAGGCGTAGCAGTCTGTTTCTGTTAAGATTGCAACCTATGGGGCTGCTCTACTCTGTCCTGTAGAGTCCTTCTGAGTTGCAACTGACTGAATGATTGTGGGATATTGGGTAATGACCTACCAGTTAAAATGTCTTTTTAACTAACATCTCCAGCCTCATCCATCAACAAGTGACCCATGCTAGCAGTAGACCAAATCCAAAGCCACTGAATTAATTTTAACTTTAAGAATCTTCAGTTGGTTCAGATGTTCAGTTTCAGTTTGTGTCAGTTTAGGTAGGTTGTGTTTTTCTAAGTATTTGT
>NW_006399992.1:3484338-3523417 GCF_000299155.1 Elephantulus edwardii | reverse complement strand
TCCCCTTTTCCTTATGACTCAGGGTGAAGTCTCTCTCAGGGAGGAGTGATAGGAAATGGCAAAGGACACACTGACAAAGAAGATTAATCAGAACTGGCTTTGACAAGCACTGTGGCATTTGGACAAGAACAATCTGGGAGGAGGGTGGAGAGAATGGTGCAGCAATGAATGAGTGGATGCCCAAAATCTCTGTAAATGTTTATGAAAATTAATAAAATATAATTATAGAAAAAAAAAGAATCTTCAGTTGGGTTTTCTGAGCTGATAAATCTTTATGGGAGGAGACTGCTTATCTTTCTGCCATGGAGCAGCTGGTGGATTTGAACCACTGACCTTTCTATTAACAATATTACACATAATACACTGTGCCACCAGATCTGCTTCTGGTGGTAATGAGGACTATTCAGAAGCAGTCCAAAGCAGATTTTTCACATTTCAAAACAGAGTCAAGAGTAAAGCCCAATAAGGGCTTTTTTGAGAGAAAATAAGAACTTGGAAAGAGCTGCCTTGTTCTGAGACCAAGCTGGGTGAATAACTGAGTTTTTCCACTGTTTACAAAGAAGAGGGTGTCCTAGAGTGAACCTCAGAGATTCTGTTCATATCTAAGGATTTATTGAAAGCTCAAAATACTACTACTATTACTACTACTACTACTACTACTACTACTACTACTACTACTACTACTACTACTAAAGAAACATGCTATTTCAAGTGAAGTCAGAAGTCTAAGGTAGGGTTGTGAAAGAGCCTTGGGTTTAGGGGAAAATCAGGAGGTATGACCCCAAATAATCCAACTGGTGACAATGCAAGAGAATCAAAGAGGTAAGAGACTCAAAGGAGGGCAGAGAGATGCAGTGCTCTGGATGACATCAGCTACAATATTAAAACTAGCTTTTAGACTTTGAATACAGACCTGAATTGTGCACAGAGTTGGTGTTTGGGTGTTCACATAGGGAGCTCTATTGGCCTAGTGGTAAGAAGTTGCACTGCAATCTCATAAACCCATGGTTTGGATCCATCAGGGCTCCACACGAGAAGGATGGGCAATCTCCTCCTGTGAGATTTACTGCCTCTGAATACCCACTAGATGGTCAGCAGTGAGTCAGTTCTGACTCAGAGGGATACAACAACAACAACAGTGTTCATGGGATGAATAAAAAGCCTTGGTTGTGAGAAGAGTTCATTAAAGTATTCTAAAGATACTTAACACAGTGAGTTTTGATTACCGTGGGAATCAGGATCTCCTGTCCCAGTTGTATTGTTTAATTGCAAAGAAAAATATTTCCTTAGTGATGGGCACAGTTTGTAATGTGTCAAGTTACTAACCAAAAGGCAATTGACCAGCCCCTCCATGAGGAAAAGATGGGCAACCTCTTCCTGTTAATATTTACAGCCTTAGAAACTTGATGGATGATTGTTAGGAGTCAGACTCCACTCAGTGGCAGTGGGTTTGGTGGCAGTGTGAGGATTAGTTCTACTGAATTAATGGACTAATAGGAAGATAGTAACTTATATAATTCAGACTTCCACATACGAATGTATAATAGGTGTGCATTCTCAGACAAGAATACAAATGACAAGGAGGTAATTATGCTCCAGGGTCATGCATAGGGTTGTCAGGCCCCAAGGGCACAAACTGTGGTCCAGGCTCTATGCTCTGTAGGCTGCTTCCAGCTCCCAGACCCAGATCAAAGGACTTGTGTGGGTTTCTCTGACTTCTGAGGTCACATGGAACAGGGGTAGACAATCCAGGGTGGGCAATGAAGGATACTTCAGAGTGTCAAGGACAGCTGAAGCACTTCTCTGTAAGAAAGTTAGGGACAAAGAACAGGTCAGAGAGTTGTTGAAGGTTACTCAACACATCCTATCTGCCAGTTGGCCCACAAGCATTTATTGGGTGGATGTGCTGTCTCTGTGTGAGCAGAATCTTCAACAGTTTACCATCTCAGAACATCCAGTGGAGGGTCAGCTGTGAGTCTATTCCAACTCACCGGAATATAATAGTAACAACCTACTTAATGGGCTTTTGGGAGTATAACAACAAACCCCAACTCATTGCTATCAAGTTGGAATCAACTCATTGCTGAATGGCCAGTGGATGTTTTTGAAGGCTATAAATTGCATGGGAGATTTCCAATCTTTCTCCCATTAAGCTGCTGGTGAATCCAAACCTCCAGAGAAGCACTGCCTGTGGATTAGGTACGCAGCTCTCTAGAGATGATACCACAAGAGCTCCCTAATAGTAAACAGCTCAACAGCCAATTGGTGTACTGAAAACCTGCTCGTACAACCACTACACTAACCTCCGTGGATTATCTAAACCTCAGAGTTCTCTAGGCCAAAACCAAGAGGTGGAGTTCCTGGTAGTGGGTGGTACTGGATCTTTCAGGAGTGTTGGTGGGTGGGACAAAGCCACAAATGATTTCGAACAAATACAAGTTAAGTGTCTTGCATTCAAGTGGTTTGAGGAAAATCCATACTAATTATACAGTACAAACCTACTGTGATCATGTGGTAAATTGAGTAGAAGACAGTCAAGGACAGCTATGTAAAGGTTCCTAACGGTCAAGAAAAGTTTTGTGGAAGGAGAGGGCCAGTTAGGGGCTGATGGAAGGATAGGCTTCAGAGAGGCAGAGAAAAGCAAGAAGTGGGAAGACATTCTAGGAGGGAAGAAGCAGCGTAACCAAAGATTCTGGGATGAGCATGGTGTGTCTACAGGCCTTTAGAGAGATTAGGCTGTATGACATTTAACAGGTCCTCTGAAAAGCATGGAAGAACAGAGAACACAGGGATTGTGCAAAGAAAAATTTCATTTAATGATCCCATCGTGTCCAGGACAGTTTCAGTTCCTGAGGTTCATCTTCAGCCCCTTCTGGGACTTAGGAAGATGTTTCATCCAAGTTCCAAGCACTTACACTGATTTTTAATTATGCCCCATTTGAGTCTTTATGGAAGGAGGCAGAGGGAGAAACAGGTACTCCTTTGAAGAATTAAAACACTGTGTTTTATAAAAACACAGAATGGGGCTGCTTCAGAAGAACTTTTGAGAATGTCCCTTAAGTACCTCACGGGTCTCTCAGACTTGAAACACGCAGTCTTAGGTAGATTTTTTTTTAATTTTTTAAAATTTATTTTCATGAACATTTACAGAGATTTTGGATTTCCATTTCTTAGGTAGATTTTTACTCACAGCAACTCATAATTGGGTTTTTAAGGTTGTAAATCTTAATAGGAGGAGACTCCCAATCTCAATAAGATTTCTCTCTTGAAGCCACCAGTTGAATTAAGCTATTAGGCTAGTACTGTAAAACTCTTCAGATTAGAAATGCTTTAGGCACGGGGCTGACTTTGAGGGCAGGAAACTAGATTTTAAGACAGGAGATCAGAAGGAAAGAAGAAATAACAAGAGACTTGTGCCAGTACTGGAAATTTGCTACTCTGTGAGATCTTGGGCTTCTGCGTACTTCATTTCTAAAGAAGGTATCAAGTTCCTTTGAAAACACAGCACCCCAAAATCTGTCAAAATGAAGTGGTGGAACAGGGCAAGAATATTTGCTCTCATTTCTTTTGAACTTTCTACTAGCCAGTGCTATTAGGCATGGGAAGACTGCCTAATAATTGAGGCAATTGAATAAAACTGTCTTTATTGGGAAGTGATATGATCTTGTATGTAGAACCTACTAAAATCAATAAGCAAGTTTAGTAAGATTGTAAAATAAGCTGTTATTGAACAAACTGAAAATAAAGGAAAACAATTCCACTTGCAAAAGCATAAAAATACAGTATTTAGTGATAAATTTTATTAAGGAAGTACAAAGTTTGTATTGTGAAAGTCTCAAAATTGAATTTTGCTGAGAAAAGTTAAACAAATTAACAAATGGAGAGATATACAATATTTATGGATTGCATGATTATTCAGTATTATTAAGATAGCAAATTGATCTATAGTTTTAATTTAATCCATATCAAAATCCCAGAAAGCTTTTTTTTGAGGGAGAATGTGACAAGTATATTCTAAAATTAATATTAAAATGCAAAAGACTTTGCAAAGTGAAAGCGATTTTTGTCTCAATTTTAAAATATGAAAAAATTTATTATACAACTACAGTAATCAAGACTGTGTCATATCAACTTAAGGACACACATATGTTATCAATGGAACAGAATAGAGATTATAGAAAATATTACTAAGAAATATAAAGGGAACTTTGGTGGTCTAGTGGTAAAGAGTTGTTCTGTCAACCTAAAGGAATGAAGTTTGAATCTACCAGCTGCTCTTTGGGAGAGGGAAAAACAATCTCCTGCCATGTGGTTTACAACCCCTGAGAACCTACTGGAGGGTCAGCTTTGAGTCAGTTTAAATGCAACAGCATATAGCAACAATAAGCAATATAAAAGAATGAACTAAGATTGTTTTTATTAACTTTAATGAAAGTTTACAGAGACTATGGATTTCCATTCATTCATTGTTGCACTTTTCTCCCTGCCCAACTGTCACCCCCAAGTCACTCTTATCTTTGAAAAGTAAAAGAAAAACTTCTTTCATTGTTGTAGAATCCCCAAGTCCACTCCACTATGCAGCCTTCATTGTGGACTCCTGTCATGACAATACCTAATCATATATCCCTTTTTAAACAGTTCTCTCCCTCATCTGTTTCAATGCAGTATACATTGTTTATCCCCTCTTTCTAAGTCTCCTCTCAACCCCAATGTCAGTCCCAATTTACAACAATGGCACTATGCAATATTTGTCCTTTTGTCACTGAGAAATTTCACTCAACATAATGTCCTCCAGGGTCACCCATTTTGTATAATATTTCATGAGATCCTTGTCTTTCAATGAAGCATAGTATTCCATTGTGTGAATATACCAGAGCTTCTTTATCCATTCATTTGTTGATGGGCACTTGAGTTGTTTTCAACTCTTTGCTGTTATGAACAAAGCAGCAATAAACATAGGTGTGCATATATCTGCTTGGGTGGCAGTTATGGATTCTCTAGGGTATATTCCCAGTAGTGAAACTGCTAGGTCAAACAGTATTTCTACTTCCAACTTTTTGAGAAAGCACCATACCGCCTCCCATAATGGTTACACCAATTTACACTCCCACCAGCAGTGAATAAGAGTTCCAGTTTCTCTGCAACCTCATCAGCATTTGATGTTTGCTCTTCTGTAAAATTTTGCTATTCTTACTGGGATGAGATGATATCTCATAATTGCTTTGATTTGCATCTCTCTTAGAGCTAGGGATTTTGAAAACTTCTTCATGTGTTTGTTGGCCATCTGAATGTCTTCTTTGGTGAAGTGTCTGTTCATATTCAGTAATAATTTTGCAGGTGGGTTTTTACCTTTATCTTGTTGTGGTGCTCGAGTATTAAATTCTACATATAAGTCTCTTATCTGACATGTCATTACCAAATACCTTTTCCCTATCTGTGGCTTCCCTTTTTACCCTCTTGGAGAAGTTTTTGGATGTGCATAGGGATTTGATTCTTAGAAGGTCCCATTCATCTATTTTATCCTCTCCTGGTTGTAGATTTTTCAGGATGCTTGGGAGATTGTTTATGTTGTGAATTAGAACTTTTAGAGTTCTTCCAAACTTTCTTTTTTTTTTTTTGTGTGTGTGTGTGTGTGTGTGCTGTCAAATCAGATCTGACTGGTACATGAGGAGATTGTCCCTCTTTCTCCAGCAAAGCATCAGGTGGATTCGAACCACACACCTCTAGGATTGCAGTGCAGCTTCTGGCCACTTAGCTACCAGAGCACACCTCCAAACTTTTCTTTAATGAAGTTCACAGTCCTTGGTTTTAGTCCTAGATCCATGATCCACTTTAAGTTGGGTTTTGAGTATAGAGTGAGGTGTGGATCTTGCTTGAGTTTTCTGCAGGTAGTTTTCCAATTTTGCCAATACCATTTGTTAAAAAGGCTGTTGTTTCCCCACTTAACTGATTTCATCTCCTTGTCAAAAATCAGTTGACCATAAATAGATGGGCTGATTTCTGGATTCTCAAATCTATTCCATTGATCTATGTGTCTGTCATTGTACCAGTACCACGCTGTCTTGACCATCACAGCAGTGTAGTAGAATTTGAAATCAGGGAGTGAGATGCCTTCTTCCTTATTTCTCTTTTTAAGGAGTGCTTGCTTATTCAGGGCCTTTTTCCATTCCAAATTAATTTGGAGATTGCCTTTTCCTTCTCATTGAAGAAATTAGTATTTGCATTTTGATTGCATTGAATGTGTAAATTGCCTTTGGTAATGTCATTTTCACAATATTGAGTCTTTCTGTCCATAAGCAAGAGATATTCTTTCACTTCTCCAGGTCTCTTTATATTTCTTGTAGTAATATTTTATCATTTTCTTTGAATATATCCTTTGTGCTTCTGGTTAGATTTACTCCCAAGTATTTAATCTTGTGATTAGCTATTGTGAAGGGTATTGTTTTCCTTATCTCCAGCTCTTTGCCAACTGATTTTTGTATGTTGATCTTGTATCCTGCCACTTTGCTGAATTGGTCAACTATGTCCAGTAGTTTTCTTGCTGAGTCTTTAGGGTTTTCTAGGTATACTATCATATATCATCTGCATAGAGAGATAATTTTACCTCCTCTTTGCCAATTTGGATACCTCTTATTTCCTTCTCTTGTCTTATTGCTATCACCAAGACTTCCAATACAATATTGAATAAGGGAGGTGATAGTGGCATCTTTGCCTAGTTCCTGTTCTCAAGGAGAATGACTTTAATCTCTCTCCATTGAGAACAATGTTGGCTCTCAGATTTGTGTATATACTTTTTACTATGTTGAAGAAACCCCCCTTGAATCCTATTTTGTTGAGTGTTTTAATCAGGAAAGGGTGTTGGATTTTGTCAAAGGCCTTCTCCAACTACCATAGTAGTGTTGTCTGTTTCCTTTTTCAGTTTTGATAATGTTTGTTTTATATATTTTGTAAGTCTTTAATCTGGTGTATAGATATTTATTATTGTATGTTCTCTTGTTCTATTGACCCTTTAAGCATTATGTAGTTCTTTTCCTTGTCCCTTGAGATGGTTTTTACATTGAAATTTATTTTATCAGAGCTTAATATAGCTACTCCTGCTTTTTTCTGGTTGCCATTTGCTTGGTATATTTTCCCCCACCCTTTTTAGTCATTCTTTATCTTCATTTATCAGATGTGTCTCTGTAGACAACATATTGATGGATTTTAGGGTTTTTTTTATCCAATCTGCTACTCTTCTTCTCTTCAGTGGTGCATTCAAACCATTCACATTCAGTGTGAAAATTGAAAGGCAGCATTTTATTGCTATCATTTCATTGAGTTCTTTTTGGAGTTGTTGCTAGTTACTTTGGTCCATGCTGTTTTCTGTGGAACCTCTGTAAGGACATCACTCAGTGTTTTCCACAACGCTAGTCTTGTTTTACAAACTCCCTTAAGTTCTGTTTCTCTGAGGATATCTTGATCTCTCCTTAATATCTGACAGACAATTTTGCTGGGTACAGTATTCTTGGTTGACAGTTATGTTCTTTGAGTGTTCGATATATGTCCTTCCACTGTCTTCTTTCTCACTTGCTTTCTGCTGAGATATTGGCACTTAATCTTACCTGCTCTCCCTTATAGGTTACACTTTGTTTCTCTCTCGCTGCTTTCAGAATTCTCTTCTTATCTTTGGTTCTGGAAAATTTAACTACGATATACTTTGGTATTTTTTTTTTGGCGTCTATTCTACATGGTGTTTGCTCAACTTCTTGAATATATATTCTCTCACTCTTCATTATACCTAGGATATTTTCTTCTAGTAATTATTCCATAACTTCTTAGGTGCTTTTACTTGCTTCTTCTTGGATTCTGATGATGTGCAGGCTATTTCTCTTGATGGTGTCCCACATTATTCTCAGGTTTTCTTCTTTTTCCTTCCTTTTTGATTCTGCTTTTTGCTCTAGCAGATCAGTGGGGACAATTCTATTTTCTATTTCACTCGTTCTGTATTCTATCTCTTCAACTCTGTTCATGTGTCCCTCCATCATGTTGACAGCATCTGAAACATCAGACCACATATTTTGGATTGTGGTTTCTTGTTTTTCCAGTGCTGCTAATGCCGCATTTGTTTTATCTGCATTGTTTTGGATTGTTTTTTTAATGTCCCCCAGGTTTTTGCTTGCAGTATCATACAATTCGTTCAGTTTGTCTTTCACCCATCGAAAATATTCAATCATTGTTCTTTTAAATTCTGTGTCAGAAAGTTCCATCAGACTTTCTGGCTTCAGGAAATCCATTGATGCTGTGTCCCCTTTTTGAGGTGGCATCTTGATACTTGCTTGGGTGGGGTGTATGACAGCCTGCTTCTTTCATGACATTGATAGGTTCTTGATCTGGAAACAACTCTCTAGAAATCAGTGGGGCAGCTACCCCACCTAAGTTTCTCTCTGAAATTCTGACTCAAGGGAGGGTTCAGTTCAGGGCCTGTGAGAATAACCTCTTGTAGCTAAGTCAGATCAAGGTCCTCCAGATTAAAGGCAAATTGATTTACTGGACTTGGAGGCACAGGTGTTAGTGGAATGGGGGACAGGGCAGGCACGGGGAGGGGGGAGGGCAACTACGCGGGCAGGTCTACCACTTGCAGGGACCTCATTCAGTGTTTAGCTGTCTAGGTGTGATCATGATTCGGCTCCCTACTCAAATTCCAGCTGTCCATCTCTCACCCAGCATCTCTTGCTCAGTGGTCCTTGCTCAGCATCCCTCACCAAGGTGCCCTTGCCCAGTGGCCCCTGGCCCAATGGAGCCCCGGGTCCAGCGGGACTTAACAAAACTCAGTCATATTCCCACTGACCTGGTGGGGCTTAAGAAAACTCAGTCAAAATTCCACCAACCTGCTCACTCCTAGCCAGTCGGCAGGGCTTAAGAAAACTCAATTTCCCACTGACCTGCTTGCTCCTAGTGGGTGAGTCCCACAGCAGCTAGGCTGGCAGCTTCTGCCCGGGTCAGCCACTTACTGCTCCTGTGGCTCCCAAACTAATTATTTTAATAAAAATTCTGAATCAAGGGGAGCTCTGGTGGCCTAGTGGTAAGGAGCTGCAACTACAATCCCAGAGGCACATGGTTCGAATCCACCAGATGCTCTGCCGGGGAAGGAGGGACAATCTCCTCCTGTACCAGTCAGATGTGATTTGAAAGTACACTCACACAAAAATAATAAAATTTAAAAAATTTATTTTTTTAAAAAAAGTTCTGAATCAAATTCCTACTGTCCATGTCATGCCACATCAGTCTCTGTGTGCCTTGTCAGTCTCTCTGGTGGCCTGTTTCTATGCAGCTTGCTGCTCCTCCAGCTCCTTACACTGTTTCCTCAACTGCCACCACCTTTGTTCTCTCCAGAAAATGTTAACAGTATAAAAAAACTTAAAAAAAAATAAATTGAAAAGGAAAAAAACCTGTAATATGAATGGTTCCATTAATATGGAATTACTATAAAGACAAAAGTACACAGCGGAGTAAAGTTGACTGAGGAACAAGTGCTTCTTAGTCAAGCTCAGAATGAGTACAATAATGTACTCATAAGATTCTCATTTACTTAATGTTGAAAATGATGGAGGGCATCATTTGTCCCAGGCTTTTTTGTGCTTATTGTTGTCATGTGCCATCAAGTCAATCATGACCCATAGCAATCCTATGAACAATAGCCCTGTCCTAGGCAACCTTACCATCTCTGACACATCTGAACCCACTTCCAGTCACTGTGTCAATTCATCTCATCCAGGTTCTTCCTCTTCTGCACTAAACCTTTACCCTTCTAAGGCATGGTGTCCTTCTATCAATCTCCAAGGACTAGTCACTCATAACAACATGTCCAACATATGTTAGAGCTTCAAAATTCTTGCCTCCAAGGAACAACCCTCTCCAGGACAGATTTATTTGTTCTCTTATCCACTCGTGGATTCTTCTCCAACACCACAACACAAAGGCATTTATTCTTATTCAGTCATTTTTATTCATGGTCCAGCTCTCAGATACATAGCAAGTAACTCATCAAGCATGCCTTACTCTCTAGACTGACATTGCTGCTCTTTAGCATTCTGGAAAGATCCTGAATTTTCCCAATTTCCTGACTGCTGGTGCAGTCAATAAAACACAAGTAAATCTGAATGGTTCCATTAATAAGACCTTATTAATTATTTCTTGTATTCTCTGTTTTCAACTAAGATACATCTGACATTAGCAGTATTTCTTGTTCTCTAGCCTCTTCTGAATCCAGCTTGAATTTCTGGTAGTCCCTTGTGTATGCAACGTTTTAGTCATTTTTAAAATGATCTTCAGCATTCTGTTAGATCACCTCTAAAAAAAATTATTACAAATATAGTTCTCTTCTAATTGGTTGAAGAGGAAGTTATCTTCCAAATGTCTTTGGAGGCATCGATGAATGAGCACATTCAGGGCTGCCTCTGTTTGTTGAAACACATCAGTTAATAATCCCATTACTGAGGCCTTATTTTTGTCCAAAGTCTTCAGTGCAGTTTGAACTTCTTCCTTCAAAACCATTGGTTCTTGATCACATGCTACTTCCTGAAACTGTTCAGGGATTAGTCAACTCTTTTACATACTGTAACTCTGTTTTCCTTCCATCTTCTTTTGAACCTTCCTGCTTCATTAAATATTTTGTCCAAGGTATCCTTTTAGTATTGCAACGTGAAGTTTCTTCAGTTCTTTCACCTTGAGAAATGCCAAGAATGTTCAATTCATTTGGTTTTCTAATTCCATGTCTTTGTACATTTCATTATAACACGAAGGTATTTGACTATATGGATTACAATAAATTATTAATAACATTGAGTATTGAGAACAATGAGAATTCCATAATACTTTACTGTGCTCATTCTAAACATGTACATTATTACACTCTTTCCAAGTTGCCTTTTGAAATCGTCTGTCCAGATTCCTACATTATGTCTTCTCTTCATTTTGGCTTCTTTACATGAAAAACAAGTTTTAGTCTCTTCTAACATTTATTTGTGCCTGTCATTTTTATGGCCTTGTGCTTTCTTCATACTTTCATGATGCCATCCGACAACTTGTCTGGTCTCTGGTCATTAGTATTTCAATGCATCAAATTTATTCTTGGGGTAATTTCTTGCATATTTTGGCTCTCATGAACTTAAAAAATGTCCTACAGCTTCTGTTTGAACTTGTGTATAAGCAGTTGATGATCTGCTCCACATTCAGCCATTGGCCTTATTCTGACTGATATGCTAAACTTCTCCACCATCTCTTTGTACAGATTTAGTCAAATTGATTCCTGTGTATTCCATCAAACAAGGTTTATATACATAGTCGCTATTTGGTTTTTTGTTTTTCTTTTTTTTATTGGGAAAAAACAAATTGGGGGTACAAGGAGGTGAGGGTTGGGGGCAGAAGGGTGAGGATGGGCAGGAGGTGCAGTTGCAGAGCTGCAGAAATTGGTTGGTGGAGGAGCAGGTGAAGGAAATTAAAGTGATCCAGTGGGGACCAGATGCTACAGGAAAATGACAAGCATTTTCCAGTGGTAGTTAAATCAACTGTTTTACTGATTTGGGAACTGGATACCGACTCTCTGGCTTCTTCATGCTGAACAGGGGCGTTGATGTGAAGGGGGAAAGGGAGGACACTTTATCACCTTACTGGTGATCTTGGGTTAAGGCTGCTTGCCTTCTTGTTCTGTTAGAAGATATATTTCCTGTCATTTGCTCCCCTCTGGACTGCAAAGTGTTTTCCCAGGTGGGTCCAGTGGGGATGGCTGGTTGAACCCAGAGGCTCCATCCTCCTTTGCTTCTTTAGCTGGCAGTTGTATTTCCTTTTTCTCACTGGCACTGGGTTCAGGGTCAGGTCTGAAGTAAAACTCAGTGGTAAGGTTACCTGTAGGAAATGGAGCAAACCTAGAGAGAACAAACTTGTGAGTTACAAATAGAGGGGTTTGGGGGGTGTTGCTTTCAGGTTTACTGGGGGAGAGGGTGGCAGAAAGTAGCCTAAATAAAAGTCTCTGGATATCCTAGGCATTTTTTTTCCTACCTAGGGGTCAGATGGCACAATCTGGGGACTGAGGAGCTCACCCTGAGGGCCATGACGGCTCGCCCCAAGCCGAGGAATGACTGCTTGCCCCGAGCCGAGGGCCGAGGACAGCCCATCCTGGGCAGAGGGCCGTGACGGCTCACCCAGAGCCGAGGGCTGAGGACAGCCCATCCCAGGCCAAGGGCCGAGGACAGCCTGCCCCGGGCAGAAGGCCGTGACGGCTCGCCCTGAGCCGAGGGCTGAGGACAGCTCGCCCCGAGCCGAGGGCTGAGGACAGCTCGCCCCGAGCTGAGGGCTGAAGACAACCCATCCCGAGCAGGGCAATACCCCCATGGGCTGGCTGGTACATTCCCCTCTAATTGCCCTCACACTAATCTGGTCCCCTCACCTGACCGAGGAGTGTGTGGCCAGGGACAGCATCTCCAATTCCAGCACCACCACTTTTACCACCCCCTCCGTAAGTAGTCATAATTTGAAGTAGGTGTCACTTCCCTCCCCCTTTATAAATGGCAAAGGGAACCTAAAAATTGTGAACAGGCTACCCCCAGGTCTAAACATCTTTTGGCAGAAGCATTCAACAGATCAAAATATGTGGTGCATTTAGGATGTTGGTCCTCTTGGACATGCTGCCACTGTTAAGTGTCATCAAGTAGACAATTCACAGTGACTTTCAACAATCCACTGTATAGGTGATCATCTTCTCTGGTTTTCCAAGGAAATTAAACCTGCAAGTAGTGGGGCACACGTCCCCCCCACGGGCGGCGGGGCGTGCGTCGTCTCTTCTGTGCTGGTGGCTGGCAGGCGCGCACCATCCCCCAGCGCAGGTGACTGGTAGGCGCTCGCCATCTCCCGTATGTCATCTCCCACGCGGGCACATATCATCTCATGTGTGGGTGACCAGTGAGCGCGTGTCCTCTCTTGGCGGGCGGGCGTCATCTCATGCACAGGCAGCCGGTGGGGGTAGGTGCACGTCATCCCCCAGCGCAGGCAGCTGGCAGGCACACATCATCTTGCGTGTGGGGACCGGAGGGCTCGCATCATCTCTTGGCAGGTGCGCATCATCTCTCGGAGTGCTCGTGTCATCTCATGCGCAGGCAACCAGTGGGCCAGCAGGTGTGCGCCATCCCCCACACAGGCGACTGGCGGGCATGCGCCATCTCTTTGTATGGGTGGCCGCCGGGCGCATGCTATCTTCCATGCGGGTGGCTGGTGGGCGCGAGACATCTCCCTAGTATCATCTCCTATACGGACCCTGGCAGGCGCACGTCATCTTGTGTGCGGGCGACCTGCGGGTGCGTGTCATCTCTCGGTGGGTACGATATTTAAAATTAGCAAGTCATTGGTCATACAAAATTCCAACTTTTGCATTTAAATCACTGCTGTTGTTAGGTGCTGTTGAGAATGGCTCATAGCGTCTCTATGAACAACAGATCTGAATTCTGTCCTATCCCACGCTATCCTCACACTTCCTGACACAGTAGAGCCCATTGCAACAGTCACTGTGTCAATCCGCCTGGTTGAGGGTCT
The DNA here is from genome assembly GCF_000299155.1 of Elephantulus edwardii. Classification (NCBI taxonomy): domain Eukaryota; kingdom Metazoa; phylum Chordata; class Mammalia; order Macroscelidea; family Macroscelididae; genus Elephantulus; species Elephantulus edwardii. The sequence goes on along the minus strand of NW_006399992.1, from coordinate 3,509,854 downwards.
TCTTCTTTACTGACCCTCTGCCTTTCCAAATATTATATACCTCTCCAAGGATTACCCCTTCTAGCAACATGCCCAAAGAGTATGAGATGAAGCTTTATCAACTTTGCCTCCAAAGAGCACTCTGGCTACTCTTTCTCCAAGGCATGTCCGTAACATGTTCAGTACTCTTCAACACCACAGCTCAAAAGCGTCAATTCTTCTTCTATCATTCTTATTCATTTTCCAGCTCTCAGATGCATAGCAAGTGATCAGAAAAATCAATTTGTCCCCAAACGGACATCATTGTTGTTGTTGTTGTTGTTATGTGCCATGGAGTCGCCTGCGACTCATAGCGACCCTATGTACAACAGCCCTAAACTCCGCTCTGTCCTGTGCCAATCGCACTGTCTCTGACACTCCCATCCCAATTATCCCAGTCACTGAGTCAATCCACCTAATAGAGGGTCTTCCTCTCCTGCGCTGTCCCTCCACCCTCCCAAGCATGATGTCCCTCTCTAAGGACTGGTCTCTCCTCACAACATGTCCAAAGTATGTTAGACGGAGCCTCAGAATCCTTGCCTCCAAGGAGCCACCCAGTTTAACCCTTTCCAAGACAAATCTGTTTGTTTTCCTAGCAGTCCATGGTACTCTCAATACTCTTCTCCAGCACCACAGCTCAAAGGCATCAATTCTCCTTCTATCCTCCTTGGTCATTGTCCAACTCTCTGATGCATAACAGGTGATTGCGAAGACCATGGCCTGTATCAGACGCACCTTAGTCTCCAAAGAGATACCATTGCTCTTCAGTACTTTGGAGAGGTCCCTAACAGCAGACTTTCCCATGGCAATGCGCCTTTTAATTTCCTGGCTGCTGGTGCCAAGACTGTTGACTGTGGAGCCAAGCAAACTAAAGCTGTGTACAATCTCAATCTCTTCACCATCCATCCTGATGCTGCCAATTGGTTCAGTGGTGAGAATCTTTGTCTTCTTGACATTGAGCCTCAATCCATATTGTAGGCTGCAGTCCTTGACACTCTGCAGCAGGCGCTTCAGGTCCTCTTCAGTTTCAGCAAGCAGGGTTGTGTCATCTGCATAACACAGATTGTTGATAGATCATCCCCCAATCTTCACCTCACATTTCTCCTCATAGAGCCCAGCCTCCCGGATAATCTGTTCTGCATATAGGTTGAAAAGGTATGGAGATAGGATGCATCCGTGGTGTACGCCCTTCCCAATTTTGAACCATGCAGTGTTCCCTTGCTCTGTTCTGATGACTGCCTCCTGGTCCAAGTATAGTTTTCGCATTAGCACGATCAAGTGTCCTGATATTCCAGTTTTTCTCAGAGTCGGCCACAGTTTGTTATGATCCACACTGTCAAATGCCTTTGCATAGTCAATGAAACACAGATAGACATTCCTCTGGTATTCCCTGCTTTCAGCCAAGATCCATCTAACATCAGCTACAATATCTCTAGTACCACGACCCCTTCTGAAACCAGCCTGGACTTCTGGTAGTTCTCTGTTGATGTGCTGTTCCAGTCGTTTTTGGATAATCTTCAGTAAAATCTTGCTTGCATATGAAATCAGTGAGATTGTTCTGTAGTTTCAATAATTTGGAGAGGTTCCTAGCTGCAATCCATCTCGCAATTTCTTGACTGCTGTCTATCAATGCATGTGACTGTATGTTCAATCAATTTCAAACTGCAGAAGTTAGTAGATTTCTTAAACTTTGGCTTTATGGCTTGGCGAGTATATTTGAATAACAGTCATGTCAACAGGTTTCCCATATACATATGAATATTATTCTATCACTGACAAAATTGTACTTTAGGACAGATTTTTAAATTGTTTTTTATGGTAAATGTTACATCATTGCTCTTTAATTTGTCTTTCTCATAAGAACAGACCTAATGGTTGTCTGATTCAACATTTCAGTCCATTTCAGCTCACTAATATCTAGGAGAAGAATCAATGTTGTGGTATTGGTCAAGAGTACTAAATATCCCATGGATTGGCAAGAAAAGAAACAAGTCTGTCTTGGAGATAGTGCAACCAGGGTGCTCCTTAGAGGATAAGATGGTGAAGCTTTGTCTCACATAATTTGGGCATGTTGTTTGGTGAGGCCAGTCCTCGGAGAAAGACATCATACTTGAAATGTAGAGGGTCAGCGAAAGAGAGGAATATCCTCAGAGAAATGGCTCAACACAGTGATTGTAGCAATAAGCTCAAATCAAAGATATCAGGGATGATCAGGATGGCACAGGATACAGTAAGGTCCAGATCTATTGTTTACAGGGTCACACTCAACTTGATGGCATGTAATGACAGCAATATCTAGAATGTCTATCTTTACACAGTCTGTTTCATTTTTTTATTACAACTTCCAACTTTCCTAGATCCTTCTTTTGTACATTCAACTTTCCACATGTTAATAGATGTTTGCAGCTGTTTCTTGTCATTTTGAGTCATGTCTCATCAATAGATGAAGATTTTTCATTGGATGAAATATTTTTTGTACTCATACCATTAGATTCTACTCTGTTGTCAGGTGCCATTGAGTCAAGTATGACTCATAGCAACCCTATGAACAACAGATTTGAACCCTGTCTTACTCTGATGATGTTTTTCTCTGCTAGTATCTTGAGTGCTTCCAGCATTATATCAGACAGTGTTCTGCTGCTATTCATAAGGCTCCAACAGGCATTATTTTAAAATTTCAAAAGCGGAGGCCCAGTCCTATTTCTTATTCTGCCTTAGTATGGAAGCTTCACTGAAAGCTGCTCACCATGAGTGATACTGTTGGTGTAGCTTCCAGAATCACAGTATAATGTATGCTATGACAAACTGACTTTGGGTGTCTAAAATTTATCATTCGGATATCTTCCTAGCCTATCATCAACTGTTTATTTTGTGCTAAAGTAATTATTGTATTAAGGAGAGAGGATTAGGATGGATACAAGCCCCCTTACTAGAGGCTTCTATAAGCTCATGGGACCTTCGGGCTAGATGCTTTCTCTTGGACCGCTTGCCCTGGACACAACATCCAGCCTGCATCACCCACGGTCACTCTCCAGTTGTCCCACAACTGACAGTCTTCAGGATCCTGGCCCATTGCTCACCATTCTCTGCACCACCAACCTGCATCACTGACAGTTGACATCCAGCTGTGGAACAGCCTATAGGATTCTGGCCCATCACACATCAGTGTCTCCAAAATCAGCTTGCATACCTATGGTCCCATGAGTCACCCATCTGACAGGCCTGAGTCCTTATAAGACTTTCAAGTGAAACATCAACACCAAAGGCCACAGAGAGATTAGAGAGCTGAGCCATGGATGGAGCTGGTAGTGTTAGAAATTACAGACTTATACAGCTGGTTAAGCATTTGGGACTACGTTGACCTGAGATGTTTTATAAATTGTCTGCTCTTAATCTTATTGTTGTTATATGTACATATAGTCACCATTGAGTCACCTGCAACTCATAGCAACCCTATGTACACAAGCTCTGAAAGATCCTTATGCTGATCCAATCTCATTGTCTTTGACAGACCTATTCCCATTGTTTATTTAAGTCACCAGGTCAATAAATCCATGTCATCCTGGATCTTCCTCTCTGGCACTGTCCTTCCACCCTTCCACACATGTCCCTCTCCAAGGACTGGTCCCTCCTGGCCCTATACCCAAAGTATGTGAGACAGAGCTTCAAATACTTGCCTCCAGGGAACAAACTTTTATCCTATCCAGGACAGAACTGTTTGTTTTCCTAGCAGTCCAAGGTATATTCAACACTCTTCTCCAGCACCACAACTCAAAGGCATCGATTCTTCTTATATCATTTTTAGATATTGTCCAGCTCTTGCTGATGCACTCCAAGTAACTGCAAAGACCATGGTCTGGATTAGGTACAACTTGGTCTCCAGACTGACATCATTGTTCTTCAGTTATTTAGAGAAGCCCGGACAGCAGACTTTCCCAATGCAATTTGTCTTTTGATTTCTTGATTACAAGTGCCTAGAGTGTGGACTGTGGAATGAAGCAAGCTGAATTTATCAACAATCTCAGTCACTTCTCTATCATGAAGCTGCCAGTAGGCCAAGTGGTAAGGATAATTTTTTTCTTCTTATGTATTTTTTATTTTATTTTTGTTGTTGTTGTTATGTGCCGTCGAGTCATTTGCGGCTCATAGTGACCCTATGTACAACAGCCCTAAACCCTGCTCTATACTGTGCCAATCGCATTGCCTCTGACACACCCATCCCGAATACCCCAGTCACTGAATCAATCCACCTCATAGAGGGTCTTCCGCTCCTGTGCTGTCCCTCCACCCTACAAAGCATGATGTCCCTCTCCAAGGACCTGTCTCTCCTTACAACATGCCCAAACTATGTCAGATGAAGCCCCAGAAACCTTGCCTCCAAGGAGTAGCCTGGTTTAACCCTCTCCAGGATGAGTTTGTTTGTTTTCTTGGCAGTTCATGGTACATTCAATACTCTTCTCCAGCACCACAGCTCAAAGGCATCAATTCTTCTTTTTTCCTCCCTAGTCATGGTCCAACTCTCTGATGCATAACAAGTGATTGCAAAGACCATGGCCTGTATCAGGCACACCTTAGTCTCCAGAGAGACACTGTTGCTCTTGAGTACTTTAGAGAGGTCCCTAACAGCAGACTTTCCCATTGCAATACGTTTTTTGATTTCCTGGCTGCTGGTGCCAAGAGTGTTGACCGTGGAGCCGAGCAAACTGAAGCTGTGAACAATCATTCTTTTTACCATCCATCCTGATGCTGCCAAGTGGTCCAGTGGTGAGAATCTTTGTCTTCTTGACAGTGAGCCTCAGTCCATACTGAAAGCTGCAGTCCTTGATCCTCTGCAGCAAGTGCATGAGGTCCTCCTCAATTTCAGCAAGCAGGGTTGTGTCATCTGCATAACGGAGATTGTTAATAGATCTTCCACCAATCCTGATGCCACAATTCTCATAGAGCCCAGCCTCTTGGATAATCTGCTCTGCAGACAGGTTAAAAAGGTATGGAGATAGAAAACATCCTTGGCACACACCCTTCCCAATTTTGAACCATGCAGTGTTACCTTGCTCTGTTCTGACAACTGCCTCTTGGTCCAAGTATAGGTTTCACATTAGCACAATTAAATGTTCTGGGATTCCCATTCTTCTCAGAGTCAGCCACAGTTTGTTATAATCCACACAGTCAAATGCCTTTGCATAATCAATGAAACACAGATAGACATTCTTCTGGTATTCCCTGCTTTCAGCTAAGATCCATCTAACATCAGCTACAATATCCCTAGTACCACGACCCCTTCTAAATCCAGCCTGGACTTCTGCAGTTCTCTGCTGATGTGCGTTCCAGTCATTTTTGGATAATCTTCAGTAGAATCTTGCTTGCATGTGAAATCAATGATATTGTTCTGTAGTTTCCACACTCAGTTGGGTCACCCTTCTTTGGGATGGGAACAAATAAAGACCTCTTCCAGTCAGTTGGCCAAGTGGTTGTTCTCCAGATTTCTTGGCACAACTTGGTGAGCACACCCAGGGCAGCATCTGTTAGCTGAAATATGTCAGTTGGTATACCATCTATTCCTGGGGCCTTATTTTTTGCTGTTTCCTTCAAAGCAGCTTGAACTTCTTCCTTCATCACCATAAGCTCTTGCCCAAATGTTGTTTCATTAAATTCTTCTGTATCTGCCAATTCCTTTCGATACAATGACGCAGTATATTCCTTCAATCTTCTTTTAATACCTCTTGGATCATTTAATATTCTGCCTAAAACATTCTTGATTATAGCAACTCGAGGTTTGAATTTGTTCTTCAGTTCCTTGCGCTACTGATTGATTTACAAAGTTTGAATTCATTGTTTTTCATACAAGATCCTTCACATTTCTGTCACCCCTGTACCCATCTTATTGTGCAGCCCTATTATTAACACCCTCAAAAATATTGAAACCATCAATAAGACCAGGAACTGGTTTTTCAAGAGTCAATAAAACTGACAAATCATTGGCAAACTTAACAAAAGAAAATAAAATACAAGACACAGACAACATGATTAAGAAATGACAGAGGTGACATCACAACAGAACCAGATGAAATTAAATTGATAATATCATAATACTATGAAAAGCTGTACTCTGAAAAAAAAACACCTAGAGAAAATGGACATATTCCTTGAAACTCATAACCTACCCAAATTGACAAAGACAGATACAGAATACTTGAACAGACCCATCACAAAAGAAGAAAAGGTCATAAAAAGACTAAGAAAAGTCCTAGACCAGATGGCCTCACAGCTGAATTCTACCAAGCATTCAGAGATGATCTATCACCAATTTTACTTAAACTATTTAAAAAAAAAACTGAAAAATAATGAACACTCTCAGATTCATTTTAAGAAGCAAGCATAACCCTAATATGAAAACCAGGCAAAGATATTACCAAGAAAAAAAAACCTACAGACCAATATAGATCATGAATATAGATATAAAAATCCTTAACAAAATCCTAGCCAATAAAATCCAAAAGCACATAAAAAAATAATTCACCATGACCAAGTGGGATTCATAGCAGGTATGCCAGGATGGTTCAACATTAAAACAATCAACAAAATTCACATATTAACAAAGTAAACAATAAGAACCCTATGATCTTAGCAATTGATGCAGAAAAAGCATTTGACAAAATCCAACACCTCTTTCTGGTTAAGAAACTCAACAAAATTGGAATAGAAGGGAATTTCCTCAACATAGTGGAAAGTATATTTGCCAAATTAAGAACCAACATCCTTCTCAACAGAGAAAGACTAAAAGCATTTTCCTTGAGAATAGGGACCAGACAAGGATGCCCACTGTCACCACTTCTAATCAATATTGTATTGGAAAGGCTTGCTAGGGCAATATGAAAAGAGAAGGAAATAAAACGCATCCCAATCAGAAAAGAGATGCTGAAACTTTCGCTATATACAGATGATAGTATACAAAGAAAACCTCAAAGTCGCAACAACAACAAAAAAATTGTGAGAGCTAGTAGGCCAGTGGCAGGATATTGGATCAATATCCAAAAATCAATAGGATTCCTCTACAGTAACAAAGAGAATTCATAGAAGGAAGGCAAGAAAGCAATATCATTTACAATAGCCAATCACAAATTAGATACTTGGGAGTGAACCTAACTAGAGATACCAAAGATCTATACAAAGAAAATTATAGAACATTTTTGTAAGACAACACAAGGCCTGAAGAAATGGAAAAATGTGCCCTGGTTATGGATAGGAAGACTCAATATTGTAAAAATGACAATCCAACCAAAAGCAATCTTGTTCAACACAAGCCCAATACAGATACTAAATTTATTTTTCAAGGAGATAGAAAGTGAAATTTATTTGCAGAGGCAAGAGACCTTGAATAAGCAAAACATTTCTGAGAAACAAAAATGAAGTGGGAGGCATAGCACTTCCTGACCTCAAAACTTAGTACACAGCAGTAATAACCGAAACAGCATGTTACTGGTACAATGACAGGTACATAGATCAATGGGACAGAATTGAGAACTGAGAAATAGACCCAGCTATCTATGGTCACCTGATATTCAACAAGGATTTTGTTGTTGTTAGGTGCCAGCAAATCAAGTACGACTCATAGTGACCCTATGAACAAAAGATCTGAACCCAATCCTGTCTTGTGCCATCCTTACACTTTCTTACACACAACAGCCCATTGCAGCAGTCACCTTGTCAATCCACCTGGTTGAGGGTCTTCCTCTCCTTCGCCAATTCTCTACTCTTCCCAACATCATTTCCCTCTCCAAGGAGTAGCATCTCCTAGCAACATGTCCAAAGTGTGTGGGGAAAAGCCTCATCATTCTTGCTTCCAAAGAGCACTCTGGCTGTATCCTAAGACATATCTGTTAATTCTCTTGGCTGTCCATGGGACGTTCAGTGCTCTTCTCCAATACCACAGCTTGAAGGCATCAATTCTCTTTGTGGCATCCTTACTCATTGTCCAGGTTTCAGATGCATAGTTAGTAATTGGAAAGACTATGCCCTGAATCAGACATACCTTAGTCCTCAAACTGACATCCTTACTCCTCAATAATTTGGAAAGATCCTTAACTGTAGATTTTCCCAATGCAAAATGCATGTCCTTATTTCTTGGCTGCTTGTACCAATGGTATTAATTGTGGATCCAAGCAAAATGAAGTTGTTGACAGTTTCAATCTCTTCTCCATCCATCATGACATTGCAAATTGATCCAGTGGCAAGAATCTTCTTTGTTTTCTTGGTACTGAGATGCAGTCCATACTGAAGGCTGCATTCCTTGATCTTCTGCAACTTGATCTAGTGCTTCAAGTCCTCCTTATTTTCAGCAAGTAAGGTTGTGTCATCTGCATAATGCAGGTTACTTATGAAAAGTTATGGAGATAAGATGCATCCCTAACACACACCTTTCCTGATCCTGAACCACGCAGTGTTTCCCTACTTTGACTATTTCCCTGTTCAGACTATTGCTTCCTGGTACAATTAAAAGTTTCACATGAGCACAATTAAGTGTTCTGGAATTCCCATTCTTTTCAGTGTTAGCCAAATTTTGTTATGATCCATACAGTCAAACGCCTTTGCACAGTCAATAAAACACAAATAGACATATCTCTAGTACTCTGTTTCTCAGCCAAGATCCACCTAACGTTGGCTATGATGTCCCTTGTGTCATGGCCTCTTCTAAACCAAATCTCCACATCTGGCAGTTCTCTGCTGATGTACTGTCCCAATCGTTTATGGATAATCTTCAGGAAGATCTTGTTTGTGTGATATTAGTGATATCAATCAATAATTTCCACAATCTATTGGGTCACCATTTTTTTAGAATGGGAGTAAATATGGATCTCTTCCAGTTATTTGGCTAGGTAGTTGTACTCCAGATTTCTCAGCATAACTTGGTGAACATGTTCAGGGCAGCATCTGCTTGCTGACTGGAATGCAAAATTGGGAATAGAGAAGGATCAATAGTCAGAAAGTATGGACTTTGTGACAGATATGAGGCTGGAAACAGAAAGATAAAATTCTGTACAATCAGTGACCTATTCATTGCAAACACCTTTTATAAGAAACATAAATGGAGACTATACACATAGAATTCACCTGATGGTCTACACATGAATCAAATTGACTACATCTGTGTGTGGGGGAAATCACTGGAGAAGCTCAATATCAGCTGTGAACACTAGGACAGGTGCTGACAGTGGAACTCATCAAATACTCATATGCAAGTTCAAAGTGAAGCTAAATCAAGTCAAATCCACAGGAACAAAAGTTTGATCTCTAGTCTAGCCCATCAGAATTTAAAGACCATCTCAAGAACAGTTTTGAAACCTTGAGCACTAATGAGTGAAGACCAGATGAGCTGTGGGATGATATCAAGAATATCATTCACGAAGAATGCAAAAATGTCTCTGCAAGGACAGAGGAGAACGAAAAGATCAAGATGGACGTCAGAAGAGACTGAATACTTCACTACAACACTGAGAAGTCAAAGCAAAGGGGGAAAAATCAAGAAGTTAATGAGCTAATCAGAAGACTTCAAAGGGCAGCATGGGAAGACAAAGCAAAATATTACAATGAAATGTTCAAGGAACTGGAGTAAAAAAAATTCATGAAGTCACTTGGTATTTCTTAAGCTGAAGGAAGTGAAAAACAAATTCAAGCTTCAAGTTGCAATACTTAAGAATGCGGAAGGTAGAATGTTGAATGACTCAGGAAGCATCAAAAGATAAAGGAAGGACTACACTGAGTCACTGTACCAAAAAGAATTGGCTGACACAGAAGAATTTCATTAAACAACATATGATCAAGAGCCTATGGTGAAGGAGGAGAAAGTTCAAGCTGCTCTGAAGGAATTGGCAAAAACAAGGCCCCAGGAATACTAATTGGCATATTTCAGCTATTAATCTTGGCAGGATGTATTATAAAAAAGTGACAGATGAGTGACTAAACCTTGAGTCTGATAACACAGGACTTGATAAAATACTAGACCAATTATTTCTGCAAAACCCCATTATTCTCAGAATTATGGGACATTTTGAGTGACTTGTAGCAGACTTTTAGGCTTCTTTCTCACTGACTCAATTTTGTAGTTTTACTAATGAGAAATGCTGGGATCATGACCTACAAGTCTTGGCTATAGCAATGGTTTTGTTATAATAATATCATGTGGCTATAATAAATTTCCTGTTAGTTTTGTGTATCATCGAGTTGGAATCAACTCATAGCTGACCCTCCAGTGTGTTTTCACAGGCAATTAATCTCACAGAAGGATACTTCCCATCTTTTTCCTACAGAGAAGCTGGTGGATTTTAACCAAGTGTCTTTGGGTTGGCAGTGCAACTCTTTTATCATTAAGCTACCAGAGCTCCTTAATAAGTTTCCTTAGTTTTACGGAATCCTGAAGATATGTCCTACCTACAACAATGGACTCAAGTGTGTCAGAGATGATGTGATGGTGCAGGACAGGGCAGGGTTCAGATCTATTGTTCTTAGGTCATTATAAGTCATAGTCAACTAACAACAACACCACAACAACATCCCATATGGGTTTGTTGAAGATGCTTTAGATGTCAGAGTTCATTGTCATCATAAAAGTACCCTATGTAAGGTAATGACAGCACAAAATACAGGGTGGAGACAAGGCTCCCCATGAGAGGAAAATCATCTGCCCAAGGTCACTATGCCTGAAGTCTGAGAGACATGAACAGGAGTCTAGTAGGTGGCCATGGAAATTTTCACAAATGAAAATTGGTGTTTGGAGCTGAGTTGGAAAGCTATGAATACAGGATGTTGCTGAAAATGGCATTGGGCAGGGCAGCTACCTGAGGTTTTGGCAGACTTCCCTCCTTACCAGTTGATTGCAAAAGGATGTTGGATCATTAGAAAATAGGAATTTGAAATGACCCCACAGGAAGATGTGAATAACAGCAGAAGCAGCAGACAAAGACTGCCAGGCCAGGCCTGACTGGAGGTTGTTGGGTTGAAAGGGAAATGAGTTCTCATTTTCTTCACCACTGTTGGAATTTTGAAGAAAGAAACCCAGTTAGCCTTCAAAGGTGGCTTTATGATAGGCTCCCCCCACCCCATCCATTTGTCCTTCATTAACCACTCCTGCAGAAAGAGAAGGAAAAGCAACAGCTTGAGGAGACAACTCATTTCTAGCTTAGGCTTCTGCCAGTCCTCCAGATGACAGTTTAAAACGGGTATTTGCTATTTTTCTTTTTTTAATAGTCAGCATTCATTCCCACTTTTTTCGGGTAAGGAAGTTTATTGGATTTTATTTTTGGGAATTTCCTCTCTCCCTTTCTATCCAGTCTTGATTTGGCTGTCAATTCAGGTATCTTTCCATCCTCTGGTAAATGAAATTCTCCCTTGCACTATGAATCTTGAGCTTAGTGATGGGTAAGAATTGGGGGAAGGGGATTTATTGGAAATGATCTGATATCATGGCCCTCACTTACCTTTTACTTGGTCCTGCTATTTGGATCTTAGGTCTTTTCCAGTGTTTTGATTATTATTCCATGCTGTGAGCCTGATGGTTCTCCAATAAACTTTTTTTTTGTTTAAATTAGCTATAGTCCATTTCTGATCTAAAGAACAGGCACACGGTATGGCTTATTTGGAGCATAGCAAATGTACAAGTGCAGTAGAAAGATTCTAACTTCAGCCATCCAGCTCTTGAATAATCCAACTTTTTCATTTTTTTAGTCATGTGATCAGAGGCAAGTCATTAAAAAAAAATCTCTGAGTCTCAACTTCTCTTGCAAAATGGAGACATTTCTACTTTCAGACTTTGCAATAGCAGAAAGATACAAAATGGATTTGAGAAATTGCCTATCCTTATTTTATCAGTGGGAGCTCTGGTGGTGTAGGCTATAGCAGGCTGTGCTACTATTTAGCAGAACTATTACGTATACATACTTTTAACCACCAGTTCATATAATATTTACCCAGCACCTTTATTTAGGAAACTCCACTTGGGAAAGGGGGACTCTGTGGAAGTAAGAATAGAGAAGTGAACAGAGTTCATGCAATTGCTGTCATGCAGTGAACACTTTAATGGAAAACTGAGACATTGAGCACAGTTTGCCAGTCTGGTGATATTATAATAGAAGTTAAAGACACTATGGAATGGTTAACAAGAGGACCAAAGGAATCCATCAGAGGTTCATGCATGGAAGACCCTTACTAAATATGAAAAAAAATTCTTTTTCTTCCCTCTTTCTCTTGGCTATTTCCTTCTTCACCATGGCAATTCTGTCATTGATGACTCACTCACATCCAGGTTTTTGCAATAGAGTTAAGACATTCCACAGAAGTGTTTCTTGAGTTCAATGACCAAACAGCTGAACATATTTAAGCAAAGCTTATCTCGAGAGATAAGCCAAGTTGGTGATTTTTAGAGAATAAAAGGAAGTCTCTACCATGAGGAAAGGGAAGGGAACAGGAAGACCCTATATCTCTAAAATTGACTTTTTTTACTCAGATTACCAAGGTCTGGAAAAAACAAGTTGTAAGAGACCCGGCTAAGACTGATATTGACAAATAAAAATTAACTCAAATAATTTCCATCAAGTGGATACAGACTCATAGCTATTTTCTGAGTTTTGAAGCTGTCAATGTTAACAGAATGAGAATTTCCACTTTTATCCAGTACAGCTGCTTGTGATTTCAAAGTACCAGAGAGGCCTGGCTATTGGGTTAGCAGTACAACTTGCTACACACTATGCCACCAGAGCTCCCACTGACAAAATAAAGCCACGTCATTTCCTTTGAACCACTGTGTATCTTTCTGGTATTACAAAGTCTCAAAAAGAATTCACAAAATTTTAGCACCAAAACACATCTTACAGAACACTCAAAAGTCCCTTCACTTATAGACAAGGAAACCAAGACTCACTGATATTAAGTCGCTTATCTATGTCCTATGATTGTAACCTTAGGGTACTTGTTAGGCACCGTAGAGTCAGCTGTCACTCACTCATCTTGACCCTCTGCTGGCAAGAAGCTGCGCTGCCAACTCAAAGGCACGCGGTTTGAATCCACCAGCTGCTCCGTGGGAGAAAGATGGGTAATCTCCTCCTGTGTGATTAAATGCCTCTGAAAATCTGCCAAGGGCCAGCTCTGTGTGGGCTCTGACTCCACGCACACAATACTAACGATAGAAGGAAACACTTCCTGACCCTGCTCCATCTGCACAATGGCTGCTGCACTTGAACCCACCGGTGGAGTAACTGCACCTACACTCACTGTGGTCTTCCTCTTTTTTTGTTGGTCTTCTACTGAGTGTAAAACATTTAAGGCTATAAAAATCTCATCTCTCTGATACCATTGCTATGACCAACCCACAACAATTTATTATCAGTTCTGTTCCCCTCTGTTGAAGCTAGTGTTTGGACACTAGCTTCACACACAGCATTTCTTCCTCTGACCATAACCACCTGGAGCTAGATTAGACCTTACAAGACAAAGAACCTTCTGGACTGTCAAGTCTGCCCAAAACCTCAAAAGTCAGCCCCAAGTTTGGGGGTCTCCCTGATACTCTTAACTTCTGACCTCCTGGCTCCAAATACGTGGTCTTCCTACTACTCTTTCAGGATGGCAGTTGCATGCTTAAGGCTTCCCGGGATTCTCCTCAACATTGTCCTGCTGGCTTCCACTTCTTCTCTTGTTCTACATCATTGAGTCAGGACTGACCCATAACCCATAACCCTCCAGAGGACTTTCAGAAGCTGTAAATCACATGAGAGGAGACTGCTCATCTTTCTCCTGCAGAGAAGCTGGTGGATTCGAACCACCTGCCTTTGGGTTGGCAGTGTGTCTCCTTACCACTAAGTCACCTGAGCTCTTTACTCCTCCCCTGGATTTGATAATTCACTAGAAAGCCTCACAGACTTCATGAAATTTCTATATTTACAATTTTAGTTCTATTATAGCAAAAAAGATACAAATGAAGATATACATAAATTAAGGTCTGAGAGGATTCCCAAAAAGAAGTTTCCGTGTTCTAAAAATAGACATTACCCCTCTATGACAGATACATATCTGTCACCAAACAGGAAGCCTATGGAGCTTCCATGTCCTGAAGTTTTACTGATGCCTCAATTTTGTAGGCATGTTTGAGTGAATTATGCCCTCCTCCCCGAGCCCAGTCAGTCAACAGCAGAAGGTGGGTGTTTCTGATCTCTGCAGTGTTTAGTCAAGAGCTATCCTATTAGCATGAATACTCAGATCTGATCTCCTGGAGGCTGCATCAAAGACACCTCAGTCATAGTCTAATTCCAACAGTTAAAGGTTATTTCTCAGCAACAAAGACCAAATCCTTCGGTAAAACTTAGTATAAGTACTGCAATATCTTTAGACTATTAGGCAGTCAGAGAGCTAGACTTGTTCTTTTCTAATGTGGACAAGTTCTGAGAAAGATCCTACGCCTCCAAGAATGCAGGAGCCAGAGAAGTGAGGCATTATGCTGGGTGTCAGGGAAGAACAGACAGTAAGTGGCAAGTCCTCTGGGGCCACAGGTGAGGAGCTGAGATACATGCAATACCAGAGATATAATATTCAAGAACTGTCTCGTCTGTGTGGTCACATGAACATGCTGGTACCATCTCACTCCAGACATCCCTGAAAACCCTACTTGCCATTTCTGCCCACTTATTTGCCAAGCCACCAAACTGCTGCCTTCTCGTCAGATGACTGTGTCTATTAACAGTAATACTATCTTCTAGTCAAATGGACTGAAATATTGGGAGTGGGTAGGGGCAAGAAGCTACAATGCAAACCCAAAGGCATGGAGTTTGAGGCCCCAGCTGCTCCATGGAAGAAGGATGGGCAATCTCCTCCCATGTGAAAACGGCCTCTGAAAACCCGCCAGAAGGTGAGCTAGGGTCAGTTATGATTCTATGGTACACAACATTTCCCCTCTGCCCATATCCAGTGAGTCACTAGTTCCTGTTGACATGGTTTTTAAGTTCTACTCCATCCTGTCAAAAGACACCAGAGTATCATCATCCTCTGGCATAAAGAAATCCAAATCCCTTAGCTTAACATTTGCGGTACCTTGACTCAATCACCACTACCCTGGATTCTCTTACAGGAACCCCATTCCCTAGTGGAGTTCCCTCTAATTTTCAAACACGGCCCTGCTCCCTGCACTAGGTCTCAGACTGTGCTAGTTAGTCTTCATTCTTGGGATGAACTTCCTCTGTCATTTCTCAGTATTACCATTCTTTCCAATCTTACTTGCACTGGCTTGTGTCCCTGGTGATAAACACATTTAAAACTGAGTGTGCTGAGGCTCAGAGTGATTAGTGACCTGCATTACATCACAACAGAGCAAGTTTAGGACAGGGGTCAGGTCTCAAACTCCAGCAGCATTTCTTTGTACCCTTTTCAATCAATATTGACTCAGGGCCTTCTGCATGTGTACACAAAAAGAGATTTCCTAGAAGGATGCTGTGTCAGCTTACAGAACTGAAAGAGGAGTTGAAAAGACCATATAAAGTCAGGACATGGGTAGCTTCATGAGTAAAAATCTTTTGACCTTCAAGGCCCCTCCCTTGCCTTCATAAGATCAGCTCAAGCCCATGCTCTTAAAGTCTGAACAATCTGGAAGTGAAAATTTGAGGTTTTATTGTCAATTCTAGGTTGAGTGTCAATACCTAGATTAATCAGCAACAGTGGGTGTGTTTGGAAGCTGGAAAAGGGTCACAGAACACTGGGAACTACTACTGTGTATCAGTTTTTCAAATAAAACAGGACTACTGAAAGACAGACATAACCCAATTTTAGTCTTCTACAGCTACTCAATGACAACTCACATTAACAAAGATGACACACTTTGTTGAGTGAGGGTGACAAAAGAACCGATGCCTTTGAATTGTGGTACTAGAGAAGAGTGAGTGGATGTCCAATGAACTGCCAAAAGAACATACAAGTCTGCCTTAAAATGCAACCAGGGTGCTTCTTAGAGCAACGATGGTGAAATTTCATCTCACACACTTTGGACATGTTGTCAGGAGGGGCTAGTCTTTGGAAAAGGATATAATGCTAGCTAAGGTAGGTCACAGAAATAGAGGAAGACCCCAACAAGACACATGGACACAGTGAACTTAATAATCGGCGTGAGCATGATGGAGATCCTGAGAATGGCCCAAGACAGGGCAAAGTTCAAATCTATTGTTTTATGGGGTCTCTGAGTTGTAGTCAACTCAATGGAACCTAACAACAAAAAAAAACCAGCTACCTTTCCAATATATTAAATGTTAATCAGTTGCTCTCAGTCAATTCTAATTCGTGCCAATTTCATGTGTGTTAGACTAGAACTATGCTCTCCAGAGTTTTCAATTGCTGATTTTTCAGAAGCAGATCATTAGGTTTTTCTTCTGAAATGGCCCTGTGTACACTCAGACTACCTCTCAATCTCTTGTTATACATCTAAGAGCTAGACAATGACTAAGGATGACAGGAGAAGAATCAATGCCTTTGTGGTGCTGGAGAAGTGTACTGAACACACCAACTGTCAAGAGAACAGGTCAAACCGGTTGCTGCCTGGAGGCAAGGATTTTGAAATTCCATCCCACCTACTTTGAGTATTGTCAGGAGGGGCCAGTTCTTGAAGAAGGCCACCATGCTGGGAAGGGTAGAAGGGTCAGCACAATAGAGGAGGATCCTGGATGAGATGGATTGATACAGTGGCTGTGACAATGGAGTCAAGTGTGTCAAAGATAGTGAGGCTCAGGAAAGGACAAGGTTCAGAGAAATTGCTCACAGCACATAGCAACAACACTCAAATTACCAACCTTTCATTTAGAGCCAAATGTATTAACTTCTTGTACTACTTTGAGACTTCATATTAAATACTGAATTCCCTAAATAAAAGAAAGACAAAAATAGATGCCATAAAGTCTGAAACTTGCTTTTAAGCATGTTGTTGTTGTTATGTGCCGTCGAGTCGCTTGCGACTCATAACGACCCTACGTACAACAGCCCTAAACTCTGCTCTGTCCTGTGCCAATTGCACTGTCTCCGACACACCCATCTTGATTACCCCAGTCACTGAATCAATCCACCTCATAGAGAACCTTACCCTCCTGCGCTGTCCCTCCGCCCTATCAAGCATGATGTCCCTCTCCAAGGACCAGTCCCTCCTTACAACATGTCCAAAGTATGTTAGATAGAGCCTCAGAATCCTTACCTCCAGGGAGCCACCTGGATTAACCCTTTCCAGGATGAATCTGTTTGTTTTCCTAGCAGTCCATGGTACCCTCAATACTCTTCTCCAGCACTACAGCTCAAAGGCATCAATTCTCCTTCTATTCTCCTTAGTCACTGTCCAACTCTCTGATGCATAACAAGCTAAAATAAAAGAAATAAGAGAGCTGAACAGAATATTTGAAAGGGCAGCTCAAGAAGACAAAGTATTATAACAAAATGTGCAAGAACTGGAGTTAGAAAACCAAAAAAGGAACAGCACACTTGACATTTCTCAAGCTGAAACAATTGAAGTAAACATTTAAGCCTTGAGTTGTAATACTAAGGATTCTAGGGAAAATATTGCATGATGTAAGAAGCATCAATAGAAGATGTAAGGAATACACAAAGTCACGGCACTAAAAAATAACTGTCTGGCAGAGGACTATTTTAGGAAGAAGCATGTCTAAGCTTGATGAAGAATGAATGGTACTGAATAAAAAATTCCAAGTTTCATTGAAGACAATGGTATGAAATAAGGATATTTCAGCAAACAAATACTGCCCTGGACATGCTCACTTGTTCTGTGGAAGTCAGCTACCTGCAAATGATCTGGAAGAAATCCCTATTAGTGTCCACCCAAAAAAAAAAGGTGGTCACATAGATTGTGGATTTTATCAAATAATATCTTTAATACCATACACAAATAAAATCTTGTTGAACATTATTAAAACAACAAAAAACCAAACAGCTAGAGCACTATTTCAATATGGAGTTGCCAGAAATTCAAGTTGGATCCAGAAGAGGATATGGAACAAGGGGTATCACTATTGATGTCAGATCCCATTAACTGTGCTCATGCAGAGCTTGCACATAGACCAAGAAGCAGTCATCCAAACAGAATATGAGCATCCTGTAGAGTTCAACAGGGAAAGGTGTGCATCGGGGTTTATTGTTTCATTATACCTATTCTATTTGTATGCCGAGCAAATAATACACGAAGGTGGACTTTATAAAGAATGTGGCATCAGGACTGAAGGAAGACTCAACAATAACCGATGTTACACAGAAGACACAACTTTGTTGCTCAAAGAGGACTTGAAGCACTTACTGAATGAGATCAAAGTGTAGAATCTTCTAGATGGATTATACACCTCAGTGTCAAGAAGGCAAAAATCCTCACAGCTGGACTAACAGACATCACAAAAAAGAGAAAATTCTGACACTCTCAAGGATTTCATTTTACTTGGCTCCCCAATACCCCATGGACGCAGCAGTCTAGAAGCCAAAAGATGCATTGCATTGGCAAATGTGCGAAAGAGTATGGACGTCAGTTTAAAGACCAAGGTGTACTTGACCCAACCATCGTATTTTAAATTGCCTCAAATGCATGTGAAGTTGAATAGTACATAAGAACTACTGAAAAACTAATGCCTTTTAACTGTGATATTGGCAAAGACTATTGAATATATCCTATGGAGCTCTGGTGGCCCAGTGAGTAGGAAGTTGCACTGTCAACACAAAATTTAGTGGTTCAAATCCACCATTTGCTTATAGAATATTGGTAATTTCCTCCTGAGCAATTTACAGCCTCTGAAAATGCACTGGAGGATCAGGCATGAGTTGTTTCCAATTCAACAGCAATGAGTTGGGGGTGTTTTTTAAGAAATATACCAAGGGTGGCCAAAAGAACAAACAGGTAAGTTTAGAAGAAATACAGTCAGCGTGCTGCTTAGAGGTAAGCATGGTGAGACTTCTGGTATCAGAAGGGGCCAGTCCCTGAAGGAGGATATTATTCTTGGCAAAGCAGGTCAGAAAAAGAGAGGAAGACTCTCAAGCAGATAGATTTGGCACAGTGACTATAACAATAGACTTAAAAACAGTGGAGACCATGAGGGTGACTCAGGATTGGACTGAGTTTCGATGTGTTATGCTGAGGGTCACTCTGTGTTGGAGTCAACTGGATAGGACCTAACCAGAACCACCACCAAAAACTGATTAACAGCAAGGTAGAATGTAATTAGTTACAAAGCAAAGCAACTTTTAATAAGTCAACAAGTTAATCACTAGTACCTATTCCCTACAAAATATTAGACACAGGTCAGGGGAAAGGGATAGAACTAAGATGTGAAAATTCAAACCTGACCACTGCTTTCAAGGACACGATAGCCACATAAATCATGATAAAGAATATGATACTCCAAGAGACGTCCTAAGTGTTATGAGGTTTTACAATAAGGAGAGATTCCTTAAAATTTATATCCACAAGAAAACCGAAAAGCTAAAATCCAGATTTTCCATTTTATTGCACTTCGGTCAATAGTTTTGGAAAAACTATACACGATTCCACGTGGAAGGGAGCACAATGTCCTTATTTCCATTTACTGTAGCCCAGCTGCCAGTTTAAACATCTGCCACTCCTTAAACTTGCAATTAAGGAAGCATCAGGCTTAGGGGACTTACGTGCTGCTGCTAAGCCCTGTCTTGGGTGGACTATATAAACATCTGGGAAGAAGAAGGGGCCTCGCCAGAGAAGTCCTATCTCTACTTACATAAAGATTCCAGATTCAATCAGGAGGAAACTTCTGAAAATCCAGGGTTACAACTGAGAAGATGACAGCACTCTAGTTTTGTTGGTGGTAATATACTTCTTTTCTGATAACATCACTGTAGAAAGTGGGATTGCAGCAACATTTCATTAACTCAAGAGCTGTAGGCTCAAGGCCATGCTGTTGCAACATACTTGGATTCACTTGCCATTGTGGTGATGACAGTGAGAAGAATTTGAACATGTTGGTAGTGCCGGGGTTATCGAAACAGGCTAGCTTTATTGAAAGCATCAAGGTATACCCTGTGATACCTTAAGATCAGTGATCAGTTTACCTGTTCTTCACTCTACGACACACTTGGGCTTGTCATTTATCAAAAATTACCAGAGACACGCACTAAGTAGGGCCATGGGGAGGATGCAGAGAAGAGAAATTAATGAAGGAAGAGATGGGAGGGAAGATGAAGGAGGGGAAGGATGCTTCTGCTTGAGAGCCGGGGAAAGCCTCTGGAGTTATTTAGAGTTATTTGTAATAGTTTTTACACACTTTTCAGTAGGAACTGACTTGTAGCTGATCCTCTGGCAGGTGTTCAGAAGCTGTAAAATAGTTAGAAGGAGACTGCGCTGGTAATCCTGGTAAACCGAGGAGCTGCTGGAGTCAAACCACCTGCTTTGGGTCGGCAGCACATCTCCTTCCTTACCGACTAGGCCATTGAAACTCCCTTATTTAACACGTTAAAAACCAGAAACAACTGAAAAGCAAGTCTCATTCTTAGCAGTAGGGAGCAAGGAGGTGGCCAGCATAGCAAGGGAGAAAATTAGTTAGTGAATTCATATTTTTAAAGATCTGAAATGCGCAGGGAGCTCTGGTGGGCTTGTGGTAGGAAGGTGCACTGCAATCTCAAAGGCATATGGTTCGAATCCACCAGCTGCTCTGGGGAGGAAAATGGACACTCTCCTCTCCTATGATTTACAACCTCTGAAAACCCACTGGAGGGTCAGCTATGGATCAGTACCACTCAAAGGAAACATCAATGTGTTCTTAGGTAGCTTTGGTATCATAGGCAATAGGGGGCTGTGCTGCTAAATCAAAGGCATTTAAAATGCAATAGTGGCTCCCAGAAGAATGGTAGTTCCTGAAGTATCTACCGGAGGGTCAACTCTTCAATGAGTTTTGTTGTTGACCTCATGTTAAAAGGAGACCTGGAGGTGCAATTATTAAGCTAAGAAATAGTTCTGTGTCCTTCACCCACCAATTATATGCTTCTGTAAAGATTACAGTTTTAGGAAATTCTATACCAAAACCAAACCAACCTAACTGGTATGAAGTCAATTCCAATGGCTAGCAACCATCTATCAGGTTTGGAAACAATATGTCTTTATAAGAGGAGACTGTGTATCTTTCTTCTGCGGAGTAGCTGATGGGTCTGAATCACTGACCTTTGGGTTAGCAGCACACCATGCTATTGCTATACCACGACACCAGAGGTCCTTATTGTTATTGCTGTAAGGTGCTTTCAAGTTGACTATGAACAATAGATCTGAATTTGACTCTTTTTTGCTCCATTTTCACAGTCTCCATCATACTCAAGTCAATTGTTGTAGTCACTGTGTCAATCCATCTTGTTGAAGGTCTTCTCTTTGACCTTTCTCAGCATGCCTTCCAATGACAGCTACTCCTGACAACATGCCCAATGTAAAGCCAAGTTTCACCTTGCCTCTTAGAAACACTCTGGTTGAACTTCCTCTAAAATAGGTTTGTTCTTTTGACAATCCATGGTATATTTAGTACTCTTTCCAACACTACAATTCAAAGGCCTTTATTCTTCTCTGGTCATCCTTACTTATTGTCCAACTTTCATATGCATAGTTGTTGTTGTTGTTGTTTAATGCCGTCGAGTCGTAGATGACTCATAGCAACCCTATGAACGAACAGCCTGAGCACTGTTCGTACATAGAGTTTCCGGAGGCAAGCCATTTTGGAAGTGGATGCCGCTCCTGCTTCCAGGCTTGATTTAGTCGGGAAGCTCCAGCCAACATTGTCCACCATGGGTGCCCATTACCACGATTGGCACATCACTGTCACAGGCTTCAGCATCACAGCAACCACGAGTTACCTCTGTACAGCAATGCACAGACCAGTGCTATACCACCTAGAAGCTATACCACCTGTACGTCAAACACATTCCCGGAAAAACAGTCCACTCCAAAAGCCTGCCACGATTCCTGCACTCCCACCACCACGCTCCTGCCTTCTGGCAAGGAGATCCTTCCACGAGCCTGAGGAGCCAGCCAGCCCATATGCGTAGTAGGCAACTGAAAATACATGGCTTGCATCAGGTTCACCTTAGTTATTAAACTGATATCTTTGCTCTTTAGCTCTTTTAAGAGTTCTCTGACTGCAAAGCATATTGTCTCATACAACATATCTTTTTATTTCTTGACTGATGCTGGCATGGTTGTTGATTGGGGTCCAATTAAAATTAAATTGTTGACTATTTCAATCTTTTATCCATCATGATGTTGTCTATTAGTGTGAGGTTTTTTGTTAATGTTGAGATGTAATCCATAGTGAAGGCTGTAATCTTTGATCTTCTTCAGTAAGTGCTTCAAATCTTCACTTTCTGCAAGCAAGGTTTTGTCATCTTCATAATGCTGATTGTTGCTAAATCTTCCTCCAATCCTGATGCCACATTTCTTCATAGAGCCCCACTTCTTGAAAAATTTGCTCAGCAAGTAGACTGAATAGATATGGAGAAAGGATGTAACACTGATGCACACTTTTACTGATTTTATTGTCCTCTTGTTCTGTTTATACAACTGTTTCTTGATCTATATCTAAGTTTCACACAAGCACAATTAAATGATCTGGGATTCCCATTTTCTCAATGTCATCCATAATTTGTTATAAGTCATACAGTCAAATACCTATGCAGAGTCATTAAAACACAAGTAAACATCTTACTGGTATTTTCCACTTTCAACCAATTATCTATCTGACAGCAGCAATCTTATATCCCTCATACCATAGCCTCTTTTGTATCCAGCTTGAATTTCTAGCAGTTCTCCGTAGATGTAGTGCTCTGTTTTTGAATAATCTTCAGAAAAATTTTTTTAACCTGTGTGTGTGTTAAAAACCACATTCTATTGGATCACCATTTTTGAGATAGGCACTAATATGGATTTCTTCCAGTCAGTTTGCCAAACAGCTGTTCTCCAAATTTGTTGACATAGTTGGTGAGCACATCCAGGCCACATCTAAGGAGCTAGAGTGCCTTAGGAAACCTTAGAGGGCAGTTCTGTTTTGTCGTATAAAGTTGCTATGAGTTGAAAGTGACTCAATGGCACAAAACAGCTAAATATTAGAAGAGTACCTGGGTGGAGCAAATAGTTAAGTACTGCACAATTAGCTTAAAAGTTGTCAGTTTGAACCCATATAGAGGTGGGCAGTCTGCTTTTGAAAGATCAGTGTGGAAACCTTATGTAGATGTTTTATTCTGACACACAGTGGTTCGTCATGAGTTACAATCAAAAGTCAAATCTAAAGGACACAGTCTATTTCTGATGCAGTTTTTCCTAAGTGGATTTCAACTCCTTTCTGTTTTCTTCTCTCTCTTTTTATCCCTCTAACTCGGCCATATGGAACATTAACATAAGAAACATAACCTAATTTTATTTAGCCTACCTAACTGTGCCTCATTAACCATGGTAGGATTACAGCACAGAGGGCATTAGGTCACATAATGAAGGAAAACAACAAGCTAGCTGACAGTAGCAGAGGTAGTGGAGAACCAGAAACCAGAAAGAAACAAAGCTGAAATGGAACCGCTGCCCCATCAGGCCAGAGCCAATGGCCATCTTCCAGGCTTACCAGACAACTATGGGCAAAGTCATAACTGGCAGGACTAAAAGCTTTGTAACACTGGCCAAAGCTGAAGGTTAGAGGGACTATGACCATGCCCGAGCTGTCAGAGTCAAGATTTGCATCCTACTTCCTGCTTTAATTGTAACTTATTAACTTCCCTAATAAACCCTACAATCATGAGTGCAGTCTGTGGATGCTGTGTGTTCACTGCAACAGAAGAGCAGAGCCAGAAGCAGAGCAGCAAAAGCCCTGGGAGGGATGTTAAGATTGAGAGGAGCTGGTTCACAAGCATGGAGACAGGTTTGACTAGATGGGAACTGGTTTTGTGCTGTCGATGTTGTGAATGGGGACTCCTCTCCCTTGTGGAGTTTAGATACAGCCACTTTTAAGAAGCTCAACTATTCAACACATGTCTACTTAGTACAGTGTCTATCAAGCCTATTTTACTTCAACTTTGAAATTATAATGCTGTTGAGGTAAAAGGAAGTAATTTCAGCTTCTGCTGCCATTTCTTACCCTGTGCTTCATTGACTTCCTTCAGTGATATATCTTGTTTCACAGCAGTCATAATGTACGTACACACACGTAATAGTTTTATATGTGCTCATTTTCCAACATTTTTTATTTCATCTACTTGGATTTACAATTAACACTCTGGGTATCAGCAGTTAAGAAATCAAAAGAGAAGTATCATTGGGAAAATCTGTCTGGGACCTCTCCAAAGCTCTGGAGAGCAATGTCAGCTTAAAAACTATGGTGTGCCTGATCTAAACCATGGTCTTTTCACTAACTTGTTATCCATCTGAAACTTGGCCAGTGAGTAAGTATGACAGAAGATTCAGCAAAGCCTTTTAGACATGATATTGGAAAGAGGATTGACTATCCCATGGACTGCCATGAGAACAAACAAATCTGTTTCAGAGAAAGTGCAACCAGAGTTCTCCTTGGAAGCAGGGATGGTAAAACTTCATCTCACATACTTTAGGTATGTTGTTAAGAGGCACAAGGTCTTAGATAAGGACATCATGCTTGGAAAGGTGTAGGGGAAGAGTGTCAACAAGATTAAATGACATGGTGACTGTTAACAATGGGCTAAAATATATAAGAGATGATGAGGATGGTACAAGATAGGATCAGGTTCAGACACATTGTTCATAGTGTTGCTATAAATTGCAACCTATTCAACAACACATTATATGCCAGACAGTGGAAACACAATAGTGCATGAAATAGACACCATTCTTTTATAGAGTAGGTCATAGTCAACTAAGACACTGCTCATTTAGTGTTACGCCAAACTAGTGGTGCAGAAGTTAATCACACAGCTCTCACCAGAAAAGTCAACAGCCAAGATATGGGAGAAAACTTCTAATCTGTTTCCATCACTATGGCAGCCTTAGACACCACACAGTTCTTCACCGTCCTATAGGGTCACTATGAGTCAGAATCAATTAGACGGAAATGCATTTTCTTTTCTTTTTTGCTAAGTACCACAAAGGAATGATGGCAGATTACAGGGCCACATTTTTTTTTTCTTTTTTACTAGCTTTGTTGAGGTGTCTTTGTGGGCAGCATCCTAATGAACATGCCAAAGCAACTTCTGCCATCTGGTGGACAAAGTGTCAAAGTGGGTTAAAAAACTGGCCTTTCAAAAGGACAAATATTACATGATGCCACTGTTATAGAATGGGACTAACCTCGGGGTTGGGGAGAGACTGAGTAAGATGGTTTCAATAATGTATACTGCACTGAAACAGAGGAGGGAGAAAACTGTTTAAAAGAGATATGTGACTAGGTATTTCTGTCATCACAGGAGCCTAGAGCGATAGCTACATAGTAGAGGGGACCTGGGGGAGGGTTTGTAAAACAATGAAAGAATCTTT
>NW_006399992.1:3481916-3483832 GCF_000299155.1 Elephantulus edwardii | reverse complement strand
AAAAAAAACCCAAAAAACAAAAAACTGGCCTTTCAAGAACATTCAGTGAGACCGGCTGACACCGTGACTCTAACAACAGACTTGAGCACGGTGGAGATTGTGAGGATGGTAAAGGATAGAGAAAGGCTCAGATTTGTTGTTTGTTAAATTGTTACAGGGGGTCAAAGTCAACACGATGGCACCTAACAACAGCAATAAGGGAGCTTTATTGCTTCTGAAAACCCACTAGGTCAACTATGGGTCAGTTTTGACTGGATAGTACCTTGTAACAACAATATAGTGTCACACTCAACATCTCAGATTATCACAACATATTGCTAACTGTTTAAAACTCCTGATATGATTTTTTATAAGTTTAAAAAGAAATGTACAACAATATTCTCAAGCAAATCTTACAGAGGAAGTGAAATGAAGGAAGGAAGGAGAGAAGGGAAACAATTATCTACTGTGGCAACAAATTAAATTAGCATGCATAATCTCATTTACTCTTCAAAAAATTGAGTAGGAACATAAACTCCATTTTACGAATGGAGGAAATTAAAGCTCACAGTGCAGGGAAGAGTCAGCTGTGCTTGACTCATGCCATGCTATCTCACATCAAGGTTTCTTTTTCATCAACAAATGGTAAGGAGACATACAGACGCTCCCCAGTTGATATCTATCCTTCTAACCTTGGGAACCACAATGCAAACACTAAGGCTCCATTTAGTGCTCAAAGTACATTGGTGGGGGGGGGGGAATCTGCCTTTTAAGCAATAATATAGATATCAGCTGTTTTCATTGCCAAAGATAGCCTTAGATGCTACAGATCAAAATGAACCTATTCTTTACATTAGAATATTGTAAGACATTTCATAACAATAGTTTACTAGAACAATTTCATACTACTAGGTAAGGAACATTTTTAAAAATGCAATTTTGATGCATAAATGTTGGAATTCCCAGAGGCACATCAGCAAGGACAGACATTTGGAACTGAAGCTGCTTAAAAAAACAAACAAACAAAAAAAACAAAGATAAACAGTCTTGCATGTATAAGGATTAATGTCACTGGCAAAGCATAGTCAAGTTCAAATATATTAATTTCTATAATACTTTATACAAAATTTTAAGTCATTAAAACAAATTGATTTTAAAAATTGTTATGCACATGAGCTAAAAACATGACCATAATAGAGTGTTATAAATTTCTTGCTCCCCGCCTCTTCTACAAAGGTCTGAAGGGTTATTATAGATCAAATGTCCGCCAGCTGTTCTCTGTCTCCTCTGAGATCGGAGCAGTGGGAATGGAGCAGCAGCAAACTGGAGTGGAGACAAATTAAGAGCCAATACGGACAGGATGGGGTAGGCATGCTGGAAAGTTCTAGAAAAACACATATGGCCAAGGGGAAAAAGAGGCTGATTATTACAGTGGGGATTTGAAATGCCCCCGTGTCAGATTTAGTCAACCCTAAAGATTTAACTGAATATCTGAGTCTGCCATGCAGTGACAGAACTGTGGGGAATAGAAAACATAATTTCTGCCTTCCATAGAGGAGCTCTTGTGGCCTAGTGGTAAGGAGCTGCACTGTCAACCCAAAGGAATGATGTTTGAATCCACCAGTTGTTACGTAGCAGAAAGATGGGCAATCTCCTCCTTTTCAAGTTACTGCCTCTGTAAACCCGCTTGAGGGTTAGTTATAGGTCAGTTCTGACTCAACACATAGCAGCAATAATCTTGAGAAGTGTATAATCTGTGCATAAGAGACCAAGGGGTAAAGCATTTGCATTAAAGTCAGTAAGGAGAGACTTCTAACGGCCTGGTAAGAATAAACAGATTTGTGAAATACAGCAAGCAGAGAGGCATTCTAGGTAATAGTGACTATAAAGCCCATCAGGTCAAAATTTAAATAATCCCTTTGTGACTGAGATACCTC
>NW_006399992.1:3441959-3481456 GCF_000299155.1 Elephantulus edwardii | reverse complement strand
AACCAAAAAAAGTTAAATAATCCTTTAGGGCTATTCTGAGCCTAAACTATGACAAGAGAGTCTCATCCTCACTTAAATTACATTTTTTACAGGGGTGAGCAAGTATTGAAAAGTGACTGGCAAGAAAAGTGTGGCACTTAATTTTTCTTACCATTTGCTATAACCAGCAACGATACTGTGTTATGTCTGGGAAAAGCAGCATCATTGCTAATAGGTGTCTTAATATTTTCTCAAGAAAGTAAATGAAATATAATTTCAATGCATGCACTTATCAAAGCGATTAGGCACTCAGTATTTGCTGGTTTTGCTTTTACTCAGAACACTTGAGTGTAGGACGAGTGTGATCAGCAACATGCTGGAAGAAACAAAGAAGCTTCTTCCAGACAAAGAAACACCAAGATGAGTGTTTCGAAAAGCGCAGAGGTGGTTGCTTTCCCCATCCCACTGCTCCTTTCTCTTAAGGACAGAGCTAGAATAACAATGTGTGGATATGGAGCCATACATCTGTTTCTGATTTGCTTCCTTGGTCTTGTCATACTTGGAGTCATTTCTACATCATATGCTAGTCTTCGGGGAAGTTACAGAAGGAATTTACATAAAGGGCAAGTACATAATTAAACACATACATTTAAAAACCACCATCAATAGAATGTAGATAAGGAACGTATGCAAAAGATATCTGGTTAAAAAGGGAATTATCAGATTGATGTGTCATTTTCTGGTTTGGGCTACTTACCCCAGCAGTTGATGTGTTCTGTTATTCTTCTGATTTCAGGATGACAGAAGTCCAACACTTGAATCATTTTCTATTTCCTCTTAAAGTGGCATCAGAAGCCTCAGACTTCAGAACTAGGCATGAATCATGTCAGTTACCATTGTGTAGGACGTGGCTCATAGCAATGTTAGGTAAAACAGAACAAAAACCTTGCCAGGCCCAGTGCCATCCCTTATAGCCTATAGTTTCAACTATTGTGTTCATGTCTCTCACTGAAGGCCTTCCTCGTCTCTGCTGACCCTCCACCCCTCCAATCATTAAGTTGTCTAGAGATGGACATAGAAGTTATGTATTCCTTTAACTATCCACCTTCTAATAATCCTAGAAAAAAACCTGATATTTTCCTTAAAAAAATAGCTTTAGTGGGGTCCGAAATCTGCTGCAAGATAAAGACAACATATAGTTAAATTCAAAAAAGTATTCTGCACATCCTGGGTTGTTTCAACTGAAAGCCTAAACCAATTACATAGCAGTCAGGATTTCTAGTCATTTTTTTCTTGCTTTATAATAATTATACACTCTCAACAAATTAGTTTTTTACTTCTTTTGAATTCTTTCTTGCATATTGTTTTAAGTTTAAAGCAATCAAAATAACAATCAAGAACAGTTTTATCCTTCTCTTGTTCTTCAAACAAGGGTAGGCGGGGAAAGCAGTCTCTGGTTTAATTAGGGTCTTGAACTCTTTTGCAATCACTTTTTAAATTTTAATTTGGTAGTATTTTCATCCAACTTGAAATTGATTTCATAAAATCATGATATTTCACTCTAGGTATTCAAATCTCATTATTTGCTAAATACTGACCTTTGTGGTTACAGGCAGTCCCTGAATTCGTATAATCCATTCCTGCAGAAACCAGTCCTTGGAGAGAGACATCATGCCCGGGAAAGTTAAGAGGGTCAGAGGAAGAGAGGAAGACCATCGATGCCACTGACTCTCACAGTGGGCTTGAACCTGAGATTGTGAGGATGTGCTGAGATGTACAGGATAGGTTCATAGCCAAGTTCATAGTTATTGTTTACAGGGTCACTCTGAATGTAGTCAATTAAACATAGTCAACTCAACAGTACCTGAGAACAACATTCCTGTTTAAAAATTTGTAAATAAGAAAACCTCGGTCCATTTAGTTACTTAGTCTTGTTATATGGCAAGATAAGGAGCTCTAGTGGAATAGCCCATAGGGGGGTGTGCTGCTACTCAAAGACAAAGCCTCTCCAGTGGTTCAAATCCACCAGCACAGTTCATGAGAAAGATGGGCAATCTCCTCCCATTTGATTTATAGCATTGGAAACCCAAAGGAGGATCAGCTGAGTCTTCCCAGCTCCACAATTTAAGCACTGTTACTAACTGGGATTTGGCACTCTGCTTCAGTGAAGACTCACAATACTAGAAACCCTATGGGGCAGTTCTACTCTATAGGGTGGAATCAATTAAGTGGTACTGGGTTGGGAGGGGGGTGTTTGGTAGGCATAAGCTCATAAAACTGAAAGAACAGCTCTGAATATTATCCTATCCTGTGCCACATCATGACTTTGGCCATGCTTGTGCCCATTCTTAAACCATGTCCATCCATTCAATTGAGGGCTCTCTTCTTTCTCACCCTCTACCTTTCCCAGCATCTCTTCTTCCAAGTTCTGCCTGCTCCTGATAATATGCCTAAAGTACATGAGATGATGTTTCACCATCATTGCCTCTAAGGAGCACCCTGGTTCCACTTTCTCCAACATAGATTTGCTTGTTCTCCTTGCAGTCCCTGATATAAAAAATTCTTTGCCAGCACAATTCAAAGGCATTGATTCTTCTTTGGTGTTCCTTAGTCATTGTCCAATTTTCACAAGCATAGGTTAGAACTGAAAACACCATAGCCTGCATTAGTCACACTTTAGTCATTAAACTGATATCCCTGCTATCACTCTGGAGAGGTTCATGACAGATTATCCCAATGCAACACATCTGTTGCTTTCTTGACTGGTGCTGCCATAGATATTGATTATGGATGCAAAGAAAATATAATTGTTGAGGATTTCTGTCTTTTCTCCATCTATCATGCTGTTGCCCATTGGTCCAGCTGTCTTTTTCAGGAGGTGATTCAATCCTCACTTTCTGCACGCAAAGTTGTGTCATCTACATAATACAGGCTGTTGATGAGTCTTCCACCAATCTTGAGGCCACATTCTTCTTCACAGAGTCCAGCATCTCAAATTATTTCCTCAGTTTACAGAACAGGTATGGAGAAAGGATACAACCCTGATGCACACTTTTTCTGAGTTTAAACCACGTAGTGCTCCCTTGTTTTGTTCTTGGTCTATGTAAATGAAGTGTGTATACTTCCTGCTGTCAGAGACCTTTCCAGAGTATTGAGAAGCAACAATGTCAGTCTAGAGACAAAGGTACACCTGATCCAGTCCATTGTCTTCACAATGCCTTTGAGTTACAGTGCTGGAGAAGAGTCTTGAACATACCATGGTCTGCCAAGAAAACAAATAGATCTATCCTGGAGAGGGTAAAACCAGGTTTTTCCTCGGAGGCTAGGATTTTGAAGCTCCATTGCACATAGGTATGTGGTTAGGAGGGACCAAACCTTGGAGGACATCATGCTCGGAAGGGTGGAGGGACAGCACAAGAGAGGAAGACCCTGGATGAGTCAGACTGAAACTAAGGCAAAGAGGGTAGGTGTATCGGAGTTAGTGGAATGGCTCAGGACAGGGCAGGCTTCAGAGCTATTGTACATATGGTCACTCTGAGTCTCAGGCAATTTGACAGCACATAACAACAACAACAATAACTATTGAAGCACAAGTAGAAATTGTCCATTAGTTGGATGTTGGTAATCAGGAATTGGCCTGAACTTTGTTGAAAACCTTGCTATAATCTGACATATTAAGTACTTCTGATTACTTATCTGCTACATGGTTGATAACATCCACCTTTCAAGAAAGTATGATAGTTTAGATACATAATTTGACAAAACCAGAAAATAGTAACATCAGTTTTAAGAACATAGGAAAAAGTAAAAATAAAGTTGACATTTCTGCTTAATGTTGGATAGCATTTTTAAAAGACTACAGCAGCATGCACAAATGTAGGTGGAAACAATACATCTGCAGACACTGGCAGACACTATTACCTGCCAAATTTGGCAAGTTTCTAAAGATAAATAACTTTTCAGTGACGTGTATGGTTGAAATTACATAAACAGCAGAAATTACTAAGACTTAAGCCACAAGTTTTGTGGGGTTTACGACTTTATGCAATCAATATTCCTACAATCTTAACATTTCTCCCCTCAAAAAAAAATGCAGATTCCAGAAACAACAAGATATTAGTATCACTTGATGACTTTTGTTCAGATTTTGAAATAAGCTAAGCTTAATTCTTTGAGATAAATCATTCTTGTGCCACGTTTTTATTTTGGTCATTAAGACAACTGTAATCTTCTCCTTATAAGGGAAACTTTTATTAAACATGCTAGAAAACTGCAGCCTGTTGAAAAAACTCAATACTTGTAGCTTGTTACATTAATAGTTTTAAATGTCTAGGCTTATTAAATGAAAATACTCAAATAGTTTTATCTCAAGAGTCTGAGCAACACAAGTCTTTTTACAAGCTGACAATGGAAAACAGCTGAACATTCTGAGAACTTCCATAATAGTAGGAAATGGCATGAACTACTTAGTAATCTTTTCCTAGAAATGACTAGTTCGCCAGAGTTTTTAGAATATTTTGGGTAATTACCTGCCATTATAAAATAGTGCTTGGAAGGCTCAAAGGTCTGAAGAGTGTGGGCCAGAGAGAAAAGGTGGACTCTGCTTAGTGACACTGAGATTTTATCAGTGTTGATGGGAAAATCTGTAAATGGTAATG
The DNA here is from genome assembly GCF_000299155.1 of Elephantulus edwardii. Classification (NCBI taxonomy): domain Eukaryota; kingdom Metazoa; phylum Chordata; class Mammalia; order Macroscelidea; family Macroscelididae; genus Elephantulus; species Elephantulus edwardii. The sequence continues at coordinate 3,476,819 of NW_006399992.1, read as the reverse complement.
GTTGAACACAACATACTTCATGTCACGGAACTGTACATGTATGTAATATTAAATTGGAACTTGTTATAAATATACTTACCATAACAAAAAAGTCAAAATATGCATATAGAAGATCCTCACTAATTTTAATTCTGATCCAGATAGACTAAAAACCGAGGCAACATTCTCCAGTGGGACTAAAATTACCCATGAACTCATTTAGAACACTGAACATTAACAGCTCTTTGAGGACTAACACTCTATACCTCTCGCTTGCTGTTTTCAAAGTGATGTTACTGAGAAGTTGAAATGTGTGTATAGTTGGAACCAACCCATAGCTGACCTTCTAGCGAGTTGTCATAGATAGTCAATTGCACGAGAGGAAACTGCTGAAGAGCTCTGAACATTAGACTTTAAACTTTCTTGAAGAGTGTCTTCCTTTATCCCATTTGGTATTTAAATGATATTTTCCTTCCTTTTACTTTTATAAAGATATGCTAATTCGATTTTGAATCACAAATTTGTAAAAAGTACTTTAGCTGATGATAGACTTTATTTTGGCCAAGGTTATCATTTATGGAAATAATATGTCTTTATTAATGTGACAAATCTTTAAGTCAACTAGTACTTTCCCTACAAAAGAAACCTACCTCAGCGTTTCATCTGTTTCTTGATCTATTTTCATCTACTTCTTGAGTGATGTCAGTATTTGTTAATCTAGTAAAAACACCTCAAACTCACTCCTGTTGAGTCAATTACAATTCACGGTGCCTCTACCCTAAAACTGTCTCAGAGCTTCCAGCTATAAATCTTTACAGGAAAGATTGCTACACCTTCTCCAATGGAGCCCCTCCCTGATAGGTTCTAACTCCTAACTTTTCATTTAGCAGTCAAATGTAACTATTGCAATATCACTACCATCATTTGCTGAAGAGAAGGCATGCATCAATCTCGGAAGGAAAATACTCCTAGTGGTCACAACTTTGTTAAAAAAGAAAACAGTAATTTTATTAAACATGAATTCAAGAATATTTGCACGGTTTTGTTTTCCTTACACATTTTACATGAGAAAACAGAGCAAACCAATAGTAATGGTTTATATATATAAAAAAAACCTCAAAAACCCCTATTTGAGAATACTGATAAAATAGATTGATATAAATACTGACTTCAGTGTTTAAAAATAATAAAATATGTATGTTTTCAAGCTGCTTCCATATTCTATAAAATCGGAAGTTTTTCTGCCAATCTACTTGTAGACAGTTTTATTTTCTCTAAGTTTGATATGTTGCCACTTATACATCATTTCAAAATATAAATTAACAGGATAATAAAAAGCCTCTACACTTCAGGTTCTTCTCCACTTTGCCTACTTAATTGTCTCTTTTCACAACCCAATGAAGATCCTAGTAGCCATCTTTTGTTGAGCAGGACCAACTTGGTCAAATCAGGATAGAGACCTGGTGGCTCAAAGCAGAGGAAAAGTCTCCAATACTTAATCTCAGTTCTGTATTTCTTTCTCCTTTTTATCTAATTATACCTACGATACCTTGAGAAGACACACTTATTCATATACTCAAAGAAAAGACAACCATTTAAGACGATCAGTCTTCACTGTAGGCTGGTAGCATCACCTTATCAACCAGTATATCCATCATTTTAAGTCCTCAATACAAGCAGTATTTAATAAAGCACCCAGAACTTTATGGTAAGCACCAGAGAGCCCAAGGAGTATATACAGGTAGGGAGAAAAGAAAAAGAAAAGATTTTTAAAAAGACATTTCAATTCATAAAGTACTTAAAAATGGATAAATTAAATTTTAAGTTATATTTTGTCCCATGACTAGTATTTTCTTATACATACCTCACAAAAGGAACTAATTTTTACCTATAGAATTAGGAATACCAGCACCAATGAGTTTTCCAAAAAACACAAAGCTTACAGCTCTATGAAAGCATTGACCTTCACCTTCGCATTCATTTAACCCCTATCAAATCTATGGAGATATGAACTCCTATGTATTAGGCTAGAAGTGTTCTTTTTCTGCATATGGCTCTGAAAAGTAATTAGGGAAACTAACAATCTGATTTCATTTTGGTGTATCTGACTCAAAGATCATGCTATTAGTACAAAGTATCTTAGCCAATATCAGTAATCTTCAATCTCCAGTAGTTCATACATAAAACGGCATTATTTTCGATTTGGCCACACGAACAAATATTAATATTTTAATACAAACTGTTGATCCTGTCCTGCTAAATAAAAAAATAGCTATTACAAAGAATTCACATCTTCCCTTAACAATATATAAGAGTGGTCATTAAGTGAAGAAACATGATCACAAGCTCATATCTTTAAAAAATGGATGCAACAAAGCTCCTTCAGCTGTTATTCTTGAAGCTGGATTTAGATCTAGAAGTTTATCAAGCAGGTCGTATGCTTCATCAGGTACCTGATCCCAACCTTCTAAATCAGTTTCCTTCTCCAGATGACGCTCACAGCCATTACTGTCCCCTTTAAGCAGTGGATTTTTAGAGTGCTGTGATTGAAGTGTTTGTATGAGGTTAGCTGCTTTATGGTCGGTCTTCTCTGAAAAGGCAGGATCAGGAGAAGTAAGCCCTTGTGTATCACTCGTTAACTTGGGACTTTTAGAATCTATGCCCCGGAGTCTCTCACAAAGGTTTCTTAAGTCTTGTGCTGGGACTTCTTTGCTACATAATATTAATTTACCTAAAAGAAAACAAAACAAAACCCATGTATTTTATTACTGTAATGGTTGAATTATGTCAGAAGCCCCTACTATGGTAAACAGGCAGTTCAACTACACATTTTAAGGACATATCTGCACTGAGTATAAGGAAGACAGAAGACTATTAGTGTTTGGATTATAGTTGAAGGCTATAAACTGGGAACAACTAAAAAAAATTTTTTTTAAACGGTGATTTACTGAGCTGTGTCAAGGATTTGCTGGACTTTGCCAACTTTCTCAGCTTCATCTTATACTTCTATAATCTTTAATTACAGAACTGCAGTTATCTGCCTCTCCACCTTCAACTTTTCCAGGTCTCAACCTTATCCTACCCTGTGCCACCCTCACAATCTCTGAGATACTCAATGCCATTGTGACGGTAATATGGTTGAGGGTCTTCCTTTGTTTGATCCTCCACCGTTCCCAGCATGCTGTCTTTTTCCAAATAACAAGCCCAAAGTATGAGATGCAGTTTCACCATCCTTGCCTCTAAGGAGCACCCTGGCTGTAGTTCTTTCAGCAGGTGTGATGGGATATTCAATGTTGTTGTTATGTGCTGTTGAGTCGCTTGCAACTCATAGCGACCCTACGTACAAACAGCCCTAAACCCTGCTCTGTCCTGTGCCAATTGCATTGTCTGCAACACACCCATCCCGATTACCCCAGTCACTGAATCAGTCCACCTCATAAAGGGCCTTCCCCTCTTGCGCTGTCCCTCCACCCTACCAACCATGATGTCCCTCTCCAAGGACCTGTCCCTCCTTACAACATGTCCAAAGTATGTTAGACGAAGCCTCAGAATCCTTGCCTCCAAGAAGCAGCCCAGATGAATCTGTTTGTTTTCCTAGAAGTCCACGGTCCCCTCAATACTCTTCTCCAGCACCACAGCTCAAAGGCATCAATTCTCCTGCTATCCTCCCTAGTCATTGTCCAACTCTCTGATGCATAACAAGTGATTGCAGAGACCATGGACTGTATTAGACGTGCCCTAGTCTTTGGAAAGGTCCCTAACAGCAGACTTTCCCATTGCAATACATCTTTTAATTTCCTGGTGCCAAGAGTGTTGACTGTGGAGCCAAGCAAACTAAAGCTGTGTACAATCTCTTCACCATCCATCCTGATGCTGCCAATTGGCCCACTGGTGAGTATCTTTGTTTTTTGGATATTCAATAGTTTTCTCAAAAACAATTCAAAGGCATTGATTCTTCTGTGGTTTTCTTTATTCACTATCCAATTTTCAGATTCATAGGAGGCAACTGAGAATATCATTGCCTAGTTCAGATGAGCCTTAGCCTTTAAACTGACAATGTTGCTCTTTAGCACTTTGGCAAGGTTCCTGACAGCAGATTTTACGAATGCAACATGTCCTTAGATTTTTCAACTGTTGCTACCCTGAGTATTGATTGTGGATCCAAGCAAGATGAAATCCTTGGTGATTTCAACCTTTTCTCCATATTACCAGGATGTTGCCTATTTGTCCAGAGGTAAGAAATTTTGGTTCATATTGAAGGTTGTAGTCTTTGATCTTGAGCAGAAACATTTTTTATTATTGTTAGGTGCTGTCACAACCCAGAGGCTCTATGACCAAAAGATCAGAGCCCTGTTCTATCCTGTGCCACCTTCACACTTCCTGACACACAAAAGCCCAGGGTAGCAGTCACTGTGTCAATCCACCTGGTTGAGGGTCTTCCTCTCCTTCATCAACTCTCCATTCTTCCCAGCATCATGTCCTTCTCCAAGGACTCACTAAGCCCTCTAGCCCAAAGAATGTGAGGCAAAGCCTCATCATTCTTGCCTCCAAAGAGTACTCTGGCTGCACTGTCTCTAAGACATATTTGTTCTTTTGGCTGTCCATGGGATGTTCAGTGTTCTTTTCCAGTAGCAGAGCTCAAAGGCATGGATTCTTTTTCCATCATCCGTATTCATTGTCCAGCTCTCAGATGCATAGCAAATGATCTGAAAAACTATGGCCTGATTCAGGCCACGTTAGTCCTCAAACTGACAACATTGCTCCTCAATATTTTAGAGAGGTCCCTAACTGCAGATTTTCCCAGTGAAATGCATCTCCTTATTTCTTGACTGTTGGTACCAACAGTGTTAATTGTGGATCCAAAGAAGATGAAGCTGTTGACAGTTTCAATGTCCTCTCCATCATCAGTAAATGTTTCTGAATAAATTAAGTTAAGCACATAAACAGGCAACTGCATAATAATCTAATTAGTGGAGCATTGTATTATCTAAAGAAAAAAGATCAGGAGGCAGGGGGTACATCAAGGAAGAATCAAAGTAAATAAATTACCAGAAACTAGGTTTGTTAACTGCACAGATTAACTGGAAAAGGTGTGCATCAGGGATGCATCCTTTTCCTTACCTATTCAATCTGTAAATTGAGCTAATTATTAAAGAAGCTAAACTTTATAAAGCCAAGTGTAGCATAAGGATTGGAGGAAGACTAACAAGTGGCATTAAGCAGACAACAGGAGTTTGCTTGCAGAAAGTACTGAAGACTTGAGGCGCTCACTGCAGAGGATCGAGGACTGCAGCCTTCAATATGGATTACATCTCAGTATCAAGAACAAAAAAATCCTTACCACTGGGCCAATAGGCAAAATCATGACAAATGGAAAAAAGACTGAAATTGTAAACGATCTTATCCTGCTTGGATCCACTATCAATACATTTGGTACCAGCAGTCAGGATTATCAGACTTATAGCATTGGGGAAATCTGTTGTCAAGGATCTTTCCAAAGTCCTGGAAGCAATGATGCCAGTTTGAAGACTAAAGTGCATCTGATTCAAGTTTTTCCAATCACCTGCTATGCATCTGAGAGCTGGATAATGAATAAGGATGACAGAAGTATCGATGCATTTGGGCTGTGGTGTTGGCACAGAGTGTTGAATATCCCATGGACTGCTAGAAGATCGAATAGTAGGGTTTAGTTAAATCATTTTAAAATAAGCACAGATTTACATAACAGGGCTTCAAAATATTAATTTTTCCCATTTTTTTTACCATGACAAATCATTTCAATTGTAAAAATTCAGTTGTTTCACTTGGTCAGATAGGATAGAATCACAGACAGGGCCAGTATTTGTAACCTGGAAACTATATGCATAGCACTGTTGTTATGTGCTGTGGAGTTGCCTGTGACTCATAGTGACCCTATGTACAGCAGCTCTGAAGCCTGCCCTGTCCTGAGCTAGTCTCACTGACGGCAGCACACCTACCCCCATTGCCCTAGTTATTGTATCAATCCATCTCTTCCATTCCTGCGCTGTCCCTACAGCTTTCGAAGCATGATATCCTTCTTCAAGGACTGGTCCCTCCTGGCCATGTGCCCAAAGTATGTGAGATGGAGCTTCAAAATTCTAGCCTCCAAGGAGAAATGTGGTTTCAAACTCTCCGAGACAGAATTTTTTTTCTTCTTGATGGTCCATAGTATGTTCAAGACTCTTCTCCAGCACCACAATTCAAAGGCATTGATTCTTCTTCTGTCATCCTTAGTCATTGTCTATCTCTCTGATGCATAGCAAGTAACTGAAAAGATCATGGCCTGGATAGAGCACAACTTAGTCTCTGGACTGACATTGTTGCTTCTCAGTATTCTGGAAACGTCTGTGACAACAGATTTTCCTAGTGAAATTCATCTTTTAATTTCCTGACTGCTGGTGCCAAGAGTGTTGACTGTGGGGCTGAGCAAGCTATGATTGCTAACAACCTCAATCTCTTCTCCAACTATCATGGTGATGCCACACACATATAAAAGGGAAAAAAAATGATGCTCTCAACATGATAATAAATCTCTAAAAGCCTCTGCCTGCTATCATTGTACTTGCCCTTGATGATTTTGTTAGAAGTTCTATTTTCATTGCTGGATCTTGATGTAATTCCAACTATGAACAGGGAAGATTTAAACTCTTCAAACTACTTCTGTGTTGAGGCTAACTTTCACGTTCATGATGTCTCACAATGTTATTCAATATGAGATGACAATTTTCTAATTGAGAATAAAATATACTCCTGTAATAATACCATTTCTAAGCTCCTTTTCATTCCTGGTCATTTCCCCCTTTGATGTATGGATTATTTCAAACTATTATTCTCAAACTTTTATTATGTCCTTGGAAAAAGATAACATGTTGGGAAAGGTGGAAGGTTAGAGAAAGAACAGATCCTCTCAACAAGATCGATCGTCACAGTGACTGTAACAATGGGATAAAGCCTCTTAGAGACGGCAAGGACAGTGCAGGACACAGAGAGGTTCAAATTTGTTATTCAGAGAGTTGCTGAGTTGGAGTTGACTTGCGGGCACCTACATTATTTTCAAATAAAACGCTCTTTATTAGTTATGAGATAAATGTCTATGGCTTAGTAATGGGTTCAATGTGTCATAAACTTTTGGTAAGCCCCTATTATAAGACTTCTCTCTTAAGTATCACAAAGATTTCTTGCATGACACTAGTGATAAAGAAACAAGTGCTTCAAGTCCTCATCACTTTCAGCAGGTAAGGTTGTGTCATCTGCATAACACAGAATGTTGATAAGTCTCTCTCCAATCCTGACACTATACTCCTCTTCATAGAGTACAGCTCCTCAGATAATTTGTTGAGATTGAATAGTTATGGAGAGAATATAACCCTGACACACTCCCATCTCAATCTTAAACCATGCAGTGTTCCCTTGTTCTGTTTGCACAACGTCCTGCAGGTCCAGGTAAAGGTTCTGCATGAGCACAATTAAGTGCTCTGGGATTCCCATTCTTCTCAATGTCAGCCACAACTTGTTATGATCCACATAGTCTTTGATATGATCCACATAAGCCTTTGCTTAGTCAATAAAGCACAAATGGACATTCTTCTGGTATTCCTTACTTTCAGCCAGGATCCATCAGCAATGATATCCTTGACATCTTTGAGGTGTGGTTTTACAGAAGAGCACTGTACAACAGCCAAGAAAACAAACAGATATGTCTTGGAGAGGGTGCAGTCAGAGTGGTCTTTGGTGGCAAGAATGATATGGCTTCGCCTCACATACTTTGGACATGTTGCTAAGAGGGGCTACTCCTTGGAGAAGAACATGATGCTGGGAAGGGTGGAGGGTCAGCAAAGGAGAGGAAGACCCTCAACCAAGTAGACTGTCAAGGTGACTGCCACAGTGGGTTCTAGTGTGTCAGGAAACGTGAGGATGGCACAGGATAGAACACGGTTCAGATCTTTGGTTCATAGGGTTGCTATGAGTCATACTTGACTTGACAGTACCTAACAACAACAGTGTCTAAACAAGGGAAATTTTTCACCATTGATTCTTAACCAGACATGGATCTTGGTCAAAATTTATTTTTTTCCCTTCAAATTTCTGAATCTCATTTTTTAAGAAGGAGGATAATCATATCTATTTCTTGAGGTCCTTTTAAGTAATTTTGAAATGCATCACAGGCTATGACTTACTGACTCTGGTGTTAGGCACAAGGTAGTCCAGGCACTAAGGAACTGAGCTGATTTGACGCTCAGCTACACACTGGTGTTCCACATCATATGCTACCAAGCTAATTCAATGGCATCCACTCTATGGAAACCAACAGTCATAATTATGCTTGTAGAACAATAGATGAAGGGCACGGGAGTTCAAGTTTTCAGCTAGAGCAAGGGTGAGATCATTCTCAGGTGCACTATGAAGCACAATGCAGATTCTAGCCTCGAAAGAGAAGAATTCATGGTGCTAGAGACAACTTCCTGTATTCAATATGTTCCTACATCAACACATTTTTTTCCCTGCTCTCCTAACCCCTGTCATCCTTTATTTGCACTGTATTTAAGTATTTTTTATATAGACTAAAATTATTAAATTTCTTTTTATTTATTATTTATAAATTTATTATTAAAGTTATCAAATTGTCTTAAAGACAAGGATTATTACTCAATATCAAGCAGGGTACCTTGCTGATGTCTAATGAATTTACACTTAAAAAATTATAATTATTAGAAATATTCCTACAATAATGTCAAGCCACATTTATAGGGAATTTAAAAAATTTTTATTCTAAACTTAGTCTTTTGATTAAAGTTAGAAAGCTGCACCTTACTGGAAAAATACAGCACTCTGTGTCTGATAAGTTTAAATGCAGAGAATGAAAAATTTTAATTGATAAAACTCTTTTCTTACACAAACACAAATCTTTTTCAAGTCATTGAGACACTTTCTGCCTAATAGCAGAGAACTTTATGAATGCAGATATGTTTGTCTGTAAAGAGAATTTTGATTCATTTACTAGGTGATACTTAGGAGATAATCAAAGGCATCTGTTTTGGTTTATAATATGAAACTGCTTACCAAAAGTCTCAGCTGCTTGGATAGTTTCCCTGGATCCACGAACTGTCATAATTTGAGCCAAAGCAGTTAAATCATCACTTGCTTTATAGAATGGGTATCGCCCACTAAGTAAAGAAAGGAATATGACACCTGCAGACCACATGTCAATTGCTGCAACAGAAAACAAACTTTAAAAATCTCTCTGTCTATCAATAATTCACCAATAATCTTATTTGTCATTTGAATCCATGGTTCTTCCTTTACCATGTATCAGAATCACCTTTGGGGTCTTTGGAATTTCTGACACCACGTCCAACCCTAGGTTCCTCAGATGATTTCAATGACCAATCAAGATAGAAAATCCTGATCTATATTCCTTAACATAAAATTCAAAGCTTTCTTAACAACATGCTGTTAAGTTTAAAACAGTATTGCATTGTTAGAAAACATTGAGGAAATGCATTTTATAAAATCAAAGGAAATTCAAAACAACTATGTGGGTAAAACACTAGATGAGCCTCAAGAATTGTTCACTATAGTGTAAGTTTTCACTTTAGTGAAACATATTGAATACTATAATCTTTTCTTCAATCACTGTCAACTCCAACCACTGCTACAATTTTAGCAGTTAAAATTAGCTGAAATGCTTCTTTTTCCCCTTTTGCGGAGATAGTCTCTTCTTTTAACTTTTAGTAGAATGAAATTATCTGCACTCTCCTTGGCCACAGCATCACTTAACTATCGGTTATGGCTACAGAGCAGCTGGGTAACTTATAGAAGACATTTAACCTTTTCAGAAATCTTTGTTAATGCTATTATAATTTTTACAGTAATTAAAAATGTAGGCACACAGACGATACCTGCATTACAGAAGACTTTTGAGGTATCAAGCAAATAAATTAAATCATGTCTTAAAAACTAAAGTTAGCAAATACTACTAAATATAATTTTCTCCACAGAGGTTGATATTAACAAAACTGATAAGGTCATCTTATAAGTAGATATACAAAATGCAATCCATAGAAAACAAATGGGGAGGGGGAGGTAACAACATTTATTTGGTTATATGAAACTTTGAAAAAGAAGAGTAATTACATGAAAAATGGAAATGCCACACTACTAGAAATGTTTGCATAATTTAGGAGTAGAAATGAAAAAGCATTTCTTATAAAGACAAAGATTAAGAAGCAAAATATACCTTGGGCAATGAAATTTTAATTGGGTTTTGTATATCCAGTGCAACATACCTGTTGTTTGATTGGGGCACTTTGTCAAGACCTCTGGTGCTCTGAATCCTGGTGTACCTGCCCTCGGGGCAACTTGCTGTCGCCTTATGATGAACAAATGAGATTTTTATAGTCATGGTAAAGTTTAACACTTAAACCTAAACATAACATCTGTTAACATGTGATTGTTATTACGAGCCATCAAATCAGAACCAACTCATAGCTGACCCTCTAGTGGATTTTCAGAACCAGCAAATCCTGAAGACCAATAATGTCAGTCTAAAGACTAAGGTACACCTGATTCAAGCCATATTCTTTCCAATCACCTGCTTTGCATCTGAGAGTTGGACAATGAGTAAGAATGACAGAAGAATTCTTGATGTCTTTGGGCTGTGGTATTAGGGAAGAGTGCTGAATGCCAAAGAAACAAACAGATATGTTTTAGAGAAAGTGCAACCAGAATGTTCCTTGGAGGTTTGTAAACACTTTCAAAGTTGGTAAAGCTTCATCTCACATATTTTGGACATGTTGAGGAGAGGCTATTCTTTGGAAAGGGACATCAGGCCTGGAAATGTGGAGGACCAGTGAAGTAGAAGAAGACCCTCAGTGAACTGATATACAGTGTATGCAGTAATGGACTCAAATGTATTAAGGATGATAAATAAGACACAGGACAGGGCAAAGTTCAGATCTATTGTTTGTGGGTCTCTATGAGTTATACTAGACTTGATGGCTCTAAACAACAAAAAATTGCCCAAGAGTGCTCATTTTTCTCATGCAGAGCTGCTGGTGAATTCAAACTGTTTGAGTTGATAGAACAGCTTCTTACCATGATTTTGCCTTGATGTCTACTTAAATAAAGGCTGTAACACAAATGATAATTCAGTGTGCTGAATATCTTAGAATTTCCATTTGCTTCCCACCACTCACTTTATTCTTACTCAGTCTTATTACAGAAAAGTGTCAACATAATTTCCAAGCATAAAAAAAGTAGTTAACACATTGCCACACACTTTTTAAGTTGACGACCATGCTCAGAAACACATTTGCCGTCATTTGCGGCAACGTGTTAAGAGCCATAATAGAAAAATAAAATACAATAGGTATTCATACAGATAAAAAAAATAATTTGTTTGGGGTGATTAATTTCTTACAGCAAAGTCTTAAAAATAGAGAAATGTATGAGGCAGAAAGCTGATAGTGGGTGTGTCAGAAAGAAGCTCCATTGCTTGGTTCTATTTACTCCACACAGGCAAGAATAAAAAAATAAAAAACAGAGAAGATGAGGTACCAAGAAAATATGTGACACTGTATGGCTCCAAAAGGCTATTTCCCCCTCAAAATTATCTGCATACTGTTGTTGTGTACCTTTGAGATGGAACCAACCTAGACCCTTCAGCAGGTTTTGAGAGACAGTAAAATCACACAGGAGGAGCTGGTTCATCATTCTCCCGTGGAGCAGCTACTGGATTTGAAACGTGTGCCTTGGAGATTACAGTGCAGTTTCTTACCACTAGGCCACCAGAGCTCCCTCCATATAAGAGCAAATAATTTTCCAAAGAGAATATGCATGTCAAAAAAACAACATGATCAAAGCGATGATTTGTCTTTTAAGGTAGAGTTACGCATCAGAGTTTATGTAGTTCACGGATTTGTTTTCTTCCTTTCCAAACAATTAACTGAACTCCCCCCAAACCAACACAATTTCTAATCTTGTTTGAAGATATCTGAGTGATTTTATAGCACCATCAAAACACAATAACCCTGTCAGTCCTGTTTTACAACAGTGGCATTATACAGTATTTGTCTTTTTGTGACAGATTTTTCACTCAGCATAATGTCCTCCATGGTGAGGGGAAACTAAGAAAAGAGGGGATAAATAAGAGAACTGTATAAAAGGAAAATATGATTAGGTATTGTGGTGCAACAAGAGTCCAGAATAAGAGCTGCATAGTAAATTGGTCTGTGGGAGGGACTGTATAAAAATGAAAGAACTTTTTTCCTAAAGAAAAACCAAACTGGGATGGAGGGGATAAGGAGGAAAATGTGCAACAATGACTGAATGGAAATCCAAGTTCTTTATAAACTTACAATAAAATGTCAATAAAGAAAAAAAAACAACCCCATGCTACCTTGAAAGGCATATACTGCAAACTTTATCTGTTGCATAACAGTCACAGGTCAGATTAGGAGAGCAAGAAGTGGCAGTTTTCTTCACCACATCACTGCTCACAACTTTTGCTGAAATGATCTTTTTTTTTGTTGGTAACTTTTTCGATAGTATATCCACAGTTTTGGATTGCTTCATAATCTGCAAAATAAAAGTCATACTTGATATGTTCATGACATTTAACACAATGCCTTTAAATGCTAATATGGCAAAAACCAACAGTGGAAGAACAACTTTTAAAACTCCTAGATGTGCTATATGATTGTGAACAAAATTTGTCTATTTAAATTTTGTCTTCTTCAGTGGTTTTGTTATGGAATATACTTAAACCAAATTTACTCAGTCCTATTTTTACTTTATTTGAACTTTTCCTGATTAATTTACAGGAGTATAAACAGTTATGTTCTAGTGCTCGACTCCATTTGAGAACTGCAGACTGCATGATAACACTGGCTAAAATCAGCTTTAATTTGTTGCTCATACTATCTAGCTGTCACAGATTATTTAAAAACATCTACTACTGATGACAATTTTGCTAAATTCACATTTTTATGAATTAACATTATATCCAAACTAGTGTTGGAAGCTTAAAATATTGCTGATGATGATGGAAGAAGAGGCCTTAAAGTTCTAAATGTTTCTCTAGGGAAGGCTCAACAATAGTTAACTAATAAAAAATGATGAAAATTCTACAAGAACAATTCAGGAACGAGCAGGAGAAAGTAAAAGGTCTGACTCCATGCTCAAGGAAGTAATAACTTATGCCAAAGTAAAACTCTACTTTTGAAAAAACTGCTGATAATAAGCACTAACCTACTCATGATCTAAATTGTCTTCAGGTTACAAATGATTGGTAATTGGCATTGTTAAGCTGCATTACTTACTTTCACTGCAGGGCTCTCAGGTGAAATGGAGCTGTGTATATTGAAATTTCTTTCTCCAAAAACAGAGCGCTGGACAGAATGGCCTGTAGACCCCTCCTGTAATACCAACAAAAACAAGGAAAATAAGGATTATATCTGTAACACTTTCTGCCAGCTGTACTCTGCCATAGTTTTCAAAGAGTTAAGTGACATGGAACAAAAACAGCTGCATATGTGTTATTCTTAGGCACCAAAACACTTCTGTGAAAGGAGAAAGGGATCTAGACAGAACTCTTAACATTCATACACTGTTACTAATATCCCACAAATTACTGAAAAATCCCAAAACCACCTGCAAGGATGTTACATTTTGCTGCTTAGCTAAAATGGAAATCCACACTTCTGAACTGTTTCCCTATAACAATGTTTCCTTAGGAAAAGGATAATTAATCTGATCTTTGTAACATGCAAGGAAAATCTATTTTTTTTTTCAATTTTCTCATATAATTTTATGTTACATAGGAATAAAGACATTACCAATCTACCAAAGTAAATTTTGGTTTTGAAAAAGTGAAAATTTTATCAGTTGAACATATACAACAAATGTAAAAAATAAATTGCAAGTATTATCCTAGTAGTATATCACCCTCTGTTGGATGAGAGAGTACATTTCTGAAACAGTGTTAGCACTTAAATAAAGAGGCAGAACCTTTCCATCTTTTCCTTGTTTGATCTGAATTTGTGTATTTGTATACGGCCTTTTAACAGATGTTTTTGTGGTAGGCTGCTGATCCAGGTCTTTAGGTGCTAAGCCGCTCAATGAAATCGTGTTGCCTGTGATTACACAGGACTTATTTTGTGAAGAACTTTCTTGCTGAGTTTCAGACTGAACAAATCTGAGCAGCTCTATTTTCGTGTCATGTGTTCCTTGGGCCAAACCAAAGTCAACCAAGGCATACCTAAGAAACAAAATTAAGCAATTTTACTTCTCTAGAACAAAGATTTCATAATATCATAGTATTTCAAACAATATTCATGCAGAAATTGATAGTCTTTACAAATTTTCCCAAAATTATAAAGGAAGATGCATTACAATAAATTGATCTTTTTTTTTTCCAATGATTTGCCACTGACAAGGCAGAAGAATAATTTAAGAAAGAAGTACAATTTTTTTTTTCTGGTGGTAGGACAGATGGCATCATGGCATATAATTTCTAATTAAAAAGCATAAAACAAAAATAAAATCATGGTTTTAAAATATGATTTAACTAAAGGTTTAAAAAAAAGGTATAGAAGCCAAAAAACAAAGTTTTTTCTTACTCTTTCTCTCTTTACCATACTATATACATACAAAAATCTCCAGCATAAAATAGACAAAAGCAAAATCCTAGTGTTGAAACAGAAATGTACTATCCTAAGGTACAATACTAGTTTATTAGAAACAAAATATGAAGTTCAGAAATGTATAAGGCTAAGTAGAGCAGAAACATAACCTTAGTATATTGAGTTATTTATGTAAATTGCTTTACTAATACAACCTTACTTTTTCACTCCATTTCCCTTCCCTTTCACAATGAAAATGTAAAATAAATAATCTCTCCACAGGTACTACCATATGCTCAATGATCTAAACATAAATCCCATCATCTTCAAATACAAATATTATCTGGTAATTTTTCATACTTACTTCTTCAGACGCCTATTATATAAAAAATTGCTGGGCTTAACATCACGGTGAACAATACCAAACTGATGAATGCGTTTCAAAGCTTTGAAGAGATTAAACATATATTCCCGTACTTCTTGAAAAGAAAGAGACTTCAAAATGTCCTAAAATAAAGTTATGAATGAGGTCATAAAATAGTTTTAAATTAAGTATCTAGGTTAGTGAAAAATTAAGAAATATTCAAACCTACCAAAAAGGACTCATGTTCCAGATATGGCATAGCAATAACCACATGATCATTTTTCCTAAAGCAGTATTTTATTCCCATGACATTGTCTTGCCCCCTAGTGGAAAAATGCAAAATGAACTTTAGAGAAAAGGTTAAATGAACTGAATTTTATTCTTATGTGGTTTTTATTTTTACAAAGCAATCTTAACAATGCATTAATACAGCTTGAAAACTGAGCTAAAGTCATTATATATATAATAGAAACATTTAACTGGCATGCATAAAGGGATGGTTTTCTTAAAAAAAATAGCACCAATTTTAAGGTTACCACAGTCATTAACAAGCAGCTGATATACTTGAGCCCAATGTTAAAACCTCTGTGCCCCTCTATCTCATTGAAGGTCTTCATCATTAATGCTGACCCTCCACCTTTCCAAATATGATGTCCTTTTTGAAGGGTTAGCTGTCATTCCTAAAAACACGCTCAAAGTATGTGAAATAAAATTTCATCACCCTTGCCTCTAAGGAACACAGGTTGTACTTTCTTCACGACTTATCTGTTTGTTCTTTTGGCAAACCATGGGAACATTCAGTACTATTCTCCAACACCACAATTCAAAAGCATCTATTTTTCTGCCATCTTGATTCACTGATGCACAGTAAGTGACTGAAAAAAAAATTGCTTAGTCTTTAAAGTACACCTTAGTCTTTAAAGTGACACCACTGCTCCTAAGTACCCCGAAGAAGTTCTTGACAGATTTCCCCAGTGCAACACATCTTTGGATTTCTCAACTACTGCTGCCAAGGGTTTTGACTATGGATCCATGCAAGACGAAATTATTAACCACTTTAATCTTTTCTCCATCTATCATGACCTATTGGTCCAGTTGTGATCATTTTTGTTTTGATGTTGAGATGTTATCCATATTGAAGACTGCAGTCCTTGACTTTCTGCAGCAAGTTGTGTTCTTTGATCTTCTACAAGTGCCCCAGACTAACCTTGTTTTCAGCAAGTAAAGGCTGTGCCATTTACATAATGTAAGTTGTTGGGTCTTTCACCAATCCTGATGCTACATCATTCTTCAGGAAGTCCAGCTTCTTAAATAATTTGCTCATTCAAAAGTATATAAATTGACTAGATATGGAGCAAGGATATAGGCCTGACACAACCTTTCTTGATTTTTAACCATGTAGTGTTCACTTGACCTATTTGGGAAACTGCCTCCTATTCTAGTAAGTTAACAAAGAGCACAATTAAGTGTTCTGATATCCCCAATCTTCTCAACATTAGCCATGCGCTGTTATGATCCACACGGTCTAATGTCTTTGCATAGTCAGTAAAACATAAATAGACATCTTTCTGGTATTCTCCACTTTCAGCATAGAATGTAATTATACCCAAAGTGAAGCTATTCATCATTATTTGATCCATTTTTTAATAAATATTTAGTGGCCACTGTTATTTGTTAGGAACTATGTTAAACTTTCACATGGATTAAAAATAAAAATCCTCACCACTGAGACAATAGGCAACAACATGATAGATGGAAAAAAGGTTAAAATTGTTAATGATTTTGTCTTACTTAGATCCACAATCAACTTCCATGGTACTAGAAGTCAAAAAATCAGGTCTGTCAGGGACCTCACTAAAGACTCAAAGGGCAATGATTTCAGTTTAAAAAACAATGTGTGCCTGCTTCAAGCTATGGTCTCTCCAATCACCTACTATGCATCTAAGAACTGGATAGATGACAGAAGAATGTATGCCTTCGAGTTGTGCTAGAGAAGAGTACTGAATATCCAAAGGACTGTCAAAAGAACAAACAAGATGTCTCGTCATGCAAGGAGGCTGGAACTCTGTCTCACATTCCTTGGACATATTATTATATGCCACCAAGTTGACTATGACTCATAGCGATCTTATCAACAATAGTTCTGAATTCTGTCCTATCCTGAGCTAATCTCACTATCTCCAATATATCTACTCCTATTATCCCAGTATCTGGCAATCCATCTCAACCTCTCCTGAACTGACTCAACACTCTCTAAGCATAATGCCCTTCTCCAAGGATTGGTCCCTCCTGGCAACATACTGAAAGTGCATGAGAGAGAGCTTCAAAATCCTTGCCTCCAAGAAGCAGCTTGGTTTCACTCTCAAGACAGATCTGTTTGTTTTCTTGGCGGTTCATGATATGTTCAAAACTCTTCTCCAGCACCACAACTCAAAAGCATCGATTCTTCTGTCCTTATTCACTGTCCAGCCTTCTGACGGGTAAATAATTGCAAAGACCCTGGCCTGATTCAGGTGCACCTAAGTATCTAAACTGACATCACTCTCTTCGGCACTCCGGAGAACTCCTCAACAGCAGACTTTCCCAAGGCAATTTGTCTTTTGATTTCCTGACTGCTGGTGCCAAGAGTGTTAATTATGGCTTTAAGCAATATAAAATTGTTAAGTCTCAATTTCTTCTCTATCATGGTGCTACCAATTGGCCAGGTGGTGAGAATCTTTGTTTTTGTGATGGTGAGATGCAATCTATATTGAAGACTGCAGTCCTTGACTTTCTGCAGCAAATGCTTCAGGTCCTTCTCAGTTTCGGCAAGCAAGGTTGTGTCATCTGCACAACACACCTTGTTAATGAGTCTTCCTTATAAGTCCAATGTACCAAATTATTTGTTCCGCACATAGACTGAAAAGTTGTAGAGAAAGGATGCATCCCTAATGCATTTCTTTCTTGATTTTGAACCACATAGTGTTTCCTTACTCTGTTCGGATGACTATGAAGTATAGGTTTCATGGGAACAAAATCAAATGTTGCGAATTTTCATTCTTCTCAATGCTAGCCACAATTAGTTGTGATCAACACAGTTAAATGCCTTTTCATAATGAATGAAACACAGATAGACATTCCTCTAGTACTCTTTGCTTTCTGCCAAGATCCATCTGACATTGGTAATAATGTCTCTAGTGCCACAGCCTCTTCTCAGCCCAGCCTACACATGTGGCAGTTCTCTGTTGATGTACTGTTCCAATTATTTTTGGATAATTTTCAGCAGAATCTTGCTTGCACGTCATATCAGTGATATTATTCATTCATTTCTACACTATGTTGGATCACTTTTTTTTGGAATGGGAATAAATATGGACCTCTTCCAGTCACGTGGCCAGGTAGCTATCCTCCAGACTTCTTGGCACAACCTGGTATGTGCATTCAGGGCATTATCTATTTGTTGAAATACAAAAACTGTTTTTCCAACAATTCCTGGACCCCTGTTTTCTGCCAATTCCTTCAGAACAGCCTGAACTTCCTCCTTCATCACCACTGCTTCTTTATCATACATTGTTTTGGAGAGGATATACCTCAGAGGATGACATCATGTTTGGAAGGGTGGAAAGTCAGTGAAAGAGAGGAAGATCCTCAATGAGATGGACTGAGACAGTAATTGGGGTAATTAACTCAAGTGTGTTGGGAGTGATAAGAATGGTGCAGGGCAGGACAGGATTCAGATCTGTTGTTCACAGACTCACTATGGGTCATACTCAACTTGATGACACCTAATATTAACAGGTTAAACATTAGAAATGCAATGTTAAATAATATTAAAATGCTTTCTGATCTCATAGAGTTTGTTACCTAGTGGGCAATACAGGTAATTAGCAAGATAATCAATGATGGCAAATTATGATATAGGTTTAAAAAAATCCAAAGGTGCCTTGGCAATGAAAATAGAAGGTTCTAATTTAATTCAGAGAAAAGCTTCCTGACATGGTGCCTCTTTTACTCAGATCAGAAAGCTGTATCAGCATGCAAAGATGGGAAAGTAATTTCCCAATGGGGAAACAGCCTGGACAATGGCTTTGATATAAAAGCTCTTGAGAAAAAACTGAGGATCTAAAGAAAGTAGAAATTGTGAGAGAAGTGGAAAATCTGGCATGAAATAAGGTTGAGAGAGTTAAAAAGTAAGCAAACCGTTAGTTAAATTGTAAATTAAAAGACAACAGTAAAGTTTCAGTTCCCAACTTCCCTCTCCCCCAAAGTATACTGGTAACCCACTGAATGATTTTAAATGATGGAAGTAATATTATACAAGTTATGTTATACATACATGGTTTTGTATTTTAAACTGACTATTGTGTAAAAGGACTGCAGCCTACAATATGGATTGAGGCTCAATGTCAAGAAGACAAAGATTCTCACCACTGGACCAATTGGCAGCATCAGGATGGATGGTGAAGAGATTGAGATTGTACACAGCTTTAGTTTGCTTGGCTCCATAGTCAACAGTCTTGGCACCAGCAGCCAGGAAATTAAAAGGCGTATTGCCATGGGAAAGTCTGCTGTTAGGGACCTCTCCAAAGTACTGAAGAGCAATGGTGTCTCTCTGGAGACTAAGGCGCATCTGATACAGGCTTTGGTCTTCCCAATCACCTGTTATGCATCAGAGAGTTGGACAATGACCAAGGAGGATAGCAGGAGAATTGATGCCTTTGAGCTGTGGTGCTGGAGAAGAGTATTGAGAATACCATGGACTGCTAGGAAAACAAACAGATTTGTCCTGGAAAGGGTTAAACCGGGTGGCTCCTTGGAGGCAAGGATTCTGAGGCTCCGTCTAACATACTTTGGACATGTTGTGAAGAGAGACCGGTCCTTGGAGAGGGAAATCATGCTTGGGAGGGTGGAGGGACAGCACAGGAGAGGAAGGCCCTCTATGAGGTGGACTGATTCAGTGACTAGGATAATTGGGATGGGAGTGTCAGAGACGGTGCGATTGGCACAGGACAGAGCGTAGTTTAGGGCTGTTGTACATAGGGTCATTATGAGTCGCAGGCGACTCGACGGCACATAACAACAACAACAACATTGTGTAAAAACAGAATTAGAGGGGGGAAAGAGCAACAGTCTGGGCTTGGACTGAAGTAGTAGAGATGAAAAGAAATGTATGGGGTTTTAGATTTATTTTAGATACACAATGGATAGAACTAGGCAAATCATATGGTTTAAGAGTAAAATGGAAAGCCAATCATAGGTTCTTGATTTGAACAATTAGGTAAATAGTAGGGTCAAGTTTTAAGATGGGCAGATGAGAGAATGGGTTATTGCTGAGGGTGTTAGGGGTAGGAAACCGGACAAACAATTTCATTTGGGGAGAACCAGGTCTGAGATGCTTGAAATGTCAAACAGGTTGGTAGATATACATAAATAAGCAGTTAAGATAGGTGGTCTGAATCTAATTAGGTATGTACCTTTAGCTACCACTCTTCTGTATTTTAAAGACACTTGGAAATGCACGATACTACATAAGAAAGAGTTCAGGGACAGCAAGCAAGCTCAGGATCAAGACTCGGAGGGACTTCAATATTCAGAAACAGGAAGCAAAGGAAAAGCTGGCAAAGGATACTGAAAATGAAACACCAATAAAGAAGCCAAAAGAAAATGGTTAAAATAAATTATGTTGAATGCTGCTGAACAAAAAATAGAAAAATACAGTCATGGTGATTCTAATATAGTTTCAATTTACCCTAGAGGAGAGTAGCCAAACACATTGACTATATGGTAGAAAAGAGATGTGGAAGTAAAAAAACAACACGTGGAAACAACATTTGAAAAGTCTATCTATAAAGGGGAGGAAATAAATAACATGATAGCTAGTACAGGGAGAGCATTTCAGAGAGAATGAGATTATTAGAGTATGTTGACAGGGGCACTAATCAAAGAGATCAATGAGAATGTCAGATGATTCAATCGTTCTGATGGATGTTAATAATAATTAGGAAGACATGAAATATGAGTTCTTATACTTTATGTTAAACTTAGACCAGGGAAGCTAAGTTTTATGATTTGGCATAAAACTTACAAAAAAGAAGTGGTAAATGAACAGGAAATCATGCTGAGCCTCTAGGGAAATCCACTCCAAGAGAAATCAGTATGAATTTAACTAATCATTCTAAGGTTAGAGGAAACATGCCGGCAAATTGCAAGTACTTAGCTGAAGGATATGTTTAATTCAAGGGCGATGTCATCATCTCTGGTCAGTATCCTCTCAAAAATCGTCTAGATTATAAACAGCTAGTTCAATTTAAGTATCTTTAAGTTGCTTACCCAGCTACTGTAAGGCACTGAAGTTCAGCAGCAATTCTTACAGGATGACTTGTTGGGATTAAGTGTTTGAGAGCAATTTTCTCTTCAGATCCTATCTGTAACTGTGCTGTAGCCAAATAAACAGAGCTGAAAGTGCCTGCAAAACAATTTATTTATGATTTTAAAAATTAATGAAACAATGCTAAAATAGATATTACAAACTGTTTGAAAACCATGCTATTATCACACGATCATTAACATTTTACTGGAATTCAACATAAAAGCAAACAAATCTGTGAATAAATTTATTTTTAATAAATGCTCAAGTGTCCTCAGTTCATTATTCTGTAGAAACTAAAACAAAGACCAAACTCCTTGGCATCAAGCTGTTGGTCAGCCACAGTGAACCTACAGGGCAGATTAGAACTGCGCTACAGAGTTTTCAAGGCTAAAACAATTACAGAAACAGAATGCCCGATCTTTCACTAGCAGAGGGACAGGGAGACCAAGTACTTAATTCTGTACCACCAGGGTGCATTAACATCTTATTGTGACCAGGTACACAAATTAGTCTAACTATGTTAGCATCAGATATTTCCATGGTCATGATCATACTGGGGTGGGGAACAAACTGCCAAAGCTTGGCAGCTTTTAAATGTAACAATAAACTAAGAAGAAAAAAAAAAGAAATTTGATGACAAGTTAATTAAATTTAATAGATACTAATTACAACAAACTAAATAAAACTGTTTTACTATTTTCAAAGCCTTTTATGAGCGAAGTGAAGCATACTTACGGAGTAAATACACATTCCCCAAGAGTATAGTCTTAAGATACCATCCTCATGATCATTTTGGTAGGATGGGGGTCAGGGGGGAGGACACTAGTATTCTCCAGAAAAAAGTTTGTGACCCTTGAGGGTAGTGGGAAAGGCAGAGGGTCAGCAAGAGATGAAGACCCTCAACAAGATGGAAAGAGACAGTGACTGTAACAATGGGCTCCAGTATGGCAGACTGGAGGAAGGCACAGGATAGGGCAAGGTTCTGATCGACTGTTCACAGGGTCCATATGAGTTATAGTCAACTCAACAGTACCTAACAACTACTGCTTAAAGAGAAGGAAAGTTATATTAAGATGTGTTCTTTGTATCTGTTGAGTCACAATCTTAAATCATTATTTCATTTCAGAATTTTGGGGACCCTCATTCACTCAAGCTTTTCTAATGAGTAAATGACAGTTTTTACTGTAAAAAGAAAATAATCAAGTAAATGGAAATTTATACTGATCCAATAATTGCTGAAGTTATGCTATGCCGTTTGCACTTGTGCATCAAATGTATTCATTAGTCAGTCAATATGCTTGCTAATCTCTCAATGATATTTATGTCAATCCTGATGATCATATACAGTACCATTCTCACTGTTTCACCATCATAGTCAAATGTTTGAATGTAGTAGTCTACATAATTGAAATGGACAAAGAAGAAATAGATCAGGCTTCCCTGGTTAAAACCTCCTGTTTGAATATTAAACTTTAAATAATTATCAATTACCATAGATAATCTATTTGAGTATATATAACACTTTTAATAATAAAATAGATTAAAATAGGTCTGTTAATTTTATTGTAAATATTTGTGCCCTCATTTCTTATGCTGTTGTTGAGTACTGTAGAGTCAGAACTGACCCATCGCTGACCCTCTGGCAGGTTTTCAGAGGCAGCTAATCGCACAGAAGGAGACTGCTCATCCTTCTCCCACGGAGCAGCTGGTGGCCTTGAAACGCAGGGCTTTGGGATTGCAGTGCAGCTTCTAGTCACTAAACCACCAGAGCTCCCTAAATCTCTCTAGTCTAGTGCAATTTTAAGAGTCTCTTCTGACACCTATCTTAATCTTTTATATCTCTTCCCTCACATATGTAATCACTTTCTGCTTTTTTCATATCTTTTATGTCATTCTACAACTTATCTGATTGGTCACTATTGTTCTGTGCTCCAATTTTATTTTGAGATGGTTTTTTAATTCAGGTGGGTTAAACTCAAGGTTGTATTTTGGCTCTTGCAGCTCTGTTTTCATCAACTTCAATTTGAATTTACATATGATTAAGTGATGAGCTGTTCCACAGTCAGTCTTTGGCCTTATTTTAACTGCTGAGTTTGTGCTTCTCCTTCAATTCTTTCTAGAGCTATAGCCAATCTGATTCCTGTGAGTCCATCAGATGAGGTCAACGTGTACAGTCATCATTTATGTTAACTATATCATTTGCTAAAGAAAACGGAAAGGACTAAATCATTCTCTTTATCAATCACCTGAGCTTTACTTTAAAGTCTTTTCTAACAGATACTCTGGCAGCTAGTTATGGTCTGAATATAAATATGACTAAGGAGGATAACAAAGAGACTTGATGCCTTTGAGCTGTGGTGCTGGAGAAGAGTATTGAATGTACCCTGGACTGCCAAGAAAACAAACAGATTCATCCTGGAGAGGGTTAGACCAGGCTGTTGCTTGGAGGCAAGGATTCTGAGGCTTCGTCTGACATACTTTGGACATGTTGTAAGGAGGGACAGGTCCTTGGAGAGGGACATCATGCTTGGGAGGGTGGAGAGAGGGCGCAGAAGGGGAAGACCCTCTAGGTCCTTGGAGAGGGACATCATGCTTGGGAGGGTGGAGAGAGGGCGCAGAAGGGGAAGACCCTCTAGGTCCTTGGAGAGGGACATCATGCTTGGGAGGGTGGAGAGAGGGCGCAGAAGGGGAAGACCCTCTATCAGGTGGATTGATTCAGTGACTGCGGTAATTGGGATGGGTGTGTCAGAGGCAGTGAGATTGGCACAGGGTAGAGCAGGGTTTAGGGCTGTTGTACATAGGGTTGCTATGAGTCGCAAGCAACTCGACGGCACATAACAACAACAACAAATCAGCAAATGCTATAGTTACACTGGCCATTCAAATCTTAATGATGTGTGAATGGGTCATGATGTATTTTTAGACATAAATTCCTTTCCCTGAGTGTGTAAAAATCAAGTATATAACTCTACTCAGTTAAGTTTCTGTGTTATTATGTGACTACAATATTACCATCAATATATACTGATAATTATATATTATTGTCCACAATCTAAAAATGTGAATACAACTGTAAAGGTATTAAAGAATTCACCAGGAAAAGATGACCTGCTACAGAAATACTTTCAAGACTACAGATGTTAAAGAATCAAGACCAAGCTTTATTTCTGTGTTCTGGACATCTTATTTTGCTCAAAATGGTGAACTTGTCCTTTAACTACATTTAGACTACAGCCAATATATCAACATACTAATAGTACATTGATAAAATTATATAACTTTTTCAGTGTACTTGCATGTGTATTCTATCCTATGTAGTTCATATGAAGAATTCTGAAAGCAGTTTTCAAGGGTTAAATAAAATCTAGTTAGAACAAGAAAATTTGGAATACCTGTGTATAACTATCAGAATTAGCAAGTGCCATGGTCTTAAAGTTTTAAGTGAAAATAAGGGAGAAAAAAAATTTTTAAAAAAAGGAAGATATTTCATATTTCAAAGAAATAATGGAAATCAGGATTCTATCATAAAAATAGCATCCCAAAATTACCTTCTCCAATTTTGTCCTTAATCTTGAACAAATTACCAAGCTGTGGTACAGCTTCATAAAGCTTCTCAATATCTTTTTTAACACCTGTTAAGGAAATAAAAATTCAGAGTTAAAAATAAAGAGTACATAATTTAGTAAGTTTAAAAAAATTTATGAAATGAATTCTTGAACATGACAAATCAATGAGAAATAAAGTTTTAATAAACATTATAAGAATAGTTAAACTTAAGTTGTTAGTTAATAGTTATTATAACATACAATTTTCTTGACCTGATAAACAAAACTGATATTTTCCCAGTATAACATACACAGGCCATGGTATTTGCAATCGCTTGTTATGCATCAGAGAGTTGGACAATGACTAGGGAGGACAGAAGGAGAGTGGATGCTTTTGAGCTGTGGTGCTGGAGAAGGGTACTGAATGTACCCTGGACTGCCAGGAAAACAAACAGATTTATCTTGGAGAGGATTAAACCAAGCTACTCCTTGGAGGCAAGGATTCTGGGGCTTCGTCTCACATACTTTGGACATGTTGCCAGGAGGGACGGGTCCTTGGAGAGGGACATCATGCTTGGGAGGGTTGAGGGACAACGCAGGAGGGGAAGACCCTCTTTGAGATGGATTGATTCGGTGACTGGGGTAATCGGGATGGGTGTGTCAGAGGCGGTGCGGTTGGCGCAGGATAGAGCAGGGTTTAGGGCTGTTGTGCATAGGGTCGCTATGAGTCAGAAACGACTCGACGGCACATAATAACACATAACAACAACAACAACATACACAAATTACAAGCTGTTCCCAATTTATTACATATGCTGGCTACGTTTATGACTGACCATTTCATCTTCCTAAGGAAAATTTATGAGAGAATGTAATCTCAAGAATAACTCAGTCAATGAACACTACTGAGTTATGGGATGACATCAAGGATATCATCCATGAAGAAAGCAAAAGGTCATTACATAGAAGAGGAGGGAAAAAAGTCCAACCTGAATGACAGAAGAGACTCTAAAAATTGCACTAGAGCATAGAGAAGTCGAAGCAAAGGGAAGAGATGAAGAAGTGAAAGTGATAAACAGATGATTTCAAAGGGCAGCTTGAGAAGACAAAGCAAAGTATAATAATGGTAGGTCCAAAGAGCTGTAGTTAGAGAATAAAAAGGGAAGCCTGAATTGGAATGCCTTAGTCCTCAAAATGTCATCACTTAATATTTGGAGAGGTCCCTGACTACAGACTTGCCCAGTGCAATACGTTTATTTATAGGCAACCTAATAATAGATGGAGGAAAGACTGAAATTGTCAATAACTTTATCTTATTGAATTCACAATCAGCACTCTTGGTACCAACAGTTCAGATCAGGAGATATTTTGCAGTAGAAGTTTATTATACAACTGAAAAAATACCAAAGTTGCCCAACTTTGTCACTGCCAGAGTAAATGTTTATTATTTATTATATATTTATTAAAATATATCCCTAAGTCTATATACGTTTCCAAACTCCAAATATAAAAGATGGAGTTTACAGACACTTAAAAGGCATTAAAAACAATTTTTTTAAAAAAAAGTATTTGACTTACATCAGAACGCATGACAAATTGGAATCCCATCATAAGTCAGAACTCTGTCATAAAATAAATGTATAAAATGGAAAAATAGTGACAATAACTAATACTAGGGAAGATGTGAAGAAATTGAATCATTCATGCAATACCCTTGGGAGTATACAATGGAACATCCAATCTGGAAAAATGTATTATCAGTTCCCTTAGATGAAAAAACAAAGAAACAAAAAACCCAAACCCTCGTATTGACCCAGCAACTACATTTACTTCTCAGGCATTAATTCCAGAGAAATGAAAATCTACATTTACACAGAAACTCATGCATGAAATTTCATAACTAATAGTCACAACTAGAAAGAACTCAGATGTCCTTACATGAGAAAATGGTTAAACTATAAATCCATACCCTGAAAAACAATTTAGCTGTGAAAAGAAAAAAAGTATTGGTATATAAAACCAACTGGGTATCTGTTGAGAATTACTTTGACTGATTAAAAATCAATCTCAAAATATTTCTTTCTATAAAATTCTTAAAATTATAAAATCAGAGAAATGAAGATCAGATTATTCAGGGTTTAAGGAAGGGGTGGGAAGCAGGAAGGAAGTGAAAGTGGCTACATAGGTGACATTAGGAATCCTTGAGGCAATGAAAATGTTCTGTGTTTTGACTGTGTAGATACAAGGTATATTAAAAATAAAACACCTATTTGTACAGCCATCATTGGTGGTATGACAAGGACATAATGTAAATTTCTTCAAAACTATTTATTTTTTTTAAAAAAACCTAAAAAAAACCCAAAAAACTATTTATTTCCACAAATGATCAAAATCTTATAGGTTTGAAAAAGTTTCAGGTATTGAACATTCACAACATACATTACACTAAAGCTTTCAGAAATATTAAATACAAATACACACAACAGACTTACATATAAAATGGTACTTGGGACAAGAAGAAAGTGAAAAATAGGAGTTGAAAATGACAGATCACACTGATTAAGAGTAGGGTTGTACACCAATTATTGTAACTGCTGTCGATAAATTGTACACTTGTTTAAAAGCTGAACTGGCAGTGGTCGGGGCCCAATCACACAGCTCAGGTCACAGAGCTAGCTCAGGTTTCCTCTTAGTTCTCACAGAGGTGGGCATCAGCATGCCTTTGACAAGAGATTTACTACAATCCTTCCTTGGAAGATGAAAAGAAAAAACATAAAAAGAAACTACTAGTTAAAAGCTCAAATTCTTATTTTATGGATGTATAATATCCAGGTTGCTACAAGATTACCACAGTTTCCAGCCATGCTCAGACAGTGGTTCTTTGTGTAGGCTGTTCAACAGTGCTGTGTCTTCCCAGAGGAGGAAAAACCAGACTCACAAGAAGGCGGTTAATTCAGAAAAAAGCAACACTAATGCTCCACACAACATCCTGAATTTCTATTCAGTCACAGAAAACCTTACCAATCAGTAATCCTGGTTAATTTGCCAAGATAATAATATTTAATTTATTGGTAAAGTATGTGGTACTTATTTATTTTGGTGTCAGTTTTTTCAAAACGTTTTGATTATGGGGGAAAAAAAGCTGAATTGACAAAAGTTGTATAATAGGAAAAATGAAAAAGTCAATACTAAAGCTGCTTATGTAAAATCAAACTTCTCATGAGATATGGCTCTTTGGGTTTGTAGGTTTAGGGTTAATGTTTTATGGGAAATGCTAGTAAATTAGCCTAATATTCTATTTAGTGTTTCTATTTGTCTACCTTCTGATTCTTTGCATTGTCTCAGGGATTCCTGAAAGCTTGAAAGTAGCTATCCAAAGGACAACAACTGGTCTCTTATTCCCGTGAAGCTTCCAAAAAAGGAGAATCAAAAATAGGAAGAGGATATGAAATGTGCAGTTAATTGCCCCAGTAAGTAACTTCCTTTGCCATGAGACCATAACTAGATGGTGCCTGGTTGGTTACTGGTGTTGAACATTTTGATCAACGATTTCACAAAAGAATCTGAACCAAAAGTGGGAAAATACAGAACAGAATTTCAAATTCTGATCAATTTAAACTTTCTGGAGCCATGGATGCTGGATGAACCACTCAAACCATTAGACTGGGCATGTTGCAAGGAGGGACAGGTCCTTGGAGAGGGACATCATGCTTGGGAGGGTGGAGAGACGGCACAAGAGGGGAAGACCCTCTATGAGGTGGATTGATTCAGTGACTGGGGTAATCGGGATGGGTGTGTCAGAGGCAGTGTGATTGGCACAGGATAGAGCAGGGTTTAGGGCTGTTGTACATAGGGTCGCTATGGGTTGCAAACGACTCGATGGCACATAACAACAACAATCTTTAAATCTTAAACCCAAAATATCCTCAGAAGCCATCATAAAACTGAGCAATAGTTAAGCATGAGTAGTAAAAAGGTCTGCCTTGAGAATGACTATGCTCTTTTAAGAGCTAGCTATCTCAGTGGATCAAATTGACAACAGTAACTTAAAAGATTAAATATGAACCTCAAGGGCCAGAGAGTGTATGTTAACAAGGGAAGAAGAGCTAAGAAAAGGAAGGTGAGAATTGACTGCACAACGACAAGAATGTAATCAATGTCACTAAATTGTACGTACAGAAAGTGCGGAATTGGTGTTTATGTTTTATGCATTCTCAATAACAATAATAAATATTTGAATATATAAAAATTACTAACAGCACTCTTAATTTTACCAGTAACTAAAATGTCACTGAAATAAATATAAGCTTAATACTAAATAAGTGGAAGCAATAAACTACTGGTATAAAATAGCTACATATCTAAGAATCTTCATGCTTTATTAAAAATCTAAGTCGAACATGAGCTTTATTACAATAATACTCTGCATAGTCTAATAGTTTAAAATATTTTAAAAACATTTTTACATTATCTTATCATATCTCTATAAAAGAAGTGATATTGAGAGGAATCTGATTTTTCAGAGAAGAAACAATATAAAGGAAGTTAAACTATTTGCCTAATTTTACAGAGGTATTATTAGTCTATAAATTCATTTATGTAACAAGTAAGTTTCAAAAAGTATTGAGCAATGGCTATACCAAAAATGAAGAAAGCGGCACAGATTCTAGGAACTTAATGTAGCAGAAATGATAAGCATTAAAAGCTCACAGTAATTTGATAAACTCTTCTGTGGAGCTTAGGCTTTTTTAGATGACCAAATTGTGTTCTGCTATTCTGACTGTAAAGGTGGGGTAAGTTGAGAAAGATACTTTAGGAGGGAACTGTGCATGTAAAGGCATCAAAAAGTAAAAAGGCATGTATTACTTGGAAGAGATAATGAAGTGCAATCTCACTAGGAAAGGAACAAGCATAATAAAAATAAAAGACATAGAAGGTTTTTAAGCAGGAAAATGACACATGAAGGATGGATTTGAGGGAAAGGAGAGAAAAACTGGGAATCAACTAAAAACACTATGAAGATCTAGCTCACAGTTCATAGCAACATATTAGGATATCTAAGGAAATGGGAAAAGGGTACCTTCCTATCTGCCTCTAGGACTTAATGGATCTTTACTATCAAATTATGATTTCAAGTTTTGGGAACACAAGCCTAGGTTAGAATCCTAGCCCTACAATTTACTCACTGGTATGACTTTCTTTTGGAACCAGCTAAAAGGGGTAAGGAGGGGCTAGTATCTACAGAAGGACATCATACCTGGAAAGATGCAGGGTCTGCCTAAGACAGGAAGACCCTCAACAAGATGGACTGTCAGTGACTGCAGCAATGGGCTTAAGGGTCAGAGATGGTGAGGATGGTACAGAATAGAACAAAGTTCAAATCCATTGTTCATAGAGTCACCATGAGTCTAGTTGACTCGACAACATGTAACAACAATAATAAATCTGTAGCATTAACTGTACTAAAGAAAAAGGGTACCCATTCCACTGAGCTATTATGAAGATTAAATAAGGTACATAGTTTAAGTGAAGTTTTTAAAGGCAATATGCCTAACACAAATAATTGTGATAGTTACTATTTTTTTAGGATTTCTGAACTTACAGCTCCTTTTACCTAAACTCCTCTCTTCCCCAAACCTTCACGTAGCTGGAGGCCCAAAGACATAATCTCCTCTGACATCTTACTTAAACTAGTATTCTTCTCATTGGTCACATTATCCTTGCTACTTTCTTCAGAGTACTTAACTACTATGAAATTATTGCTTATTTACTTGTTCATGTGCTCACTATCTCCTACCACTAGAACATAAGTTCCACCAGTTCACTGTATAATTCACAATACACTCAATTTTAGTTAGAATGGCCTACATGTTTGTTGAATAAATGAATTATTATAATAATGACAGGCACTCAGGGATAGCTGCAGAAAAAAAAACAAAACAGAAAAATAGCAAAGATTCCGTCACCTACCACACCATTTCTGGGAGCCAATACGAAAACAGCAGTTTCAAGGAATCACAGTTATCACAGCTGATGAAATCTTTCCCAATGAGTATAGATTTCAAAAAGTTTCAAATTCAAGTGTTGTAGAAAAGGGACTTTGAACAAGTAAAAAATGGTATGCCTGATTTTATACTTGATTCGTCTGATGCTAAAATAAATTATAACAACTCAAACTGGAACACATCTTACAACTGCTGTTGTTGCTACATGCCAGCAAGTTACCTGCAATTCATAGCAACTCTATGTACAATAGCTATGAACTCTGTCCTATCCTGAGTAAATCTCACTGTCTCTTAACACACCTAGGCCTGTACACCAATTACTGATCCATCTCATCCAGGGTCTTCCTCTCCTGCATTGTCCTTCCAAGCATGATGTCCTTCTGTAAGAACTGGTCTCTCCAAGAAACATGCCTAAAGCATGTGAGACAGAGCTTCAAAATCCTAGCCTCCAGAAGCCAACTTGGTTTCACCCTCTCCAGGACAGATCTGTTTGTTTACTTGGCAGTTCAAGGTATAGTCAATACTCTTCTCCAGCATCACAACTCAAAGGCATCAATTCTTCTTCTGGAATCCTTATTCACTATCCAGTTTTCTGATGAATTGCAAGTTACTGTGAAGGCCATGGTCTGGAGCTGGCGCACCTTTAGTCTCTAGACTGACATCTTTGCATGTCAGCACTCTGGAGAGGTTCCTGGCAGCAGATTTCCTAATCCAATTCAGTGCTGCTGACTGTGGATCTAGGCAAACTGAAATTGCTGAGAATTCCAATCTCGTCTCCATTTATCATTGTTGCTGTTGTTATGTGCCGCTGAGTTGCTTGTGACTCATAGCGACCCTACGTACAACAGCCATAAACTCTGCTCTGTCCTGTGCCAATCATACCGTCTCCGATACACCCATCCCAATTACCCCAGTCACTGAATCAATCCACCTCATAGGGGGCCTTCCCCTTCTGCGCTGTCCCTCCACCTTCCCAAGCATGATGTCCCTCTCCAAGGACCGGTCCCTCCTTACAACACGTCCAAAGTATGTTAGACGGAGCTTCAGAATCCTTGCCTCCAAGGAGCCACCCAGTTTGACCCTTTCCAGGATGAATCTGTTTGTTTTCCTAGCAGTCCATGGTATTCTCAATACTCTTCTCCAGCACTACAGCTCAAAGGCATCAATTCTCCTTCTATCCTCCTTAGTCATTGTCCAACTCTCTGATGCATAACAAGTGATAGCAAAGACCATGGCCTGTATCAGATGCACCTTAGTCTCCAGAGAGACACCGTTGTTCTTCAGTACTTTGGAGAGGTCTTTAACAGCAGACTTTCCCATGGCAAGATACCTTTTAATTTCCTGGCTACTGGTGCCAAGAGTGTTGACTGTGGAGCCAAGCAAACTAAAGCTGTGAAAAATCTCAATCTCTTCACCATCCATCCTGATGCTGCCAATTGGTCCAGTGGTGAGAATCTTTGTCTTCTTGACATTGAGCCTCAATCCATATTGGAAGCTGCAGTCCTTGACCCTCTGCAGCAAGCGCTTCAGGTCCTCCTCAGTTTCAGCAAGCAGGGTTGTGTCATCTGCATATCGCAGATTGTTGATACATCTTCCACCAATCTTGACCCCACATTCCTCCTCATAGAGCCCAGCCTCCCTGATAATCTGTTCTGCACAGAGGTTGAAAAGGTATGGAAATTAGGAAGACAACTACTCGGTCAACTGACTAGAAGAGATCTGTACTGATTCCAAGAAAAAGGTGATCCAAGAGAGTAGTATTTGTTGTTGTTATGTGCCAGTGACTCATCGTGACCCTATGTGAAGCCTGCTGTCCTGAGCCAGTCTCACTAATTCTCACACACCTACCCCCATTGTCCCAGTTACTGTAGTAATTCATCTCATCTGGGGTACAGAAATTACCAAATAATATCATTTCTATCACATGCAAGTAAAATCTTGCTGAAGATTATTTAAAAATGGCTAGAACAGAATATTGACAAATAACTACCAGAAATTTAAGGTGGATTGAGAAGAGACCATGAGAGAAGCTCTATCATAACTGAAGTCAGACGGATCTTGGCTGAAAACATAGAATAGCAGGAAGATATTTATTTGTGTATTAATGCTTATGTAAAGGCATTTGACTGTGTTGTTACTGAGTCAACTATGACTCACAGAATCTCTAAGAACAAAAGATCTGAACCTTGTCCTATCCTGTACCATGTTCACAATCTCTGACAGGCTCTATCACACTGTTACACTGTTTCAATCCATATTGCTACCAGTTCTCTCTTTCTTAGATCCTCCTCTCCTCCACCTTGTGTAACACTGAAAAGAATGGGAATCCTAGAACACTTAATTGTGCTCATGGAAATCTATGTGTAGACCAAGAAGCTGTTGCCCAGTTGTCCAAACAGAACAAGGGAAAACTGCATGGTTTAAAATCAAGAAATGTCAGGGCTGTATATTTCTCCATACCTATTCAATCTATATACTAAACAAATAGCAAGTAAGTCAAGAAGCTGGCACAAAGAACACAAAAAATGTGGCATCAATATTGGGGGAAGACTCAAAACTTGATACTAGAGGGATTGTTACTAAAGTATTCAGTGGCAGATTTGCTCAAAACATGAAATGTTTGTAGCAACAATAAAGCACAAATTCACTCTGCATGCTAAACAAATCACTTAAGCTGGACACTCTGAAGACTCATCAACCCTGCATTATTCTGGTGACACAACCTTGCCTGTAGAAAATGGAGACGACTTGAAGTACTTATTCAAGAAAATAAGACAATAGTCTTCAATATAGCTTACATCCCAACATCAAGAAAACAAGTATATTCACCACAGCACCTAACAACATTTTTCCAAAGTAGATTGACCAGCTTTTCTTCAAAGTCTGTATTGGTCTGGAAACTGATGAAACCCATTAATAACTGAGTGGTGGATACACATGAGGTATGAGTAAATCAGGGTCTCCTGCACAGAAAGCAAGAATTCTCTAGGTGGACCACAAACAAGGTGTGTCCTCAGGATGAAGAGCACTCATTGTGACTCTGTAAACAGATCTGAACCCTGTCTTTCCTCAGTGTCATCCTTGCCATCTGATACACTTAAGCCCATTCCTGCAGCCACTGTGTCAATCCACCATGTTGGGAGTCTTCCTCTCCTTCTCTGACCCTCAATCTCTCCAATTATGATGTCCTTGTCCAAGGAATAGCCTCATCTAGCAACATGCCCAAAGTATGATGTTTCACCATTTTTATGTCAGAAAACACTCTGGCTGCACTTTTCCCAAGATATCTTTTGTTCTTTTGGCAATCCATGGGATATTAAGTACTCTCTCTAACAAAACCACTCAGAGGCATCAATTCTTCTGTCATCCTTATTCACTGTCCAGCGTAGCAAGTGACTGAAAAGACCATGGCCTGAATCAGGTGCACCTTAGTCTTCAAACTAATATTACTGCTTGTCAGTATTCTGGGCGGTCCCTAATAGCAAACTTGCCCACTGCAATACATCTCTTGACTGCTGGTATCAAGGGTGTTAATTGTTGTCCAAGTTAGAAGAAATCTTTGACAACTTCAAACCTTTCTCCATCTATAATGATGCTGTCTATTGGCCCAGTGGTAAGGACTTTTGTATTCTGCAGTAAGCATTTTGAGTCTTCCTCACTTTCAGGAAGCCAGGTTGTGCCATCTAAATAATGTAAATTGTTGATGAGTCTTCCTACAGTCTAGCTTCTTGAATGATTGAATAGGTGCTTTATTATTGCTACAAACATTTCATGTTATTTGTGCCTGTTAGTTCTGCCTCTGAACACTTTAGTAATAATCCCTCCAGTGCCAACTTTAAAGTATTGAGAAGATATGAGACTTAAGGTTTAAAAGAACACAAATTCTAGACTACAAATAAACAAATGTGGTCTTATTTAAAAAACCAAACCAAACACTCAAACTCACTGCCCTTGGGCTAATTCCAATTCATAGCTC